>NC_041382.1:320951053-321105745 GCF_002162155.2 Triticum dicoccoides | reverse complement strand
CCGCCGCCGCCCTTCACTGGCCGCCCGCCCTCCACCGGTCGCCGCCACCCGCGCGCCACCCGCCATCGGTTGCCGCCACCGGCGCGCCTCCACTCTACCTCACCACGCCACTGCCGCCTTGACCTCGCCGCAACACGCCGCACCTCCCGCCTTCGCTTCACCGGCCGTAGCAGCACCGGCCATCGAGCCGCCGCCCTCGCGCTCGTCGCCGGAGAGGCGAGCCTCGCCGGATCTGGTGTTCCCTGCCGATCCGTACGACGCCACCTCGCCTGGACCAGATCCATCCAGAATTGATCCAAACCCCGTCTCCGTCTGGGATCCCTCCGTCCCGGAACCACTCCATCCCATTGACTTTTCGGAGGTCTATTTTTCTCTAAGTCCCCAGATCTGTGACATTTTCTAGATCTGTTCAACATACCATATCTCCTCATCCGTAGCTCCGTTTTGCAGGCATGATATATCGAAATGTTCATCATGATGTCCTCTTCATTTTGTTCCATTGCACCATGCTTGTTTGAGTCCATCTTGATGCCCTAATGACTGTTGCAAGAGTGCTTCATAATGTTGTTCCTGATTCTTAGCAGATCTTGAGCATTTGTCATTTTTGCCATGATTATTGTGTGCTGCATATGGCTATGAGCTCTACATGTGTTTTGGGCTATGCCATGCCATGTTTACAGGGGTGTATGCCATGTATTTTTGTGATCAATGTGGTGACTAGCACAAGCATGCAAAGTAGCTCTCGTGATATTGCTAATTTCAGAGACTTAGAATTTCACTAAGTCTTTGTCTGCTGTTGAGGGAGTCCTGGATTAGGGGGTGTCCGGATAGCCGGACTATACCTTCGGCCCAACTCCTGGACTATGAAGATACAAGATTGAAGACTTCGTCCCGTGTCCGTAAGGGACTTTCCTTGGCGTGGAAGGCAAGCTTGGCGATACGGATAT
Source organism: Triticum dicoccoides (assembly GCF_002162155.2). Lineage (NCBI taxonomy): Eukaryota > Viridiplantae > Streptophyta > Magnoliopsida > Poales > Poaceae > Triticum > Triticum dicoccoides. The sequence continues at coordinate 321,104,798 of NC_041382.1, read as the reverse complement.
GTAGATCTCCTACCATTGTAACCGACTCTATGTAACCCTAGCCCTCTCCGGTGTCTATATAAACAGGAGGGTTTTAGTCCGTAGCAACAACAATCATACCATAGGCTAGCTTCTAGGGTTTAGCCTCTTTGATCTCGTGGTAGATCTACTCTTGTACTACACATATCATCAATATCAATCAAGGAGGACGTAGGGTTTTACCTCCATCAAGAGGGCCCGAACCTGGGTAAAACATTGTGTCCCCTGCCTCCTGTTACCATCCGGCCTAGACGCACAGTTCGGGACCCCCTACCCGAGATCCGCCGGTTTTGACACCGACATTGGTGCTTTCAATGAGAGTTCCTCTGTGCCGTCGCCATCAGGAAGGATGCCTCATCCTGTCTTTAAAGACGGCACCGTTGCTAAGGGAGCTTTGGTTGTCGGCCAAACTCTCCGGCTAGGTGGTTTCCTTATGACCGCCTGTTCGGCTGCTGCGCCGACGATGACCTCTCGGGTCATCGAAAGCAATCTTCACGTCAATTCGCCGAGCAGCTAGATCCAATGGAGCTCTCTTCCCTAAACGAGCTCTTGGATCGCATCGCCGCCCTGGGAGTCGCTACGGACTACGATCAGATTGGGCCTAAGCCCGATCTGAGAGAGATTAACTCTCCCCAGGTCACCCATCATGTTGCCGTGGTAGAGGGACAGTGCGGCGACCCTTCATCTATCTTAAGGACTAGCTATGTCCGGATTCCCGATCCCTCCAAGCCGGATACCTGCGGAGGGGAGGACATCACTCAAGACCTGGACTTAAAGTCAGGCGACGGGCTAGATTCATTGGACAGCATCCAAGAATCCAAATTTCCGAGTTCGGAAACTCCTTGACCCCTGGGTCTCAGATTGGGTGAGGTTTCGGATTTGATTCCACCCACCCACCCCTACATAAGCGATCTATCCGAAATTAGGCAAGAGCCCAAAGAAACAGTACATCATTACTGGGCCAGATTCCTCCTGGTTATGAACAAGATAAAGGACTGCTATGAGGAAGACATAATTTCATTCTTCTACAATAATTGCACGGACATGGGAATCCTCAACGCCATAAGTCGCCGTGATATTACACGCTTCGCTGACTTGGCGTCCATAGTACGAAAGTACTGTGCGATGGAAAGCGCCTGGAAAACCGAAATAAAATTTTGGGACAATCCGGCCCTGAATACAAACCCAGTCCGAAATAAAAGGGTGCATCATCGCCAGAGACCCGGGTTCAATACCAAAAAGCAAAAGCCCTCTACAGGGCATGGAACCGTACTGGAAGGATGGCTTAATGGACCCTGTAAAATTCATAGTGCAGAGGGCGCCACACCAACTCACAGCCTTAGAGCATGTTGGATACTCCGGCAGGTGGCAAAAATTGGCGAAGATCTTCTAATTCCAGAAGCCACAGAAAGCCACCCCAGAGAAACCAGTACGGTATTAACAGTATTCGAGACTTCCGCGTCAAATAATATGCGAAAAAGAACACTCCGCAGCCTTGCCGAAGTCTACCAAGTAGCAACAATAAACCCATGGAGTGACACGGCTATTACTTTTAATGCCAGTGATGAACCTAAATTCCGAACAGCCCGAGCACCAGCCGCATTGGTCCTCAGTCCAATAGTGGACGGCTTTCGTCTTACCAAGGTACTCATGGATGGCGGCAGCGGATTGAACCTCATTTATGAGGAAACCCTTCAAAAAATGGAAATAGACTGGAACCGCATTGAGCAAAGTAGCACAACCTTTAGAGGAATAATCCCCAGTCGGGAAGCGCGCTGTACAGGAAAAATCACACTAGATGTGGTGTTCGGCACGCCAGATAATTACAGGTCTGAAGAGGTCACAATCCAGGTGGCCCCGTTCAGTAGCGGATATCACGCTCTGCTAGGGCGGGAAGCATTTACAGTCTTCCAAGCAATACCCCATTACGGGTACATGAAGCTCAAGATGCCCGGGCCTAACGGAATCATCACTCTCGCTAGTGATCCGGACATAGCACTCCGCGCCGAAAACAAGATAGACGCACTGGCCCTCGAGGCGCTATCCAAAGCCCTAGCGGCCGAGGAACTGACTGCGCTGTGCTCCACGGTGAATAGGGACGATGTGATACTCGATAAAAGATCCAAGTCCACCTCCTTTAAACCGGCGGACGAAATAGTCAAATTCCAGGTCCATCCAACAGACCCCAATAAAACAGCTTCCATCGGGGCACAGTTAAACCCTGATGTAGACTCCGCACTACAAGAGTTCCTACGAGAGAACTGGGACATTTTCACCTGGCACCCTTCAGACATGCCAGGAATCCCACGCAGGCTGGCCAAACACAGCTTAAATATCCTAAAAGGATTCAAGCCAGTCAAACAGGCTCTTCGGCGTTTTTCCGAACCTAAGAGACAGGCCATGGGAGAGGAACTAGCCAAGCTATTGGAGGCCGGATTCATCAAAGATATAAAACACACGGACTGGCTAGCAAACCTGGTGATGGTACCAAGGAAGGACAAATCCTGGCGCCTGTGCGTTGATTTCAAAGACCTTAACAAGGCTTGCCCAAAGGATCCCTTCCCTCTCCCCCGCATCGATCAAATTATCGACGCTACCGCAGGACACGATTCGTTGTGTTTCCTCGACGCATACCCCGGCTACCATCAAATAAAGATGGCAGAGTCAGACCAAGCCGCAACAGAATTCATCACACCATACGGCCCATTCTGCTTCAACACAATGCCCTTCGGGCTCAAAAACGCCGGTACAACATATCAGCGCATGATTCAGACATGTCTGGCAAACTAGATCGGCAAAACAGTGGAGGCATACGTAGATGATCTGGTCGTTAAAACAAGACATGTCGAATCTATAGTAGACGACTTGAGGCTAACATTCAATAACCTCCGAACATACGACATCAAGCTCAACCCGGAAAAATGCGTTTTCGGTGTTCCAGCAGGAAAGCTCTTGGGCTTCATTGTATCCGGTAGAGGAATTGAAGCAAATCCAGCCAAGATCCGAGCTCTGTGACAATTGGATATCCTGAAGGACCTCAAACAAATACAAAAATTAACTGGATGCGTGGCCGGTCTAAGCCGCTTTATCTCCCGCTTGGGAGAAAAGGCCCTACCCCTTTACCGCCTCCTTCGACGCACCGAACACTTCGAGTGGACGGATGCAGCCACGGCGAGACTCAACGAAATAAAGGCCATCTTGGCAACAAACCCAGTCCTGGCCGCGCCAAACATTGGCGAACCAATGCTATTATACATTGCAGCAACCCATCAGGTTGTAAGCGCAGTGCTCGTCGTCGAACGAGAAACGGACGGACACAAATTCCCCCTTCAAAAGCCGGTCTACCATGTGTGCACTGTCCTTACTCGGTGCAAGTCACGGTACCCGCATTATCAAAAGATTGCATACGCGGTATTCATGGCATCCCAGAAGCTGCAACACTACTTTCAAGAGTGTTCAATAACAGTAGCCTCGGAAGTGGCACTTAACGATAATATAAACAACCGCGACGCAACGGGTCGGATTGCAAAATGGGCCATTGAGCTCCTCCCGTTCGACATAACTTACAAGCCACGTCGAGCTATGAAGTCACAAGTTTTGGCCGACTTCGTCGCAGAATGGACGGAGGCCGAACTCCCTAAAGAGTACGGCACATATTCAAACTGGGTCATGCACTTCGACGACTCCAAAATGTTGGCCGTCTAGGGGATGGCGTCGATTTGACGTCCCCCATAGGAGACACAGTTCAATATGTACTCCAGATAATGTACACAGACTCCAACAATGCAGCTGAATATGAGGCCCTTTTACCTGGTCTCCGGATGGAAGTATCCATGGGCATTCAACGCCTAGAGGTGCGCGGGGACTCGAACCTCGCAATATCCCAAATAAATGCAGACTTTGATGCCAAGGATCCAAAAATGGCAGCTTATCGGAACACCGTCCTAAAAATGTCAGCTCGGTTCGAAGGGCTCGAATTTCACCATATAGCCGGGGAAAATAATCGGGCGGCAGATGTCCTGGCACGCATCGGCACAAAACGTGATGTAGTCCCCCCCCCCCAACATCTTCCTGGAAAGGCTGTTCAAGCCATCCATAGTATGGGAAGGGGAACCCGGCAATAACAGCCCGGACCCAACCGCACTGCCCGACACCGAACACTCTGACATAATTGGAGGCTCTGCCAGTGAAATAACACCTTCAACCCACGTAATAATGGCCGTCATCACCCCGTGGACAGAACCATTCCTCGCCAACCTTACTAGGCAGGAACTCCCCGAGGATCAAAATGAGGCACGCTGCATAGTGCGGCGATCTAAAGCCTATAAAGTCCATGAGGGAGAGCTTTATAAGAAAAGCACTACCGAAGTCCTTCAAAGGTGCATCTCCGAAGAGGAAGGGCGGAACCTCCTGGCTGAAATTCATGCCGGACTCGGCAGTCATCACGCTGCAGCTCGGCCCCTTGTAAGCAAGGCCTTCTGCACAGGCTTTTATTGGCCGACGGCCCGGGCAGACGCCCAGAACTTAGTCCAACGATGCGTCGGTTGCCAGCTTTTTGCAAACCAAAGCCATATGCCACCCACCACCCTCCAAACTATCCCCATCACTTGGCCCTTCGCGGTCTGGGGGCTTGTCATGGTTGGACCCCTTAAAGGCGGAACCCACATGAAAAAATACCTACTGGTCATGGTGGATAAGTTCACCAAATGGATAGAAGCCAAACCTGTTAAGACGGCCGAGTCCGGACCGGTGATAGACTTTATATCTGGGATTGTACACCGTTACGGCGTCCCCCACAGCATCATCACTGATAACGGCACGAACTTTACGGCCGACGAGGTAAAACTCTGGTGCAAAAACATGGGCATCAAGCTCGATTATGCTTTCGTCTATCACCCACAAACTAACGGCCAGGTCGAGCATGCAAATGGTCTTATCATGAGCAGCATCAAACCCAGATTAGTGCGGTCCCTTAAGGAATCTAACACGCACTGGGTAGAGGAGCTCGACTCCGTACTCTTGGGGCTGCGGACCACGCCGAATCGCACCAACGAATACACACCATTCTTCATGGTGTACGGTGCAGAGGCAGTTCTGCCCTGCGACATAATTCATGACTCACCAAGAGTGCGCATGTACGAGGAAAGAGAAGCCGAGCTCGATTGGCAGGACAGTTTGGACGCCTTGGAGGAAGAGCGTGACGTGGCAGAAGCCCGTACCGCATTCTATCAACAGCAGGGTCGAAGATACCAAAGCAAAGAAGTACGGGCCAAAAATTACAACGTTGGCGAATTAGTTCTACGCCTACCGGACAAGAAAAAGGACAAACTCAAGCCCAAGTGGGAAGGTCCCTTAATAATCGACCAAGTCCTGAATGGTGGAGCGTACCGCCTGCGAGATGCATCAGATAACCGACTTGAGCCGAACCCATGGAACGCAGCCCATCTACGAAGATTCTATGCCTAGCGCCGGACTCTGTGTTCGTCTCCTTCCTCTGTCCATTTTTTATATACTTTCTGTCTTACATTTCTCTCCTTCTCCCCTCTCTCTCTCTTATAGCCTTTAAAGGCTCATAAAGTGACGCGCTATCCGCGCTCATTAAACCTGGGGGCTTCTTTAAACAGAAGCTTATTTATACGGGCTTCATGCCCAACACATGTGTCACACTTCCGCATGTACCTTTTATTCGCCATTATATGCATCGATATGACTTAAGTTTTGGCCAAGCTGGGTTGCCTGGCTCCTGTGCTTACCCCTACGTTCCCGATAGTTCGGCTAGGTGGTAAAGGGAGCACCTCTGCGATTGTTACTGCCGGGTCAGCCGGATGTGTACCTCAGACTGGGTGAAGCCGAAAGCTAGCGTTCTTAAGGGAATATTTGGTCGGTGAACTAAAGATGATCTTTTTTCATTTTATATATACGCCCCCAGATGTTTTTCCTGCGCCTTTTTTCGCAGAATGGACATGCACTTTAGGGCATGCCTCCCAGGGAAAGGAACCCCTAACGGAACTATTCTCCCTGGAAGATGTTTCTTACTAATCTTGTAATATAACATAACTAGTTGGGCACTTGTCTGTTCAAGCACTAATGACCCCTACGCCTGGTCTCCATGCATACCCCGGTTCTTATATAACCGCGAGGGTATTCGGACACACTCCGGATCGTCAGGTTCTGAGGTTGAAGCGAAAAGGTCGGTGTCGGAGTAATCGACCACGGGTACCCCGAGGACGACAAGACGATATTTCAAGACATCGGGGCTAGCAAATCCCCTCAGTCCGACTGCCCCGCCGCTACTGCCGGCTCCCCGTCCGACTCCTCTGACCAGCCGGCTGCCGACTGTGCCAACCAGCCGGCTGCCGACTACGCCAAACAGCCGGCTGCCGACTGCAACCCGACCCGACACCGACAAGACCCCGACGTGACGGCCATACCGCGGACGAGACGGCTGTACCTCATGTCATCATGTATAGTGTCACTTGTCCCTTGGCACTATTTATGAAGTGACCCAGGGGACAAGCATGACACCCCATCATGCCCCCTTGTTCCCATGCCACTACCTAGCTTACTTCCTAAGCTACCCACATAGCTTCCATATCAAGCTAGCTCCACACTATATATATGGGATCACATCCATCCATCCAGGGAGGATGAATTCGCTCACGCATGCATACATGCCACGCACGGTGGAGCACTCTCGTGCCCACTTTCTAGCTAGCTCATACACCCATATAACACATATGCAAAGCCAGATGCCTATGGCACCGAGCTCAGATACAGCTCCAGGAGCAACTCTGTACCAGATAGATATACCAGATATACTCAGACATGCAGGAGTTGGGGTGTTATCTCTCCGGAGAGCCCAGAACCTAGGTAACTAGAGCGTGCTACTCGCATTCCCGCTCCCGGTCCTATCAGCAGTAGTCTTACCCTCACACTAAGCCCTTGTGGCATCTGTCGACTCGCAAGCCCCCCGTGAGAATACCACGACAGTTGGCGCCCACCGTGGGGCGGTACTATGCTACCGCGCTGCTGCTGGTTTCGCAGTCCGGGCGGGACCATCTTTGTCATCTCCGCCACGGCGGCGCGTCGTCTCTCCGGTAGCGCTCGGGGGCTCGACTTCGACCCGCCCCCGGAGCGGCCGTGCGGGATGGCGCGTCCTCGCCGTCGGCTTCGCCATCTTCGTCTTCACCAACGCAGCGCCGACCGTCCGTCCGCACGCGGGGCCTCGTTTCGGTCGGCCATGGCCATCCACGCGCCGCTCGCGTCTTCTTCCCTCCACGTTGCGCCTTGCTTCGGCTGAGTCGCGCGTCGCTCCTCCATATACCATCGGCTTGCAAGCTAGCTAGATGCAAGTCAACCGTGGTCATACACTACCCATACACCATTCGTATATATGTTGTACACTTTCCAGACGCAAGCAAGATATGCCTAGTACACTGCTCATACAATGGCTGGATGCCACCCATACTCTGCTCATGGTGGCTGGACACGAAAAGGACAACGCACGCACGACAGCCGACTGTGGCCTGCACGTCCTGCTCGCGCGCTATTCCCGACCCTGTGTCTGCGCGCCCGCGCACATCCCCGTGTCTGCACGCCTGCCGCCTGGGTCGCCGTTGCCGCCTCCCGCGGCTCTACTCCTCCCCGTCGAGGCCGCCGCCTGCTCCGCCCATGCCGGCTGCCTCGTCGCGTCGACATCGCCCTCCTGGCCCAGCCCGCGCCTCCTCGTCCTCCTTCGCACCCGTCCGCACCGGACGGCCACGGCTATCCGTTCCCGCACCGGCTGGCTCCGGGCCCCTGCCGGCTGCTTGGTGCTTAGCGCCAGCCGGCTTCGGGCCCTCGCCGGCTCGCCTCCGCCCTGTCGGTCTTCCACCGGCTCCGCATGCCTTACGCACCCACCGCCGGCACCGGCGCTCGTCGTGTGCGCCACTGCCGCCTCCTGCGCGCCGGCCGGGTAGTTGCTGCCGAGTCCGCCTCGCCTGGCCGGCCTCCCCCGCGCCAGCTGCTCCTCCACCCGTCTTCGGCCGCCCCGGGCCCGACTTCGCCCGTCGCCGGCTCCCTCGCGCCCATAGCCGCCGGCATCGGCGCTCGTCGTGTGCGCCGCTGCCGCCTCCCGCGCGCGGGCCGGGTAGCTGCTGCCAAGTCCGCCTCGCCTGACCGGCCTCCCCCGCGCCGGCTGCTCCTCCGCCTGTTTCCGGCCGCCCCAGGCCTGGCTTCGCCCGTCGCCAGCTCCCTCGCGCCCATAGCCGCCTGCTCCGGTCCCGATGCGCTGCTACGGTGCCCCGACGCCTCCCCGCCGGCTCCGCCTCCGACCCGGTCCGCCGCCTCCGCTGCCGCATCACGTCCAGGCCACCGGCTTCTGCCGCGACCCGGCCGCTGGCTTGGCATGCCATCCGACCTCCGCAGCGTCCCGCTCCTACTGACTGCTCAAGCGGCGAAAAGAAGAGAAAAAAGAGAAAGAGAAAGAGAGAGGCCGGCTGGTTCGGCACAGTGCGCCGGCTGAAGCAGAGAGAAAAGTCAAAGGACCGACTACAAAAAAAAAATAGGTCCGGCTGCCCACATGGAGTCGGACAAAGAGAAGAAACAGAAAGTGGCCAGCTCCCGCCACCCGGATGGCCGGGTCGCGCCCGTTTCCCGGACGGCCGGCTCCTGCCACCCGGGCAGGCCGGGTCCTCACGCCCGCTACCCGGCTTTAAAAAAACAGCTGTGTCTGATTGTTCTCAGCCGGCGCAAATGAAGAAAAAAGAAGAAGACAAAGTAGTCGTCGGGAGATCCAGCCCGACTGCTCAGCAGTCGGCCCGAATCTCGGGGGCTACACCCAGCGGGTGCGCTGACGTGCCCCCGCGAGAGAGAGAAGACAAAGTAGTCATCGGGAGATCCGGACCGACTGCTCAGCAGTTGGCCCAAATCTCGGGGGCTACACCCAGCGGGTGCGCTGACGCGCCCCCGTGAGAGAGAGAAGACAAAGTAGTCGTCGGGAGATCTGGCCCGACTGCTCAACAGTCGGCCCGAATCTCGGTGGCTACACCTAGCGGGTGCGCTGACGCGCCCCCGCGAAGAAGCAGACAAAGTAGTTGCCGGGAGATCCAGCCCGACTGCTCAGCAGTCGGCCCGAATCTCGGGGGCTACACCCAGCGGGTGCGCTGGCGCGCCCCCGCGAAGATTGTAGACAAGAGAAGAGTTCTGTCCGGCTCCCCCAGCCGGCAGAAGAGACGAAAAATGACGTTGCAAGACGCCTCGTCGCCTGGCCGGTCGAGCCTGACCGGCCGGAACCCCCCTTCGAGCACCCGGGGGCTCGAAGGCTACACCAAGCGGGTGCGCCGACGCGCTCCGCGAGCGCCGAGTCGCGCCGGCTGTTTTGGACGACCGCGACTACACGAAAATCAATGTGAGCTCCTCGCCCGCATATTTTTGCATCACGCAAGCACGGATAACCTCGAGCGATGCTTGGGTGCTATCTTCGCATTTTTTATTACAGTTGCATCACTGTTCGCCCCGGTGCCAGCCAGAGTTGGCCCGGGGCTGGCCGCTTGGCCTGAGACATTAGTTCCTGCAGACGGCTTAGTAGCGTGCGCAGTACCAAAGGCTCACTCATAGTCACAGACCGCAGAGCGGCTATCCAGCTAGCAAGGGTGAATGCTGGAGGCCACCCACGCGAAAAACGTCCGGGAAGAAAAACGGTTCGGGCGACCCGGCCGTTTTCCTTTACAAGTATCTACTCGGTTGAATCTGCTCCTAGACTCTGAGTACTGTACACTCCACTTCGCGGCCCACTCTTAGCCACAGACCGCAGAGCGGCTGTCCGGCAAGCAAGAGCACAAGCCAAAAAGCGGAGGGAACACGAAAAAGATTAAGGGGGCTCGGACGAAACCGAGTCGGCACCCTCCGCATAAAACTTGCAATGCTAAAAGAAAACATTTGATATATCCGCATGGACTAACTTTGTCTTTTTTCATGATCATTTCATTGAACACTCGCCAAAAAACCTCCGCCCAACTTTGCCAAGTTGCCCGGAGGCTTGGGGGCTACTGTCGGAGTAATCGACCATGGGTACCCCGAGGACGGCAAGACGATATTTCAAGACATCGGGGCTAGCAAAGCCCCTCAGTCCGACTGCCCGACCGCTCCTGCCGGCTCCCCGTCCGACTGCTCTGACCAGCCGGCTGCCGACTGCGCCAACCAGCCGGCTGCCGACTGCGCCAACCAGCCGGCTGCCGACTATGCCAAATAGCCGGCTACAGACTGCAACCCGACCCGACACTGACAAGACCCTGACGTGATGGCCATACCGCGGACGAGACGGCTGTACCTCATGTCATCATGTATAGTGTCACTTGTCCCTTGGCACTATTTATGAAGTGACCCAGGGGACAAGTATGACACCCCATCATGCCCCTTGTTCCCATGCCACTACCTAGCTTACTCCCTAAGCTACCCACATAGCTTACATATCAAGATAGCTCCACACTATATATATGGGCTCACATCCATCCATCCAGGGAGGATGAATTCCCTCACGCATGCATACATGCCACGCACGGTGGAGCACTCTCATGCCCACTTGCTAGCTAGCTCATACACCCATATAAGACATATGCAAAGCTAGATGCCTATGGCACTGAGCTCAGATACAACTCCAGGAGCAACTCTGTACTAGATAGATATACCAGATATACTCAGACATGCAGGAGTAGGGGTGTTATCTCTCCGGAGAGCCCCGAACCTGGGTAACTAGCGCGTGCTACTCGCATACCCGCTCCCGGTCCTATCAGCAGCAGTCTTACCCTCACACTAAGCCCTTGTGGCATCTGTCGACTCGCAAGCCCCCCGTGAGAATACCACGACAGTCAGCCATGACAAACGATCTACAATCCGGCTTAAAGGCATTACACATGTCAATTAAAATTACATAGTCAATCTGATTGATTGTATTCCTCTCCAATACCATCTAACATGCTATCTAGTTTACAGTCCTATTGGGAATACTTTGCGGCCAATTCTACCTGGCCGTATACTAAGCTCACAGGGATCTCCTTCCCATCGGGCCCCACGGGTCCGACCTAGGCCATGTGGTTTGGGTCAGCCTTCGTGTACCGCGTCTTCACCATGGCCCAGGCCTCCCTGGTGCATTGACGGCAGGCCGACATCTTCCATAATCGGAAGCGCCGCCGCGCTCCCTTCAGCTTCTCTACAAGCTCTCCAAGGCCTTCGGGCATGGAGAAGGATGGCCACAAGGCCTGGGCGGCGCCTTGCATCACCCGCTGAACTCGCTCGTGCAGTTGTGAGAGCTCGGGAAGAAGGTCACCCGTAGAACCAGGCATTTCCTCTGCAGGACGACCTGTTAGCATACCTACAGACATTACTCTGTTAGTCGACTTCCTCGCTGAACTCTTTTTCAAAGTTTGTTTAAGCACTTACTAAATATGCCGCGTCGAAGCCGCTGATTCTCCTTAACGGAGTCCAACAGCTGGGCACAAACATCCTTCAGTTCAACGCCCAGCTTGGTGTTGGCATCTTGGAGATCGTTCTTCTCCCGCCTCACCTTTGTCAGCACGCTCTCACCAGCCTTCAACTGGCGTAGGAGTTGTTGCTCTTCCGGGTTTAATCCGGCGCCATCTGCAATTTCATTTGTCAGATTTGCACACAGGCCGCACTTTGAAAAATACTTATCTTTCAAAGCATATATTACCAGAGGGGGTCTCCTTGGGCTCCCCTGCCGAGGCTAGTGCGGCCTCAAGTTGGGCTTTGCACTCTTCCAGCTCCTGGGACAGTAGGGTATTCTTTTCTGTAAGAACCTGCATAACAAATGATCCTTAAATCAGTTATTCTAACTGTTTCAAGTCTCAGGGGCTACTGGTATATATATATAATTACCAAAATTTTCTTACCCGTATGTCTTTTACATATTGCTCCATGGCTCTGGCTAGACCATTTTGAGCGGCACGGAGGTATGCATCTCCCGAATTGAAGGCATCCAATGCCTCTTGGGAGAAACAAGCGTCGCGAAGAACTGTCCGACGATGCCTGTGGTTCATGGCACTCTCCACCTCGGAATTGGTGGCAGACAGCCTGTCCGCGTCCTCTATCGGAGGAGCGTCCGGTGCGCACCTTGTGTTCGCCTCTGCTTCTGGACCAGGCTTTGGAGCCTGGCTGGTGGAGCCGCGATTGGCAACCTCTCAGGATATAGTGTGGCGAGGTCTCTTTGTCCTGAAGAAAACACGAGCGTTAGTATGCCTTAAAGGAATAACACCTGGGAATAAGATGGCGCGCTATACCTTTGCGTCGGCGTCTCAGTCCGGACCGCACTTCTTTTCAGCCCGCGGGGCCTTGCCGCCCCTCCTTGGCTAGTCGCCGCAGGCTCAGTCTCCCATCTCAAGGATCTCCCCTGCAAAACACGGTTGTCATACGCCAATCGAAAACACGCGAGGATAGATCCCTTTTCAAAGTGCTGGGACTTCGGTCTCAATTACCTGTGAGGCTGGGAGTAGCCCTGGGTAATCGGCCGTAATGGCCACCAAGGCGTTGTCCTTGCTCAATTGATGAAACACCCCATCAATCAGCTCCACAGATAAGTCCGGATCCTCTTGAGAGGCCGGGTCGAGGGACCATCCCAGATCCTCGGGTTGTGGAGGAGGGTTGTTTATTTCTTTAACAGCCTGGCGCAGTTCCTGCGTTGAAGTCGTTAGACTGAATATTTAACGATGGGAATATAAAATGGATGGGCAAGTAAAAGTGTCCACTTACCCAACTTGGGGGATTGTACATAGAAAATCCACCGTGTGGGTTGAAGCGGAGAAATTCCTCCTCTTCTCCCTTGTACAAAGCGGACAAGGTCTTTATTAGAGCGGCAGCCGAATCCGGCCCCTTACGGCCGTAGCGGGTGGCATCGTCCTCCCCGTTGAAGTCCCACATGGGGTGGCCTCTATACTGAAGCGGCTGCACCCCTCGCATGATGCATGCGGCCATGACCCCAATCATGGTCAGTCCGAAATGAGCTAACAATCTTATCCGGCCCATCAGGTAAAGAACATCCCTGTCACTTTCCCTCTGAGGGCTCCGTGGACGCCAGCTTAGGCGCTTATTTAGGGGAGCACTGTCGAACTAAGGGAGGTCGATCCGGACAGCATCCGGCAGCGGGACGTCCTTTATATAAAACAATTCCGAAGGCCAGTCCTCGGACGCCTTCTTTGGGGTTCCGGATAGATATCCGGTCCCGGCGATGCGCCACACTTCGGCTCTTCCCACTTGATATATTGACCCCTTCTTAGAATGGGGCATGAGGCAGAATAGCCTTTTCCACAGCGCGAAATGAGCCTCGCAGCCCAAAAACAGCTCGCAAAGGGCTACAAAGCCCGTGATATGCGATATGGAGGCAGGCGTGAGGTTGTGCAGCTGGAGGCCATAGAACTCCAGGAGCCCCCGGATAAATAGATGAATTGGAAATCCGAGCCCTCTTATTAAGTAAGGGACAAGGCATACCCGCTTTCCTTTGGAGGGATTGGGGGCGCTCTCCGCTGGCTCTCCGCCATTATAGGTGGCAAGTCCGGCTCGAACCGGGACCATATAGGCCGGGGGGAGAAATCCCTTGGTCTGGAGTGTCACTAGCTTGCTGTGCGGGATGGAGCACCTCTTCCAATCTCCAGGCTGAGGGCTGGAAGGGCGAGAGGAGGAGCTGCGGCGGCCGGCCATGATAGAATGGACCTCTATCGGATACGCTCTGATGAATACTCGCGGAGGGGAGAAGGTGTGGTTTGGATCTAAATCCTCGTCCCCTTAAATAGGCGGCTCATTCACGCGGCTAGGGATGTAAATATAAAAAAACACCCTGACTTTTCGTATTCGTTTGACACGTGGAAGACGGCCATTATTGGGCGTAAAAGCCAAGGAGCACTACATTTACAAGAAACCAGACACTATTCAACAGGTACACAGATTTGGAGGAGAACCCGCCTTGCAATGCCGAAGACAATTTGCGCGCCGAACTCGTCGTCATTGAAGCCTGGTTCGGGGGCTACTGAGGGAGTCCTGGATTAGGGGTTGTACGGATAGCCAGAATATACCTTCGGCCAGACTCCTGGACTATGAAGATACAAGATTGAAGACTTCGTCCCATGTCTGGAAGGGACTTTCCTTGGCGTGGAAGGCAATCTTGGCGATACGGATATGTAGATCTCCTACCATTGTAACCGACTCTATGTAACCCTAGCCCTCTCCGGTGTCTATATAAACTGGAGGGTTTTAGTCCGTAGCAACAACAATGATACCATAGGCTAGCTTCTAGGGTTTAGCCTCTTTGATCTCGTGGTAGATCTACTCTTGTACTACACATATCATCAATATCAATCAAGCAGGACGTAGGGTTTTACCTCCATCAAGAGGGCCTGAACCTGGGTAAAACATTGTGTCCCCTGCCTCCTGTTACCATCCGGCCTAGACGCACAGTTCGGGACCCCCTACCCGAGATCCGCCGGTTTTGACACCGGCAGCTGTTATTTTTGTGCTATGTGTTCATGTTGCTACAGAGAGATCCATGCTTCTTTTGAGTATGTTCAGTAAGGATGATTTCGAGATATGGTTATGCTCTATCCATCCGTGTCCATGTTTGCATTTATGGAGTGCCCTAGCATGACTCAATCTTGCTCTACTTTTGCTATAAAATGTTCCTGGCAGATTGTTTACGTGTTAATCAATTTTGCCAAGGTTGTTGTAGTTGATCCATGCATGCTATGAGATTGTTCTTGCCATGGTTAGCTTCTTGAACATGTCTTCTTGCAGGTAGTATGCTTAGTTTGTCATGCAATGCCTTGTGTTGAGCGCGTCGAGCTCGCAAACATGCCTTCATAACTCTGTTTATGCCATGTTCAGTTTTCTGCTGTCTGAATGTGTTAACGAAACTTGCTATGTTTACATGGGTGCCGTCATGTTTTCTGTGCACTTTTGGCTTATAGTCAGTAAGGGACTTCTGTTATATGCTTTGAGTAGATTCATGCCATGCCTTGTGTTGCTATGATCTGATCCTGTAGCATGTTGTTATCTTGCTCTAAACATTGCTTCCTAATATTATATCCTGACATGTTAGTATTTTCACTTAGTCCGTGATGCTGTTATCTTTTACACTTTTGCCATGCTTGTTTGAACCTGCTCTTGTGAGTTTTAGCCGTAGCTCAGTGTTCATCTTTTGTCAAGCATCTTGAGTAGATCACTTCCATGTGCTTTGTTCCTATGTTAGAGTGCAGTATCTTAGTTTCTTGTTGCATTTTAGACGGCATCATGGTGTTAATCGCAGAATCGTGCCATTCTTGTTTTGCTTGCCATTTGCAAACCGTGCATCCGATTCCGGTGATCTTTATATCGATTTCGACCGAAATCATCTCATCTTTCCATCGGCACTCTTGGATTGCCAAGTTCAGGCCTGGTTGAATCTTTTCCTTCTGGAGCATGCATATGCATTGCATATCACATCCCGCATATCATGCCATGTTTTGCATCATGTTGCTTGCGCATTGCTCCATGGTTGATTGTGGTTTCCTTTGCTTGTGTTCTTGCCTTGGGTAGAGCCGGCAGACGAGTTCATGTTCAAGGTACCCGTTGAGTACACTTTCGAGGATCAAGCTTACGTTAACTCGAAGAACTTTGCAGGCAAGATGACCATACCCTCGAAATCACTTCTATCTTTGCTTGCTAGTTGCTCGCTCTATTGCTATTGCTATGCCGCGATACATACCACTTGCTTAATCATGCCTCCCATTTTTCCATGTCAAGCCTCTAACCCACCTTGTCCTAGCAAACCGTTGTTTGGCTATGTTACCGCTTTGCTCAGCCCCTCTTATAGCGTTGCTAGTTGTAGGTGAAGATGGAGTTTGTTCCTTGTTGGAACATGGGTATTTGTTGGGATATCACAATATCTCTTATTTAATCAATCCATCTATATACTTGGTAAAGGGTCGAAGGCTCGGCCTTATGCCTGGTGTTTTCTTCCACTCTTGCCGCCCTAGTTTCCGTCATACCGGTGTTATGTTCCTTGATTTTGCGTTCCTTACGCGGTTGGGTTATAATGGGAACCCCTTGATAGTTCGCCTTGAATAAAACTCCTCCAGCAAGGCCAAACCTTGGTTTTACATTTTCCTAACAACCTATTACCCTTCCCTTGAGTCGGCCAACCAAACGGTCATCTTTATTTTAACCCCCCGGGCCAGTGCTTCTCTAAGTGTTGGTCCGAACTAAAGCCCCTTGCAGCGCCACCTCGGGGAAACTTGAGGGTTGGTTTTAGTTGTACGGATTGCTCATATGGTGTGCCCTGAGAATGAGACATGTGCAGCTCCTATCGGGATTTGTCGACACATTCGGGCGGCTTTGCTGGTCTTGTTTTACCATTGTCGAAATGTCTTGTAACCGGGATTCCGAGTCTGATCGGGTCTTCCTGGGAGAAGGAATATCCTTCGTTGACCGTGAGAGCTTGTGATGGGCTAAGTTGGGACACCCCTGCAGGGTTTTGAACTTTCGAAAGCCGTGCCCGCGGTTATGGGCAGATGGGAATTTGTTAATGTCTGGTTCTAGAGAACTTGACACTTAACTTAATTAAAATGCATCAAACGCATGTGTAGCCGTGATGGTGTCTTTCCGGCGGAGTCCGGGAAGTGAACATGGTCTCGTGTTATGCTTGAACGTAAGTAGTTTCAGGATCACTTCTTGATCACTTCTAGTTCACAACCATGCTTTGGTTCTCTTCTCGCTCTCATTTACGTAAGTTAGCCACCATATATGCTAGTGCTTGTTGAAGCTCCACCTCACTACCCCCTTTTCCTACCCACGGGCTTAAATAGTCTTGATCGCGTGGGTATGAAATTGTTGAGTACCCATGACTCACAGACTACTTCAAACAGTTGTAGGTGCCGATGATAACCGTGTAGGTGACGCAACCGAGCTCAAGGAGGAGCTCGATGAAGATCGGGTTCGTTGTGTTGTTTTGTTTCCAGTTGATCAGTAATGGAGCCTAGTCGGGGCGATCGGGGATCTAGCATTAGGGGTTGTCTTTCTTTATTTGGTTCCGTAGTCGGACCTTGATTGTATCTGGATGATGTAATGCTATATTCATGTATTGTGTGAAGTGGCGATTGTAAGCCAACTCTTTATCCCTTTCTTATTCACTACATGGGATGTGTAAAGATTACCCCTCTTGCGACATGCCTACTATGCGGTTATGCCTCTAAGTTGTGCTCCGACACGTGGGAGATATAGTCACATCGTAGGTGTTACACCATGTATGCTATCTTTTGATAATGTGGGTACCGTGATTTGCATGGAGTGAGGACAGTGGATACGTAGTATACCGGCCTTTGTAGCCTGAACTTATGTCCGTCCTTCTCTCGTTCGATGATGAGCACTGTGCTTACAACCTGGTGTGTTGCCGCTATATATAACAGCATTGGCTAGCCGGTATTTGGCGTGGCCAAGATTGGGTGCTGGCCAAGAGGGCTTTATTTCTTCCAATCCGGCCGTGGCCACATCCGTCCACTCGAAGTGTTCGGTGCACCGAAGAAGGTGATAAAGGGGTAATGCCTTTTCTCCCAGTCGGGAGATAAAGCGGCTTAAGGCAGCCACGCATCCGGTTAATTTCTGGATTTGCTTGAGGTCTGTTGGGATAGCCAACTGTGACAGAGCTTGGATTTTAGCCGGATTTTCTTCAATTCCTCTATTGGAAACGATCAAGCCCAAGAGCTTTCCGGCGGGCACGCGGAAAACGCATTTTTTCGGATTGAGCTTGATGTCATATGTTCAGAGATTGTCGAACGTAAGCCTCAAGTCGTCTATTAAGGATTCGACGTGTCTGGTTTTAATGACCACTTCATCTATGTATGCCTCCACTGTTTTGCCGATTTGTGTTTCCAAGCATGTCTGAATCATGCGTTGATAGGTTGCACCGGCGTTTTTGAGCCCGAAAGGCATGGTGTTAAAACATAAGGGGTCGTATGGAGTGATGAATGTCGTTGCGGCTTGATCGGACTCTGCCATCTTGATTTGATGGTATCCGGAGTATGCCTCGAGGAAACACAATGAGTCGTGTCCTGCAGTAGCATCGCTAATTTGATCAATGCGAGGGAGGGGCAAGGGATCCTTGGGGCAAGCCTTGTTAAGGTCCTTGAAATCGACACATAGGCGCCAGGATTTGTCCTTCTATGGTACCATCACTAGGTTTGCTAGCCAGTCCGGGTGTTTTATTGATCTAATGAATCCGGCCTCGAGTAACTTGGCTAGCTCTTCTCCCATGGCTTGTCGCTTAGGCTCTGAGAAACGCCGAAGAGTCTGCTTGACCGGCTTGAATCCCTTTAGAATGTTTAGGCTATGCTCGGCCAGCCTATGTGAGATTCCTGGCATGTCTGAAGGATGTCAGGCGAAGATGTCCCAATTCTCGCGCAAGAACTCCCGCAGTGCGGCGTCTGTAGTAGGGTCCGTTGGGTGGACCTGGAATTTGACTATTTTGTCCGTTGGTTTAAAAGAGGTGGACTTGGGTCTTTTGTCGAGTATCACATCGTCTCTGTACATTGTGGAGCGCAGCGCAGTTAGTTCTTCAATGGCGAGGGCTTCGGAAAATGCCTCGAGGGCCAGTGTGGCGGTTTTATTTTTGGCGCGGAGTGCTATGTCCAGATCACTAGCTAGAGTGATGATTCCATTGGGCCCGGGCATCTTGAGCTTCATGTACTCGTAATGGGATATAGCTTGGAAGATCGTGAATGCCCCCCGCCCTAAAAGGGCATGGTATCCGCTACTAAATGGGGCCACTTGGAATGTGATTTCTTCGGACCTATAATTATCCGGCGTGCCGAATACCACATCTAGTGTGATTTTTCCCGTGCATCGTGCCTCCCGACTAGGGATGATTCCTCTGAAGGTCGTGCTGCTTTGCTCAATGCGGCTCTTGTCTATTTCCATTTTGCTAAGAGTCTCCTCATAGATGAGGTTTAATCCGCTGCCACCGTCCATGAGCACTTTAGTAAGCCGGAAGCCGTCCACAATTGGACTAAGGACCAAAGCGCTGGTTCTCGGGCTGTTCGGAATTGAGGTTCATCACTGACATTGAAGGTTATAGCCGTATCGTTCCATGGATTTATTGGTGCAACGTGGCAGACTTCGGCAAGGCTGCGGAGTGCTCGCTTGCGCCTATTATTTGAGGTGAATGTCTCGAAGACTGTCAGTAGTGTATTGATATTTTCCACGGGATGGTGCTTTGTGGTATTGTGGGTGAGGAGATCCTCGCCCCTCTTGGCCACCTGCCGGAGTATCCAACATGCTCTGAGGCTATGTGTTGGCATAGTATCCGGTGTACTGTGAATTTTGCATGGCCCATTGAGCCTTCCCTCCAATATGGTTCCACGCCCTGCAGTGGGCTTTGCTTTCTTTGTAATTCGATCGGGTGACTTATGAGAGTACACCCTTTTAGTTCGGACAGAGGGTTTAGTGAGAGCTGGAGGATCCCAGAATTTTGTTTGGGTTTTCAAGGTGCTTTCCATCGCACAGTACTTCTGTACTATGGCCGCCAAGTCAGTGAAGTGTGCTATGTCATGGCAACTTATGGCGTTGAGGATTCCCTTGTCCGTGCAATTTTTGCAAAAGAATGAAATTGCGTCTTCCTCATAACAGTCCTTGACCTTTCTCATTACAAGGAGGAATCTGGCCCAATAGTGATGTACTGTCTCTTGGGGCTCTTGTCTGATGTGGGAATGATCACTTATGTGAGGGTGGGTGGGTAGATTTAGGTCCAAACCCTGACCCGATCTGAGACACAGGGGCAGAGGAGTTTCCGAGTTTAGCAGTTCGGGCTCTGGGACGTTGCCCAATAGTTCTGGCCCGCTGTCCAATTCTAGGTTCGAAGATCGAGCCATGTTCTCCCATAGACGGGTATCCGGCTCGAAGAGATTGGGAATCCGGACATAGTTTGTCCTCAAAATAGAGGAAGAATCGCTGCATCGCTCCTCCACCACCGCTATTTGATGGGTGACCGGTGAAGAGTTAATCTCCCTTTGGTCGGGTTTAAGCCCGATCTGATCATAGTCCGTAGCGACTCCCAAGGCGGCGATGCGATCCAGAATCTCGTTCAAATAAGAGAGCTCCATTGGACCCATATGCTTGGTGAATCCCGAGCCGACGTGGAGGCTGTTTTTGATGACCCGAGAGGTCATCGTCGGCGCGACGGCCGAACGGGCACTCATGACGAAGCCGCCTAGTCGGAGAGTTTGGCCTACAGCCAGGGCTCCCCCAGAGGTAATGTTGTTCTTGACAACAAGACGAGCCATCAAGCCTTATCGTGACGGCACAGTGGAACTCTCAATGAAAGCACCAATGTCGGTGTCAAAACCAGCGGATCTCGGGTAGGGGGTCCCGAACTGTGCGTCTAAGGCTGATGGTAACAGGAGGCCGCGGACACAATGTTTACCTAGGTTCGGGCCCTCTCGATGGAGGTAATACCCTACTTCCTGCTTGATTGATCTTCATGATATGAGTATTACAAGAGTTGATCTACCACGAGATCGTAGAGGCTAAACCCTAGAAGCTAGCCTATGATTATGATTGTAGTGTTTCTACGGACTAAACCCTCCGGTTTATATAGACACCGGAGGGGTCTAGGGTTACACAGAGTCGGTTACAAGGGAGGAGATCTACATATCCGAATTGCCATGCTTGCCTTCCACGCAAAGGAGAGTCCCACCCGGACACGGGATGAAGTCATCAATCTTGTATCTTCATAGTCCAACAGTCCGGCCAAAGTATAGAGTTCGGCTGTCTGAGGACCCCCTAATCCAGGACTCCCTCAGTAATCACCATCTGAAGTTTACTATAGTAAAATTGACTGAGCACTGCTGATCCACAGAGATTTGATTGGGTCAAATGGAGTTGTCTACGAGGTTTAGGGTAAGAAAGACTTTCACCCTGGTAACTTTGAAAATATGAAGACTAAGGTTTAATATAGTTACTTTGCAACTGCCAAATATGGTCCAGAATTGGGATTTGGATGATGCACTCACATGGTCCATCAACTTGAGCTCAAATTTGGCAAGGCGGTATGATTTGGTCATAGTAAGAAGCTGTAAAAATTTCATACCAATTGGATTCACCAAAATGGTACTTCCTTCACAACTATCTTCACTGACCAGAATCTTGTAAAAATTCTAGAGAAATATTGGCTTTAATAATTTATGCCAAATTTGGTGGAGATAAGTTGTTTGGGTAGGAGAATTCAATGGTAAATTTTCAGGCAAAATGAAGCAATATAAAATATACTTGCTTCACAACCTGAAAATATTGATAGAATCAAATATTTGATGTTTAGCTCCCATAGATCAAGGGATGGAGCTGAAACTTGTAGGAGTGAGATAGTATGAGCACAAGAAGAGGCATGCAAAATTTCAACTCATTTGGATAACCCTAGCTAGCACTTCCTTCACAAAGGCTTCCCTTAGACAGGAAATTTGAAAAATCACTGAGGAAGTTTGGCTAGGCAAATAAAGATGAATTTTGGCACAAGTCAATTATTTGGATGATATATCATGCCCAAAAATTTTGTGGGCAAATGGGAAAAGATAAATAGCACTTGCTTGACAAAGTGCCATTTAGGACAGAATAGGAAATGGATTTATTGACCATGATGGGAAATATGGCCAATGAAATATTTTCCCGTATTTGAGGAAGATATAACCCAAAAAATTTATAAGAATTATTTGGGGATTTTTGGATGGACAGAAATACGGGTTGCTTCACAACCTAGAGCAGACAGGGTTATTCCTTTAATAGGAAAAGGAATATTCCAGAGGAAAAAGATTTTAGGGTTTGGTCAAGCATTGGATTGACATGATCTTGGCAAGGTTTTGATAATGATGAGCCACTTGGGAGAGGAAATGAAGCTGATTTGCCAGGTGACAAGGCCACAGAACCACTCCAAAAAGAAAAACAGAGCAAAACCGGATAAATTAAAAGAAAAAGAAAAGGGCTAAAATCCAGGCTGTTACAACTCTTACCCCCTTAAAGAAATCTCGTCCTCGAAATTTAGTTGCTCTGGGAACAAGTATGACTTGAGGATACCGTTTCCAACTCAAGCATCATTTTTCCTTTATTTATTGTTCCCCCAAGAATTTCAGATGATCAACTTACCTCGCTCTGGTGTGGCTTGCTTCACCTTTCCCCAAATTCTGACGGGTTTTTGCTCATATACCAAGTTCTTTTGCTGACATTGATTCCCTCAGATCTGACGTGATATCCAATGGATCTAAGCATAAACTTTTCTTTTATCATGAAAACCTTAATACTTTTGTCATGGGGTTGCTTCAAATAAATGCAGGCCTTCTGGTTTGAATAAATGCTGAGAATTAATCAGAGCCATCTTCTGACTGGATCTGACTGCTCATAGGTGGCACTGATTTATCTTGATTTATTTCCATTGGCTCGAGCATGTGGCATGCCAGAGATTTGACTGCCTTCTGTCGTGAGCAATATAACAGTGTAGGGAGTTATAGCTATGTCATACCTCAAATATTTACATCTTGAGACTGGCCCGACGGGGGCTGGCAGACAAATGCTTTTCCTGACAGACTGACCATGTACTTGATTCCATCGATGAGTATACCGAGTCTGAGCTGATTGTTTGGCTTTAGATTTTCTTATTCTGTCGGTATACCCATTTTGGTTTTTTCACCGTAAACATTCCCAGCGGGTCAGCGGGGCATGAAATCCTTGCAAAACAGGGTAGGCCGCTGAGTGTATGTCTTTGTGGATCCATATGGAATTACGGCCTTCAGCTGAATTGGGTATCCCGACCCTGATGGTCGCGCAAAAATCATCATACCTTTGTTGTCAGTCTCACCGTTTTAACGGTCATGATTTTCTTCATCAGGATACCTTACTGACATAACTTGGCCACACCCGTCCTTGATTTTTCATATGACCATGACTGTGGCTAGTGTGATATTGTTGGCATTATTCCTTTTGCTTATTTTTCTGACCTGGGTCCACACACATATGACATATGTTCGGAGCTTTTAGCTGGAGAGAGCTCATTGTCGAGTCCAATCATACAAGAAGGTGACAAGAGCTCATGAGATCCCCTTGTAGATGCAGAATATTGGTCTTGGTGGCCATTGACAAGACTGTTAATTCTGTGATGTCATATTTAGATCTTGTTAATCCTTGTATTACATAAGACGTATCTCTGCTCATTTTCCTTTCCCTGACTCGTGAGGTTGTGGGATCCTTACTTTCCTTAGGTATATCTATTGGATCCTTGCCATACCTCGTATGAGTGACTGATATGGTTGGGGATGCATGCGAACACTCGATCCTTGCGGTATGCATATGTTTTGACTGCATTGTATCTCTGACAAAATTATTGCAAATCTGATCCTTGCACTTCAGAGAAAAGCCATTCATGTATCTTGCCGAGGAAGACTCATCAGCTTCTGCTCAAATCTTTTGTTTGGTTATCATGTCGAAGAAGGCTCTACAACTTATACACGAAGCTTGGTCTGATTATTGTGCTGGAGAAGCCTGAGTCCTGTATTTGAGAAGCTTTTCCTCGGGTTTGCTTGTTGAGAAAGTTTTCATTTTTGTCTGTCAGAAGCTTTTCCCGAGGTATCTTGTTGAGAAAGACCGGTTATCTTGGACCGGACATTGTCCACATATCATGCTGAGGAAAATTGAGGAGCCTTGCATCATAAATTTCTTCTGATAGCGTGTGGAGGAAGACTGAGTTTCTCATATCCACAACTTCATACTATGATATGCGGACTGAAATCCACACACATGGACACCCATAATATTCTATGGCTGACTATTTGCATGATAAAGTTTGTTTGACTGGCTTCCTTGAGCATATCACATGCTGACTTTATATCAGATGATAACATATTTCAAGCATCATGCCTTGCTAAGCCAAAATTTTGTATATGCTCCATACCTTTGATTGAAAATATACCGTTGATCTTGTACCTAACTTGTCTTGCTGCTAACTTGACTATTACTGCTGTGAGTATTTTGTACTGGTGTAGACTTGAGTTATCAGTACTATTGTGAGGAGTACACACTAATGCAAAAATTGATTATCAGCCTCAAAATCAGATATTCCCCATTTCACTGCAGTCGACTAAGAATTTCATTCACCTTAGCTGAATTTCCAAATATTTGAACTCCTTGCTGATTCTTCGGATCCGGTGTCAGTTGATGAGCAACTCTTTATAGGGGAAAAATAATGTAACACCGGGGCCCAAAAAGAAAGAAGCAAAAGGAAAACTCAACTAAACAAAAGCACAAAACAACAATCAATTCACACACAATCAATGTCACATATTATTGCTAGTCACACAATATGCATGCCTACTTAAGCACACAAATCTCGTTGGATCTCCGGTACTACGATTTAGCATGCTATGACGATGTGCACGAGGATGAATAAAGGTGTGGAAGAATTGGTGTAAACAGCGCTACACCAAATGCTAGCTTAGCCAGGTAGCAACCTGGACTAGCTCGGAGGTGAGGACGTACTTGGTAACCATGTAGCAGGACACAAATATCGTTGCCAGATTATTGTCAAGTGGACGGAAAATACCCGTACTCGTCCAAGAAATAGGATAGCGGGGAAAAACTGAGGCTACTGAGATTGCCCTTTCTTGATGACTAAGACCATTAAGGGTTGCCAACACGACAATATAAAAAGGACGATCCGGGATAGAAGCATGTCTATCACCAAAACGAAATGGGGCTAAAGGAAGGAATTCGGCGCGATACCATAGCACCATTTTTGCAAACAGTGGCGGGATCACTTGGCATCACTCCACTGGGACAGAAATGAAGCCAAACACCAAAGAATGGGCAAGAAAAGAAAACTGGAGAAATGCAAAGGCTGAGATGTAGTGGATCCGAGCTGATACCAGCTACACTCACCAGATAAATCGTTAGCAGCAAATAATAAGGGTATATGCATGATGTGCAACAAACAAATGCAGCAACCAAATGCAATAAACAAGCAAAACTCTATACTACCGATTTCTACCAGTTTCTACCGCTCGCACTGACTAGGGTGTCCTACAGCCAGACCTGCTCTGATACCAAGCCTGTGGCACCCCGGCTCAGAGAAACCGGAACGCCCCGTATTCCAGCCCAGAGATCGAGGAGAAGTCTCTGGAATATGACACTGCTTGACATAGAACAAATCAGCTCTTATTACAAGAATAATAATACAAGGGTCTGATGTTACAACGAAGCACATCAGCACGGCGACACTACGCCTGCGATACTACACTTGCTCTATGCTAGCAGCGAAACAACTCGTAGTAGCGGAATACTTCTAGCAGCGGAACAACGATGAAGGTGGTGAACTCCACTCCACTGGGACTCTCAGCACGGCGACACTACGCCTGCGATACTACACTTGCTCTATGCTAGCAGCGAAACAACTTGTAGTAGCGGAATACTTCTAGCAGCGGAACAACGACGAAGGTGGTGAACTCCACTCCACCGGGACTCTCGCTGGGACACGATCTAGCTCGCACGCATGGCAACCATCGACAAGAAATGAAGCAATCATGGCATCACCTGCAATCTGGCATGACACGCCAGGTCAGTACATTGAATGTACTTACAAGCTCACAACAACCATAAACATCAAGGCAAGACAATAACATAGCATTTAACATGTTAATTGAATTAACAACTATTATGATGAAACAACTACTAAGCATGGTATGAAACTGATACAATACTAATCACCATCTCAGACCTCCATAACCATATCTCTCTTGGCTAACCGGCCAAGCAATATACCATCTCGATCACCTCGTGATCAAAACCAAACAGTGATCTTTCCGGCGATCACTACCACAACCAACACTTGGTCTCAAATGGTGATCTTTCCGGCGATCACTACCACGACCAACACTTGGTCTCCCACATCATCAACATCCTGCCAATTTGTACTGGTCAAAATATCAACATATAAATCACCTATAAGTCATTCCGTCATGTGAGTGTTGATCGAACGGTGTGACCTTGTACGAACCCATGCCCATGACCGAGGAGACGGCTATCGATAGATTTAAATACACTCTGTAGAGGTAGCGCACTGTACCCACACCACGGAACCCATGGCCTCGCACTCCCATTCGGGGTGGACTAACGGTGTTCGGACAAAACCGATATACTGCCATGACACTCTCCCGGCCACTCCGGCTCACTCCCCACTTGGCTAGTCCTGGGTGGCCCCGTGTCTACCAAAGACAAAACGACCACCGTCGTGGACAAAACAATAAACCGTCCCAAACAGGGACACGTGCACATAACAACAACAACGGGCACACAAGGTTATGTCTGCTTACCGGGCCAGGGTACCGCACGCCCATAACCTTCCCTCATTGGAGGAACCGGCGAGAGGCATGACAATAGACCGCATTAGGTCCTTCCCATAAAGGAAAATGTGGTTGCACTAGAGAAATTCCGGTTCGGTGGCACCTCACCAACTTAATGATGGAATTTATCCCCAAAATATAATAGTAATAACTGATACTCCAATATCATCTATCTACCTATAATCCAAATCATAGCAATATCCAACAAATAATCCAAAGCTGAATATCGCCTCTCCAAAATACTCAGAGGACAACATAACACTACTATGATGAATCCAAGAATGATAAGGCTACTAATCAAATATCAAGAACTAACTATCCAACTATGATCCACAGCAAGCATCATCTCCAACATCATACTCCAAAACATAATATCATCTAGCATCATGATGAAACTAACACTAGCCACTAATAATCCAGAGGCAACATGATATCCAAAGTAATACTCCAAGATAATACCAGCTACCATCATGAAATAATCATAATAGCCACTAAGAACCCAAAGGCACATGTCCAAAGTAATACTCCAAAATAATACCAGATACTCTCATGAAAATAATCATACTAGCCACTAAGAATCCAAAGGCACATGATATCCAAAGTAATGCTATAAGATAATACCAGATACTCTCATCATAATAGCCACTAAGAATCCAAAGGCACATGTCATCCACATAATCATCAAAACATAAGTCCTAGAACTCCAAGCAATATCATGGCAACATCTAGATCAAAACCATACTCTGAGAAATGGCATGAACAAATCATGCATAGCTAATGCAATATTTTAAACTAGTTTAAATAAATAAACTATGTCACTACATTGCAATCATGCAAATGGAGGGTGTGGCTTTCCTGGGGTGGAAGAAATCACCGGGAAGAAGTGTGAGAAGCTCGCGGAAAGAATCACCGGAAAACGTTCTCTCCCGGAGGGGCTGATTAAGTGCAAGGGCAAAATAGTCATTTTTAGAATGTCAAAACATGGTGAAAATGATTCCATCGGAACGGGATCGACAAAACGAAGAAGTGAGCTTTGGAGTTACGAGTAAAAACTTGTGAGGTGAGGAAGTTCAGGGACTAATCTGCAAAAATATCATCACAAACAACCCCCTGAGTGGATAAGGCAGAAGCAAATTTCATAAAATATGCTTTCCAGAGAGGAAAGCGTATTTGCGCTCGAAGAACAAACGAAATACGCTTACCCAAAGAGGAAGCGCACTTCACGTGATACGCTTTCTGCAGATGAAAATGCACACGCCCGAATACATCTCCACTTTCCACGTAAGCATCAGCAGGGTCAACCCCCCGAGTCACTGACCGGTGGGGCCACGGGGTCCATGCGCTCGGTCAACTCCTTACTCCCGCTCCTCCTCTTCTTCCCCCGACGCGGGCGAAGAACAGAGGGAGGTCGCCGGCGCGGGGGCTCGTCCGGCCGGCTTCGGCCAACCCCCGCCTCGCTTGACCTATGTGCAAGCTCAGCAGGAAAGGTCGCACCCGCATGCGGAGAGCACGGGCTCTAGGGAGGACCGAGGCGAGAGGGATCAAGGACATGGCAGACAGTGGCGACGGGCACCGACGGGGTTCACGGCCAATGGCCACCAGAGGAGGAGGAGAAGCATTAGGGCGGCTCCAGGGGACTTGGGGAGGCTACTGGAGGTGGTAGGACGGGGAAAGAGAGCTCGGCTAGCTTGGGTTCGAGCAGAGGCCGTCGGCGAGGCTTCGGCCATGGGAGGGGCAGGAGAGCTCCTAGAGCTCGAGGGGCTGGCTAGTCAGGTCTCTGGGAGTGAGGGAGGGCTGATGGTGTGCTCGGAGGCCGTGGGGAGGTTCTATCAATAGGTGGGGGAGGGAGGCCGAGCTATCGTCGCCGCGGACACGTGGCCGGCGCTGCGAACGCGTGTGCGTGCGCATGAGCTCGGAGGCCGGTGATGACAGGGAACAGGAGGGAGAGTTCACGGGGAAGATGCGGCCAAGGGAGCGCAGGGACGAAGAAGACGGCGAGCTCCTAGCCAAAACCGCCACTATTCGTCCATGGGCGCGCGGAGGCTTGCGTCGGGGAGAAAGCGGACGGAGGGGGAGAGGGGTCCAGGAGAATGGCGACGACGAGAGGAAGCTAGGGGACACGGTCATGCTCGCTGAGACGCCGAGCAGAGGAGGGGCCCGAGCAAGAAGACGCCCTGGACGGGGCCACTACACACATGGTGCGTGCACAGGCTTGACATTAACGCGGTCACCGCGCGCACTAGCATGTAGTGGGGGAGATGGGCTTGACCATGTTGTCTAGCGTGTGGTTCATCCAGTGGAGGTTGCAACTGAGGTGGTAGATCACTGAAATATGCTTTGGTTAAATGGTAATCACCATTTGAAGTTTACTGCAGTAAATTTGACTGAGCACTGCTGATCCACAGAGATTTGATTGGGTCAAATGGAGTTGTCTATGAGGTTTAGGGTAAGAAATACTTTCACCCTGGTAACTTTGAAAAGATTAAGACTAAGGTTTAATATAGTTGCTTTGCAACTGCCAAATATGGTCCAGAATTGGGATTTGGATGATGCACTCACATGGTCCATCAACTTGAGCTCAAATTTGGCAAGGCAGTATGATTTGGTCATAGTAAGAATCTATAAAAATTTCATACCAATTGGATTCACCAAAATGGTACTTCCTTCACAACTATCTTCACTGACCAGAATCTTGCAAAAATTCTAGAGACATATTGGCTTTAATAATTGATGCCAAATTCGGCGGAGAGAAGTTATTTGGGTAGGAGAATTCTCTGGTAAATTGTCAGGCAAAATGAAGCAATATAAAATATACTTGCTTCACAACTTGAAAATATTGACAGAATCAAAGATTTGATGTTGTGCTCACATAGTTCAAGGGATGGAGGTGAAATTTGTAGGAGTGATATAATATGAGCACAAGAAGAGGCATGCCAAATTTCAACTCATTTGGATAATCCTAGATAACACTTCCTTCACAAAGGCTTCCCTTAGACAGGAACTTTGAAAAATCACTGAGGAAGTTTGGCTAGGAAAATGAAGTTGAATTTTGGCACAGGTCAATTATTTGGATTATATATCATGCACAATAAGTTTGGGGGCAAATGGGCAAAGAGAAATAGCACTTGCTTCACAAAGTGTCATTTAGGACAGAATAGGAAATGAATTTATTGAGTATGATGGAAATATGGCCAATGAAATATTCTGCCATATTTGAGGAAGATATGACCCAAACAATTTATATGAATTATTTGGGGATTTTTGGATGGACAGAAATATGGGTTGCTTCACAACCTAGAACAGACAGGGTTATTCCTTTAATAGGAAACGGAATATTCCTGAGGAAAAAGATTTTAGGGTTTGGTCAAGCATTGGAGTGACATGATCTTGGCAAGGTTTTGAGAATGATGAGCCACTTGGGAGAGGAAATGAAGCTGATTTCCCAGGTAACAAGGCCACAGAACCACTCCAAAAAGAAAAACAGAGCAAAAACCAAATAAATCAAAAGAAAAAAAGGGCCAAAATCCAGGTTGCTACAGTTCAGCAGACTGGTGCATGCCATCAGGCATATCACCCTGAAACAAGAAGAGAGATGACAGGTTTTGCAAGTGTATAAACAAAGAAGATAACCGTGCTGTCAATTCCATCCAATTTAAAATTAGAAAATAAAGAGTAAGTTCACATAGCATAATTTGGCATTGTTCATAATGCGGGGAGCTTCACCACACTACTGGAATACCATGTCAGCATAACAAGCATACATGAAGGGCAAAGACAATCATTGTATCTATTTTGGTTAATGTGCATGGCGTGTTGTTCATATCATTAACCACATCAGTAAGATAAAACAGGAGATGACAAGGTGCAAACATGGGCTGCTTCACCACACGCTAGATTATAGATCCAAAAAAACAAGCATACATATAGGGAGTATTGAGTAATGTGCATGGTATGAATAAGGAATTTGGTTTTACAAGTAAAACTTGGAACTTACGGTTGTTGTGGACATGCATTTTGATAGAAACAGCAAACTAAATAGCTGTTAACGATAGGGAGTATGAGAAAATTAAACAGCAGTTGAGGATAAAGGCTTTAGAAGGACTGACTTACATTAACACTTAACACCGGCTTTATAATGCCCATCTCCATGTCAAAGGAAGGATAACTCAAGAATTTCAGCACAGAATCTTCTTCATAAGCATTGCGTGTACTCTACATTTTGTAGAGTAATTATAGATATAATAATACTAGAAGGGATAGAGGATAATGAAGATAAGATGCAGATTGATGCCACATAATCAACTACCAATCCCTGGAAGTACAAGCATTACAGGACAAAATGTACTGACAAGAGCAATGGGCTACACTTCCGCACTAGCATTGTCTGTGTCTTCACCTTTTTGGTAAGATTAAATATAGATCTGATATGTTTAGTAAATGGTGGGCGAGGGAGATAAGATGTATAATGCTACACAATGAACCAATCCCTCTTCCCATAATATAAGAGTGTTTTGAACACTGGTGTACTATACAAAACGTTCTTATATTATGGGACGGAGCGAGTATCTGTTAATGTAAGTACAGTGATAGACGATGTTCAGTCCTTACAACAGGACTACAGAGCTAAACCTCTTTAAAAGCATTGGGTTGATTCCAAATTAATTTAAGAGTCCATACGGATCTTATAATCACTACAAGAAATATGTCAACTAGTGACCTTGTGTAAGTGACCCTGGAAGAATTGGTCATAGATCAATGACCATTTGAGACCAGTTGGTCAAAAGCTGTTCGGGGGGCTCCAAACCCTAAACCATTGCGACCATTTTGGTCAGAAGGGTCGTAATTTCCTTACACGAAATGGTCATAAAGCAGACAACACTAGTCCGCTGCCTTATTTCTAGCTGATCATGATCAATATAGATGGTCATAATCTTGTAAATTGT
Source organism: Triticum dicoccoides (assembly GCF_002162155.2). Classification (NCBI taxonomy): domain Eukaryota; kingdom Viridiplantae; phylum Streptophyta; class Magnoliopsida; order Poales; family Poaceae; genus Triticum; species Triticum dicoccoides. The sequence continues at coordinate 321,073,453 of NC_041382.1, read as the reverse complement.
GGTGGATTGGTATGACTTGGCGCCACCTCATCAGTTTTGCATATATGTGATGTCCATGTGTCAATTTTTGCCCTAGGTTGTGAAGCAACCTATATTTCTGTCATTCCCAGAATTCCCAAAAAATCTCATAAATTCTTTGGGTCATATCTTCGTCAAATATGTAAAAATCCTTCCTTGCCTAGTTCAAAACTAATTCAACAATATTCATTTTCCTATTCTGTTCACAACAACACTTTATGAAGGAAGTGCTATTTATATATTCTTGATTGCCCTTGGAATTTTTGGGCAGTCTTTCCTATCCAAATCATTACCGCATGACAAAATTCAGCTCCATTTGCCTAGCAAATCTTCCTCGACAAATTTCAAAAGTTTTTGTCCACCTAGAAGCATTGTGAAGGAAGTACTTTTTTTATATATCCAAATGACATGAAATTTATACAGTTCCTTCATATGCCCAAATTATCACCCTCCTCCAAATTGCAGCTCAGTCAAATCATCTATGTGAGCCCAGGTTAAATTTATATTTTCTGGCCAGATTGGCACGTTGCAAAGCAAGTGTTATCTAGACCCCTCCTATTACCCTCAAACTTTTTGGGCACTCTTCCATACCCAAATCATTGCCACATGATAATATTCAGCTCAATTTTTCTAGTAAATCTTTCTCAGGGAATTTCCAAAGGTTCTACCCCAAGAGAAGCTTTGTGAAGTAAGTACTAGCCAGGCTTACCCAAATAATCTGAAGATTTACCAGCGCATGACCATACCTATGTAACTTACCTACACCAATTTTGAGCTCATTTCACTCATCCAATCTCTCTCACTAGTTTTCCCAAGTTGCTATCCATATAAGAGCATTGTGAAGGAAGTACTACTTTGGCATGTCCAAATGGTATCAATTTTCTATAATGCTTTCCTATGCCCAAATAACCATCCTCCACCAAATTTCAGCTCAATCCATTCATTATTTTGAGCCCAGCTTCAACATTCATATTTTTTCCAGTGTGGTACTTTGCAAAGCAAGTACCACCTAGGATCCTCCTTTTGAGATAAAAAATTTGTGAAGACATTCTCCTTAGTAGATGATCATCCTCAGCCAAAACTCATGCCCATTGGCCATGTGTATTTCCCGTACCGCTAATCAAACACTTGGCTGCTAATTCATCTTTGAGCATAGGTCAGTCTCCTTGTGAGATTCTTCTATTGTAATTTTCTTCCTAGCACCTACCTGGGGAGTGCCCAACCCACTAGACATGCCTAGGCCTCCCAGAACGCATGTTAATGCCAAGGTCATGTGGTGACCACGCGGCGGGCATGCGAGTTTATGCGCTTTGGAGTTGGGGCCCTGGGCCACATCCAAACCTCGACGTATCGCCACCAAACAATGTATTTATGATTAAATAGATACTTATGTAACTAGAAATGATATTTTAAAAAAGAGAGCAAACAATAAGGTAGCTGCAGTTCAAATTTGACCTGCTTCCTCCTGAATCGGCGGAAATTTGTCTTTTTCACCAGAGGTGGATCAAAACTTTTGGCACCCAACCATTTTGTTAATTGCATTAAATATGGCCTAGTATTTTAGAAATTTGATTTGGTCCAATTTTTCAACAAATATATGGTAGGTCCTTCAAAAAAACTCATTTCGGGCACTCAGAAAATGGAAAATGAATTTTCCGTGCAAAGAAAATGAAAACTCCCTTAGGCAACATTGTTTTGAATTCCAAGATGCACCCTTGTGCACAATATGAGATCATTTGAAAAAACTATGCCATGAATGTGGCCATAAGATTGATCATTTGGCTTGAGAGCCATGAATCTTCATGCGTGATAGCTCATTTCTGAGAACACATTTTTTAAAATAATTTCCGTACTACAAGTTTATTATTTTTCATGGAAACTTGGTCACATATAATGACACAATGCGAAGGTTTCCCAATTTTTTGATTTTTTTTTTTCATTTTTATGCCCGTTTCAAAATGCGGTCAAAACGGCGGGCTTGACCGTTCCTAGCTAGTGGTTGAATCTTGCAAAACTTTTCATGTTGCTCTGATTAAATAGATACTTATGTACCTAGAAATGATTTTTGGAAAAAATATAGAGCAAACTATGAGGCAGCTGTAGTTCAAATTTGACCCACTTCCAGCTGAAACGGCGGAAATTTGTCTTTTTCACCAGAGGTGAATCAAAACTTTTGACACCCAACCGTTTGGTCAATTGTACATTAAATATGGCCTAGTATTTTAGAAAATTGAATTGGTCCAATTTTGCAACAAATATATGGTAGGTCCTTCACAAAAAAACTCATTTCGGGCACTCGAAAAATGGAAAATGAATTTTCCGTGCAAAGAAAATGAAAACTCCCTTAGGCAACATTGTTTGGAATTCCAAGATGCACCCTTGTGCACAATATGAGATCATTTGAACCAACTATGCCATAAATGTGGCCATAAGATTGATCATTTGGCTTGAAAGCCATGCATCTTCACGTGTGATAGCTCATTTCTGAGAACACTTTTTTTTAAATAATTGTCGTATTACAAGTTTATTATTTTTCCTGGAAACTTGGTCACATATAATGACATAATGCGAAGGTTTCCTAATTTTTTGATTTTTTTGAATTTTTTATGCCCGTTCCAAAATGCGGTCAAAATGGCGGGCTTGACCGTTCCTAGCTAGTTGTTGAATCTTGCAAAACTTTTGATGTTTCTCTGATTAAATAGATACTTATGTACCTAAAAATGATTTTTGGAAAAAATATAGAGCAAACTATGAGGCACCCGCAATTCAAATTTGACCCGCTTCCAGCTAAAACGGCAGAAATTTGTCTTTTTCACCAGAGGTGGATCAAAACTTTTGACACCCAACCATTTGGTCAATTGTGAATTAAATATGGCCTAGTATTTTATAAAATTGATTTGTTCCATTTTTACAACAATTATTTGGTAGGTCCTTCACAAAAAGAACTCAATTTGGGCACTCGGAAAATGAAAAATGAATTTTCCGTGCAAAGAAAATAAAAACTCCGTTAGGCAACATTGCTTGGAATTCCAAGATGCACCCTTGTGCACAATATGAGATCATTTGATGAAACTATGCCATGAATGTGGCCATAAGATTGATCATTTGGCTTGAAAGCCATGAATCTTCACGCATGATAGCTCATTTCTGAGAACACTTTTTTAAAATAGTTGCCGTATTACAAGTTTATTATTTTTCCTGGAAACTTGGTCACATATGATGACACAATGTGAAGGAGTTGCAATTTTCTGAATTTTTTTTGAATTTTTTAAGCCAGTTTCAAAATGCGGTCAAAACGGCGGGCTTGACCGTTCCTAGCTAGTGGTTGAATCTTGGAAAAAATTTGATGTTTCTCTGATTAAATAGATACTTATGTACCTAGAAATGATTTTTGGAAAAAATAAATAGCAAACTATGAGGCAGCTATAGTTCAAATTTGACCCGATTCCTACTGAATGGGCGGAAATTTGTCCTTTTTACCAGAAATGGATCAAAGCTTTTGACACCCAACCATTTTGTCAATTGTGCATTAAATATGGCCTAGTATTTTAGAAAATTGAATTGGTCTAATTTTGCAACAAATATATGGTAGGTCCTTCACAAAAAAAACTCATTTCGGGCACTCGGAAAATGGAAAATGAATTTTCCATGAAAAGAAAATGAAAACTCCCTTAGGCACCATTGTTTGGAATTCCAAGATGCACCCTTGTTCGCAAAGAAAATAAAACCCCCCAAATCAATTTTTTTTCTCATCCCTACATACACACATGTGCAAAAATGGAAAATGATTCTTTTTCTCAAAGAAAATTAAAACCCCCCAAATCAACATTGTATGTCATCCCTACATACACACATGTGCAAAATATTGATTTATTTGAATAAACTATAAGAGGTTAATATGTTAAATGTTTATCCAGAATAAGAGGGTAAAAACTATAAGAGAAACAAATGAAAAAACAAAATTATATAAGCTTAACTTTGATTGGTGAAATCAGGTGTGGCCTGGATTGATGACATGGCAAACAACAATCCATCCATACACCCGTCCGTCCATCCTAGCCCTCCGCTATCTCTCTCTCTCTATCGCGCGCAGCAAACCCTACTCTCAACCCTAGCGCTTGCAGCCGCCTCCACTCCCGATCCAGATCCGCCACCCACCTCCCTCTCCCCTCGCTGTCGGTCTTCACCGTCCCCTCTCCTCCCTTTCCCCCACCTTTGCCACCCATCCACCACCGCCGACCTCTTCTCTGCCATCCCCTCCCCTCTCCTTCATCCCCATATCCGCTAGTCCAGGCGAGGCCATTCCTTCCGCCCGCCGCCTCCCTCTATCTCTCTCCGATCCAGATCGCCATCGCCACCCATCTCAAGCCCTAGCTTCCCGTCCCCAGCGGCGGCGCCCTTCTTCCCTCGCCCTCTCCTCCTGCCCTCCTCACGACCTCCTCCACCACGCCAAAAATCCCGGTGATCCCACCCCGTCTCCGCGCCCGCCTCGGCAACCACCTCCGCCGCACATCCGAGTCCCATCCGTGTCCACGGCTCTGTTCGTCCGGATCCACACGGTCGCGTGCGACCTCGCGGCGTCTGCAGCTCTAAAAGGCAGGGAGACGGGTCATGGAGGCGAGGGTGCCCGCAGACGAGGAGTCTGGCCTCCTCCCCCGCGTTCACAGCCATGGTGAGTATCCTCCCCCTGATCTTGGCACATGTGATTCGTCATAGCGACTGTCCCTAGTTTTCAAGCGATCGTAGACTCGGTAGATTCACAACAACTGTGCGGCGACCCCGCGTCGCGCGCCCCCCCGGCAGTCTGGGCGACAGTGGACGGGCCGATGGGGATGCCGCTAGACTTCCTATGACTTGTTGCTAAGATTAACAATTACTCTATAGACCCTGCTGTGATAATACACATTTTATGGTCATAGCTGAGTCCTCGGTTATTTTTTTGGGATGAAACGATATGTGTAATTCTAGTGATGTTTGGAGATTTTGTGATCCCTCTCCGAGTTGCAACCGGGGGCTGCTGTTAGAGGTTCATCCATGGCTATTAGTCGCGGTCAACTAGAGGAACTAGTACTAGTACTGTGGCGCATCATCAGAGGAACCAGTACTTGGGATCTTGTTGACCTTCAAGCCTTTCCTGGCAGTCCCACAACACTACAAGTATAACAAACCAGTACCTATTTAGGTAGTGCTATAGAGCGATGTGTGTGGTTCTGTGGCATTGGCATGCTGTATGTGAAGACCCAGGAGTCTTCTTTTGTTGTACTTGTAGATGTAGCGGTATTCTTGGCACTGTGACCTTAAGCAATTAGTCGGCCAATTGCAGTCTTGGCATGCTCTGTTGCTCTCATAGTTGTTAACCTATGTGTAGTACTACGTAGGAATAGAGGTATGCTAAATCTGGCATTTTCAAGTATGATGTGTTGCTGTGACTGCTCTTAGTTTAATAATTTTAACTCTTCTAGCATTTTCAAGTATGCACAGTGTATTAGTGTATCCTCATCTGTGTTGTTTGATTTATATATGGTGCTAAAGGTCTTGCTTACCCTGTGTCTACCTACTACCTGCAGATCAGCGGGTCTCTCGCTCAGCAAGGCCAGCAAGGACCTGATGGAGAGGGGTCTCATCAGGATGGTGTCAATATTGTGGGAACTGTTCTAGTGCCCGATCTGTATCCCAATTCAGGCTCAAAATGTGCCCCATTTACTTCACCTCTAGAATATCTCTTTCATGTCTTTGTGGACTAGTAACATATGAAATGTCATACCTGCTTAAATCTTAGTTGCTACATGCTAGTAGGAGATAATTTTTCCAACTATATCTTCTGCGATTAAAACAAATCCATGACATAGATGTAGCAAACATATTTTACCACTTCTATCTTCTGTATCAAAACAAATCCACAATAGTTTCAAATGACAGTTGCAGCATAGTGATTTTTCAACTGAATGGCAACCTAAATTCTTCAACTGAACTTCTCTTTCATTGTCCCACCAAATACTGAAGTTTGCTTAACATTGCTACATCTGTTTTTGTCTATATAGAATTGCATTCATTTCCTCTTATTTCTGTAGTTACATAGCTTGAGGTATGTGTATTCTTTTGAATAGGATGTACTGTTCTATGCAGAAGATCTGATTTGCACAAACATAGTTATTTGTGTGTGCTGCCTGACTTGGTATTTGTTATATCCCGTTGGTTGAATGGATGGTGGTGTTTATTCAGGTTTGTGTGTTTCTGCGAGGTTAATCCCTTTGGCAACATTGTTTGAGAATTTTGTAATGCCTCCTTTTGTTGATACACTATTGCGCCAGTCCTATGGTATGTGAGTTCCTTTTGTTGCTGCAAGCATTGATACAATATGTCATGTGCAGGGAGTTCCGCATCCAAGTCTCGGCCGTCCTCCACAACAAGGAGCTGGGCCAAGGGAGCAAGCCATGCTGCTAGTTCCTTGAGGCTGGATTGAGTAAGATGGTGTGCCATGGCGTGGGGCGGCCTATTTTGTTTTAATGCTGATGATGGTGCTGTAGCATAAAGTGGTTTCTTGTCTAATGCAGATTGTCGTAGTAGTTAGCATATCTGTTTCTATGAATACTATGTAAAGACTGTAATAGGCTAATTTTGCCTATCATTTCAAGAATTTAGTTCTGATCTATTTGAAATATGTGTTTTTGTGTACTGTGAAAACGTGAGAAGTAGAAAGTTGGCAAGTTGGGCCAGCTTAATGAAAATGGCCAAGTCCCGAAAAGTAACTGTATTGTCAAATGGCTGAGACCCAAAAAAGAATTGGGCTAGAATTGGGCCGTAAAAAGGCTTTACAAATGGATTGTAAAAAAGAAAGAAATTGAGGTTAAAAGGCTGTATCCTAAGAAAAGAAAAGGCTGAATTGTTGGGCCAGGCCCATGTAGCTAATCGAAGCACAAGGGAAAATTACATTAAATGGGCTGAATTAATGGGCTTGGCCCATATAAACACCGAGTTGGACCGGGCTGTTTCTTATCCATGTCAGCTTGCCACGCTGGATCCTACGTGGCCTGGGGAGACTGCTAGTGACCAAAAAATTGGTCGTGGAACCAACGACCTTTTACAGAATGTCGTTAATTTTAGTTTATGACTGCCAGCTTTTGACCTTCTGTTTTTGGTCAAAAAAGGTCGCAAATGAAAAACAATGACCTTTCAGCGGCCAATAGTGAGGATCACAAGTTGACATATTTCTTGTAGTGAATGTCCACCAAATGGACGATAATGAGGCTAACATGTGCAGATGCTACATAATCAACCATCTATGAAAGTAAGTATGCTCATATAGGGCAAGAGGTACTCACAAGAGCAATGCGGTGTGCAGTATAGTTGCGAGATTCTGTGGTCCCTTGAGAATGAATGTTCTTGTGCAAACAGTTTTCGTACAATGAGATGTTAAGGCACATGCATAAATGTAGTTCAAATTGTGATGTGATATCATAGACAGTAGCTTACATTGCAGATGAGACCAATGTGTAACAAGATTATTCTAGTTACTGTCTGATAAATGTAGCACGGAGACTTTACAGAAATTTTGTTTAGAGGCTTGCCATCGAAGTGCACTTGCCTTAGGTAGGAACGATACTTCATCAACGAGTTCTTGAAAAGCACAACCTGCCCTTGCTCGTCTTGACAATCCAGTTTGGTCCTCGCCTATTTAAAAGAATGAAATCTTATGTCTTCTGTCAGCAGAAACATATGCAGTAATTACCATGAATAACATTAGTACATTACTTACGTGTAAGTTGCGGAGGAAGACCGGAAATTGTTCTGTGTCTGCGGTATAATCTTTCCATGAAGGAAATATGCGCACAAAGTTCCTGACAACAATATAATCTTCGTCTTCTAAACTGGGAAGAAATGGAACAGGGGTCCTATTTGCAGCAATTGGGGCTCTCTCTCGTTCGAAAATGGATTTGGCAACTGGATTTGGTGTACTCTTTGCTGGAATGGGTATTTTGCGTCGTAGAGCTAGTGCTATGTCAAGCGGCATCATCATTCTGTTTGCTGCAGTTGGGGTCTGCTGAGTTGGGGCATCAGAGATGACCACTATAGTAGGGCTAGGGTCTGCTAGAGTTGGGCCGTGTTTTGTGGGTCAGGTGATAGTGCAACTACACCTAATGGGCTATTTGATTTATCAGGTGTCACTACCTTTTCCAAATACTTTGCTCATGCTCCTCCGTGATCAGCAATTGCCCTCTTCCTTCTGAACGTCTGATACACAAGAACATCAGTTGAATGGATAAATATGGTATGATGACAGATGGAATATGTAATGAAAATGGATAGGCAGGGAAAATTCACTTACATGATGTGTAAACTAAGCTAATGGCAATGCAACAAAGTAGAAGTAATGCAAAGCATCAATTGCAAGATATGTGTGACCAATATAACCTTGGAAAGTTAGAGCAAGCACCTTGATGGGTGAATACGATAGGGCATCAACCTCTGACTCCTCCACTAGGGAGCTACATTGACTTAGGTCTTACACTAGCTCAGAATCACTATTAGGATCATATTCTAAGCATGAATCTATAGGTGGAGAGTGTTACCATTGAATTGCATCCAGACTTGATTTTAGTCCCTTAATGCCAAGTTTGACAGCCATGGCATTGTTCTGCTTTATTCTTTCATGCGCGCAAGCTCATAATAATTATGATGTTGTTCACTATCTGAGATTCATGAAAACATAAAAAAGTAGTCAGATTATCTATGGAGTGCATTGCGGATTCAACTCGAAGAGTGTCTCCCTATAAACCCCTGCATATGCAAAGTTCACCCCACAACCATGCTGACCATACCACACAGAGAAATACAAACTTCTGATGTCTCGATAACAGGCAGACCCACATTTCAAAACTGAAGTAGGAACATTAGAATCATATCAAATTTGTATTTGAACAAATAAACTAAGGAATTATGAGTGGCATAATGTTAGCTTCAAGGGTGGAGTGCTGGTAGTTCGACACAAAGCAAGTAGGCAGATTGTATTCCATGTAAAAGATCGTAGTCTATGTAAAAGGTGGAAATGACACTTTCTTTCTATATGATGCAGTGTTCGTTGCCCACACATGATGGAAGAGATCACACAGAGAAATACTATTCACTCATGTATGTGGTTCTAGTATTTTTAAACAGGGTGGTCCACCCTGAAAGAATATTGACAAGAAATATGACAAGGCAAGCATAGATGTAGTGAAATTATCATTACTTGTGAGCTTACTAGGATAAGTATGCATAATTGTAACTGCAGTAAGAGACCATCCAAATTCTGAATCAAGAAGTTGGTCTAGCACTTATTGTTTGCAACTAATCAACGTGAATAATTGGATATCATATCGAATGAGTAAGAAAGATAAGTAAAATTGTCAAAAAACCTGGCCTGAAGTAGTAATTTGGGTCAATGTCTCTACGACCAACAATCCAAAATGACTAGTGTCTATTCCTAGGGCCAAAATTTTGAAACCCTGTGAACTTCACAGGTGCTAAAGATTACTGAAACACATCTGAAACATTAAGTGTAGGTAGCACTCAGTACACAACAAACCGTAATGACAATCCTGCCTAATGAGTAATGAATCAATTAGAAAATGGCTGATGAGGAGTGGCTGCAAAGGGTTGAGGACGTATCTCAGGATAAATTGGGTTGGCTTAGTGGGTGTTGCATGCCTGAGCCCTGAATGTACTGGGAAGGTAGGCACGGTGGCGCGTCCGGGCAACGTTGATGCTGTTGGGTGAGCGGCTCCTGACCTCCTGTTAGTCCGGTGTCTCCTCCTAGAGTCATGCCGTCCGGGGATGGCAAGTCGCCGGCGAGGCAGGCGGCTGGGGACAAGTAGAGATCGGAATCGCAGTAGAATAGAGGGGAATTGGGGCCTGGGCGGACCCAAAATCCCAGGGTAGGCCGCGGCCCACCGTGGGCACCCTGTAGAGATACACACCGGAGCGGCGTACATGCATTTTCGAAACTAAATTAGGAATATTTGAGCAACTAAGCTAGTTTAGCTTGATGGGTGGAGCAGTGCTATAATGACACAAAGCACGTATGCTGATCGTATAGTGATCCTAAAAGGGTGAAACCCTCAGCATTTTTTTGAGCAAAAGAGGGTTTCCCCTCTGATTTCTATTAAAGAAACCACCATGACACCAACATGATCAATTAAACCCTAAGCATGTTCAATTAAACCCTAATATGACTGTGCCATGGCAGATTTAAAGTTGTAAACCACAAAATTTTTATTTAGCATCCATTGTTTACTTCGAACTAAGAACTAAATTCCAAGAGCTGAAAAGAAAGTACAGTAACCAAGTTACTATCTATTTTCTTGTTGAGCTCAAAAAGTACAGTACCACCTCTCTTGCGGCTCTGTGTAGGCATCGGGAGTGGGATGGATGTCGGTGGCGTTGAAGCAGATCTGCGACGGTAGACGGGTGCATCGGGGGATAAGTCCCATTGAGATGGACGAGAAGGTCATGTCAGCGGCCCCGGCAAAGAGGATGATGGCGCCGAAGAAGCGATGGGACATGATGCAAGGCTTCTGGTCTGTCGCCGTGGATGAGAAACGTCCATCTCTAGTAGTGGACGATGCGGTCTTGGTAGGCGCTCCGGCATGGTGGAGGACGGTGGCGATGGATGGGGTGGAGGACGGCGGCGATGGATGGGGTGGCAGATGATGTATGAATGGGAAAATGGAGGGAGAGGTACGAGAAACCATGTTTTTGGGACACGCCTATCTGAAATATGGGAAAGTTACGAACTTATCCCCCGTTTAAAATTTGGACGTCTCGTCGGTTGGGGATAGGACGGTAATCTCGCATCTCGCCAATATTTGTCCAAAGCGATATCGTGCAAGGAGAGGGTGTTTTGGGGCCCGCGGTTGGCGCCCATGATGTATGGACAGGGCTGACTGGTAGGGCGGTTGTGTCACGTCTGAGTGAAGTTACAAACCTGCCCCTATTGAAAATATTTTCCTACATCGATTTCGGCCGAGTCGACTTTGTTTTGCCACCCACCGTGTATGAATGGGGAAATGGAGGGAGATACGAAGGTCTTTTGGACGAGCTTGAATCAAATGTGTTTTGCCGCCCATGTTTGGCGCCCACCGTGTCAGAATGGGTTCTGAGGCGGTCGTGTCACGTCTAATTGAAGTTACTAACCTACCCCTATTGAGAGCAGTGGAAATCTGGTTGATGGATTGTCCATGTAAGGGGTAGACAGTAATTTCCATCTCCCAAACACTTGGCTTCAGGCAGCCAACGTGGGAGTGGACGTTTTGCCGCTTCTTTCGAATTTTGGGACAATAAGCATCCACGTTTGCCCTGGCAACTAAATTCAAATCCATTTTGTATTCATAAATGAATCTTTATAGATCATTCTATGTGTTTTTATATATCTTCAAAAACACGACAAAGATGTATTCCATTGTCATATATGAATATGATTTACAAATGCCGATACTCGAATTCTGAAGCTAGAATCCAGTTTAAGGTGAATTTGAATATTTGAAACCACTTTATGTCCAACTCAAGTGTCACACGCAGCATTGTGTAATCCCATTTAGATATGTACACAAGCGATGTATCAAGATTCAAATATTGAGTTAATCAACCAATAATGTACAAAACTAACAGACATATAAACACTTATAGAGTATATGGATCAATAATATCAACTAACATACATAAGCCATACTGTTGTACTTTTTTTTGCTAGAAGAACATCCTTTCTTTAGCGAAGCTAGTACATCATCTTAGCCCTTTCAGATCCGTGCTACTTAAGGTCCATCTATACAACTATTATTGTTGAATACATATTGAGCCCGATTGGCATATTTGTAGGTCTAGCACAACAATCAAAATGAAATGTCTCAGAATCGTATCAATTAATACAGACTTGTGCCAAAAAAATTACAAACCAAAAAACAATAATTACATGATCTCTAAAACAAATGGTTTGATCGATTACATGAACAAACAACCCAAAGGTTATTCAACGATGGAGAGAAAATTTCACCTATGATTTACCAAGTGGGGATTTAATTTCCTTTTATCCTTTAGGACCTTAATAATGCGGTCAGTCTCAGCTTGCTTCATTTTGAAATCCACCAAATATTTAATGGTTGTCTTGAGTACTACTTGTGATTGTGCTGTTTTCTTCCTCAACATGTCAACTTCATCTCTAAGTGTAGAAGCAGAATCTCTCTCTACCAATAGTTTAGCCTCTAGAGCCGGCACTATTGTGGGATGACACAACTTCCTTGGGGACCTCACTCTTTGATCTTGGGCTAACATGTTTTGCCATTAAAGTTCCGATTGGATTTCGAAAAGTTGAAATTAGAAAAACATCTCAACTGAGAGTTATAACATCAAACTAATTAAACAAACAAGGAATTAAAGAGTTTCAATTGAATGCTAAAAAGTAGTTGTTAACATCATTGTAATTGGTTATTGCAGCAAAGCAGTTAAACAAGCAAGTTTTGCAAAAGGTGCCTGTTGTGGCATTGGAGTTTCTCTTAGATCCTGAAAAGTTGAGTAGCCAGTAACGTGATTAGAGCAACCGGCTGTAGTAGCAATGCAGTTAAACAAACATGTTTTGCAAACGGAACCTCTTGTGGCATTGGTGTTTCATTCGGATCCTGAAAAATTGAGCAGGTAAACAAGGAAGTTTCTGAAAACATACCTGTTGTGCCAATGGAGTTTTAGCTGGATCCTTCAAACACGAATGTTAGAAATCATAAATAAAGTGTTGCAAGATCCATAAGAAACTAACATCAAACTAGAAAAATTAACCAGTTTTGGCAACGTAATTACACATGAACTTATAAAACTAACAAGTTCCTGGCAACATATTAAAGTAACAAGTCGGTAGAGTTTACCAACAACATAGACATCTGTAAATTTCTTTGATGTAAGCAAAATGATTCCAACACATATACATAAGTTTAAAAGACGGCGTCCCTCATATAAACCTGACAGCTGTCTATCTATGAACATGCAAACATTACTAGTTCTACAAGTGATAACAACAAACCATTTACACAAACATGGTATCAAAACGTAAATTACACGTGAATTCTGCTGCACCCTAGAAGTACATATGACGAGCTATCTACGTGCTTAAGTAGCTATTTAAGTTCAGGCAAACAGGTAATTCTTAACAGTAAGTATCAAACACATAGATAGGCGCAGTCTATAATAGGATTAACAGGCTATGGCATTATGTAATCAGTAGCAAACTAAATTAAGCCAAGCAACATAATTGAACAATTTTGCAATAAGGCACACTTCAACTTCTTTTTCGCTTACAAGGTTCTACGAAGGAGTCCACGGCATCAATTGCTTGGATATGCAGTCCCAATACTTCTTTCTTCCCACACTGCATTGGTAAGTCGAATGGTTAATCTGATAAGATGGTGCGTCCTTGATATGTTATATGAGGATGGGTTGTCAAACTAGTTGTAGTCACACACATCACACTGGCTTTTACTGTATATTTCATGGGATTACATTTGGCATATCGAGATCTAAGCAATCTACAATAGGATGAAAAGACTGGCATCCTTCACATTATTGGCGAACTCAGTTCATAGAAACAAGAAATTCAACCATTCCGTGGGTAAATCAAAAGCGCCACTGGAATATTTTTCACTACCCCAATCATACACGCAAAAAGGGGCGACACCACTATAGGCCCTGGTATGGGCGGCCGCCTCGGTGGCTAGAAAGTGTGCACCTAGTTTGAGTCGTCCAGGTTGGCCCAGGCTAGTTTTGTTTGTCCCAACGCACTAGGAGGCAATGTAAAAATGAAGAAAAATGTTTCAATTTGGATGGGCCAATAACGTTAGGGCAAGTCAGGCCCTATGCCAGGCTCGCGGCCCAAACGAGTGCCTCCCATATCGATCGACAGCAGTAAAAATCCCGATTCATTCGCTCCAGCCTCCAGTCTAGTTCGCTCCTAACCTAGCCACCGCTGCACAGACCAACACAACACTTCCTCGCGCCCTCGTTGGTGGGTTGTCTCCGAGCTTCAAGTGAATTGAAGGACAAGAAGATGAAGATCCAACCCTCGGTGTAGCCAGTGTAGGAGGCAGCGGCGGCAGCACGGGCATGGCATCGAGCTTGCGAACGGAAAGTCACAGGTTGCAAGAGCAGCATGCGTAACGAGCAGGTACATCACATCCCTGATTATATCTAATTCAACTATTCAATTTCTAGCCCATAGTTAAACTTGACGGTGTTGTAAAACTGCTTGTATGTAGGGAGTCTATGAGAAGATGAAACCAACTTTTGCTTATTTTATAACTCCCACAATACTAAACTGACTGAACCTGATGTATCTAATCAAGTTTTCGGAGCAAACATACAAGCTCATGTCGTTCTTGAGCCTGAAGTGTCTAATGAATAGACTGCTAATGAAGGATTTGATGCAAACATTTTACATGCTCCTGGTGATGAACATATAGTGTCTAATGAGGGATCTAATGCAAGCATTTTGTAAGCTCCCATTGAAGGATTTAGTGTCTAATGATGATCTGCTATGTTGAGAGAACATAGAGATTTGCAGGCATTGATGACAAGCAAATTATAGTACATTTTCATGGCTTGAGGAAATGTCAAGGCCATCAACTAGAAAGTCCCTGTATCATGACAACTTGCCATAAATACTTTTCTAATCTGTTGTTTGAAACTATTGGCACACTTGTGTAGGATACATATATTGATATTCAGTTTGCGCACTAGTTATAGTTGCAATTACACTTCGATATTTGCAGCCAGAGAACGAATAATTCAAGCAGGTACATACCATGTTAGTAGTCCTTGTACACCATGTTGCATTTTGTGTTTTTGGTGCTTACATCACTTAGTGTTTTATAATCTGAACTACTTTTGATCATTAGCTGGTTTTCAAAGTGCATGTAGCTTCACATTTCTCAAGTTATGTTGATTTCCGGAGTGCAAGTGCCTTTGTATTTTTTAAGTTAAATTTTCGCCCCTGGTAACTTGAATTGGTGGATCTGCCACTGCACACAAATCGTACATGTAGGCCAGTATGAATTAAGTGAAATGCAGAGACTTACCCAAAGCTCATTGTACATGCTCACTATAGCTCTTCTTGCGCTTGGGATATTCCATGTACAAGTCCATATTCCCGGACCCCCTCTTCGCCCTATAAATTCCAAAATATTCCAAAACCCAGGGGCTAACCCTATATGAGAAGTGCCGCTGCTGCAAGCCTCTGTAGACATGAAAAAACCAATCTAGACCCTGTTCCGGCACCCTGCCGGAAGGGGGAATCATCTCCGGTGGCCATCTTCATCATACCGACGGCCACCATGATGAGGAGGGAGTAGTCCACCCTCAGGGCAGAGGGTTTGTACCAGTAGCTATGTGTTTAATCTCTCTCTCTCTCTCGTGTTCATGAGATGTCACTATCTTGATGTATCACGGGCTTTGTTAATGGGGTATTATATGTCTTGCATATGAATACTCGTGTTGACAATGGGGTATTATATTGATTCACTTGAGATATGTTTTGGCACTCAACTCACGGACTCCTGAGGTGATATTGTGGTAATCTATGAATAGGGGTTGATGCACGTTCTCGTCTTTTGTTTCTCTAGTAGAAATCTTGGGGCACTCTTTGAGGTTCTTTTTGTTGGATTGAGTATTATGAATCTGAAATTATTTGGTGTTATTTTAGTACAAACTCTTGGAGAGATCGATCGGAAAGAATAGCTTCGAGGTGGTTTCGTACCCTACAAATGATTTCTTCTTATGTTCTCCTCTAGATAGGAACTTTGGAGTGATTCTTCATCGCACGTTGAGGCATGGTTATATGATCCAATTATATTAGCATTGTTGAGATATTGCACTAGTGAAAGTACGGACCCTAGGCCTCATTTTCAAGCATTGCAATACCGTTTTTCTCCATTTTATCAATTGCTACATTGCTGTTTTTATTTATTCAGATTATAAAAATATATTTCTACCATCAACATTACACTTTTATCACCATCTCTTCGCCAAACTAGTGCACCTATACAATTTTCCATTGTATTAGGTGCGTTGGGGACACAAAAGACTTTTTATTTGGTTGCAGGGTTGTTTGAGAGAGAGATCTTCATCCTACGCCTCTCATGGATTGATAAACCTTAGGTCATCCACTTGAGGGAAAATTCCTACTGTCCTACAAAACTCTGTGCTTGGAGGCCCAACACGTTTCTACAAGAATATTCTCAAACCCATAATTGTGAATCAAATTGGCAACATTGTTTCGATGTAACCTATGCAAAGGCCTCCTTAGAGAGATCCCTTCTTGATAGTTTGTTGATCTCATGGCTTGATGGGGATTAGGCCAAGTGGAGATGCCAGCCAGTGTGCCCCTCTCAGAAGCCGGAGGTTGAGCTCTGAGAGAATTCTCTTCATATTCTTCCATAGAAACCTCCTCAACTCCTACTTCCCCTAGTCCCTCGTGTAGCAACCAAGCTTCACCTTCTTCATTGTTGGAGGAGGGAGAAGACATGATGCCTGACCTGAAAAGCTCTAATAGAAAACAGGAAGAAAGAAGAACAGAAGATTTCTCTGCGATACAGTGGTCAATATGTTCAGGGGGGTATATAATTTTTTATCTTTGGAAGCAAGCAAAACGAGGGGAAAACGGAGTTGGGAAGGTGGCGGAGGTGGACACAACCCACCTGGGCGCGCCAAGCAAGGCAAGCGCACCCTAGTGTCTTATGCCCTCCTCGGTTGCCTTCCTGGTTGTTTATTATTTTCCTAATTTTTGTAATATTCCAGAACTGAAAAAAAATATTTTGCAGATTTTTTGGAGTCCGTTTACTTACCGTACCATGTACCTCCTGTTTTTCAGGATTCTGGAGTGTTCCGGAAGGTTTCTTGTCGTGGGAAACCATGGCCACCTATGGGGCCATTAAGCCCTTGTGGTTTGGCTTGGGGGCTGAGAACATTGCACAAAGAGCGGAGAACATCGCACAACACGGCAGAGATCACACGGGCGATTTTACCCAGGTTAGGACCACCGCAAGGCATAAAACCCTACTCCTTCTGTCATGGGTTTGTCACGGCAGATGTCCTTGTGAAAGGACATAGTCGTGGAGCCATCGCTACGGGTTAGCTCAAAGGGGTTAAACTGGACAAGGGGACACGGGGATTTTATACTAGTTCGGCCCCTTCAAGGAAGGTAAAAGCCTACGTCTAGTTGTGATTGGTATTGCTAGGGTTTCGAAGGCCAGGGAGCGAATCCGCTTTGTCTAGCTGTCGAGTTGTTGTCTGTCCCTAAACTGCGGTCGGGTCGTACCTTTATATACATAGGTTGATGCCCGCCGGGCTATAGAGTCCCAAAGCCGGATCATAATCGTATCCGGTTCGGTCTCTATCCTTCCTATCTTATAATACAAGTTACATGACTAGGTCGGTTTACATTTACAGGCTTTAACCCGCCTTTGGGCCTTGGGCCTTCGTGAAGCACCATCATCCTTGCATCTTTATGGGCTTCTAATCATCAAGGAGTTAACCCGGCTACATAAGGCCGGTTTACCTCCAGTAGTAATATCCCCAACATTAGGCCCCAGATTGGTTTGAACTTGTTCATGTCAATCTTCTACACTTAGAAAATCTCTTCCCTCATATCTTCACCTTGATCTTGTAAACCGCCGTGTCGTCATACTCCCAGATTATGATAAACCACCCTGACGTTATCTATCCGCCGATGTCAACGATTGCCTTCATTTAATGTGTATTCAGTCACAAAGGCGACACTTTTATTAATTTATCCATTTTTGGGCTCCTCGATTCTCACACTTGTCATTTTATCACTTTGCCTTATAAACAGGGGCAGAGGACCCCTTTCTTTTCTTTCCGCTACCCATTCATCTCTTCTTCTTCCTCTCGACGACCCCGCACTCGAGCGCCGCCGTCATCTTCGAACCTCGCCTCTGCTTTGCCGTCGGCCGCTGCATCAACCTGTTCGCACCAGAGTTCCACAACGCCCTTCCGCTGCTTCCGCGGTCGCAGTAAGTCCTTTCCCCCTTCTTTCCTAGATCCATTAGGGTTTCCTTGCTCTTCGCTGTTCTTGAGGTTCATCAGAGCTTTTAGTGCTGTTCTTGCTTGGCCTTTAGGCGAACACTTCGTACCTGACGTACTCCTTGCCGTAGCTAATCTTCTGCTATCACCACAAACCCTTATGTACAAAGAACTGATCTAGTCCTTCATAAGTTGCTTCGGTTCTTCACGCTTTCTAGATCCAATTATTTTTACTTTTCTATATTATCTTAGATCCAAAAATTTCACATACCTCTGTGAAACCTGTTTCTCCTCACACCATCATAGGTGATTTAATTTTGTATAAGTAATCTATACCATTAGCCCTGTGATAAACCGGAAGAGACTTTTACCTCCATAATTATATTCCGATTTAACAGTGTCTGAGTACCCCTGTCGTGGTACTACCTTTTATGCATTATTGCATTGATCTCCGGTTTATGCCATGTCCCCTATCAGGGCATATTTTACTCCCTTGCATCTTGTATGTTATCCTATGTGATTTATAAACTGGCCTTTTGTTTCCAGCTCATTTGTTCCATGATGGCCAAGCAATTCACCGCTTGCAACTGGGCTCGTTCCCAGGTCACAGAGGAACAATTGAATGATATGGTGAGCATTGGCACTTTGGCTAAGAAAACTGAAATCAAATGGCGAGTTCCAGGAATAGAAAATCCTCCAACCCCAAGGCAGGGTGAGGTGGTTGTCTTTGTTGACCACATAGGCCGTGGTTCCAAACCGCCAGGGTCAAAGTTTTACCGAGATGTGCTTGCCAGCTTCCAACTTCCTCCTCAAGATATTGGTCCCAACTCGGTCTCCAATTTATGCAACTTCCAGGTCTTCTGTGAAGTATACTTACAAGAAGAACCAACCGCCGAGCTGTTCCGGGACTTCTTTCATTTAAACCGGCGCACAGAATTTGTAAATGGCCCTAACACTGAACTTGGGGGTCTCTCAATTCAAAAGCGGAAAGTGGTTGAAATTCCTCATGCCAAATTCCACAGCCATCCAAAGGAATGGAACCAAACTTGGTTTTATTGCAGAGATACATCCCCTGAAGATGAAAATCCCCTCCCCGACTTTCGTGATCACAGACTATCCAACACCCATCCAATGCCACAACGCCTGAGTTCTTCAGAAAGGGCGAAATATGCCCCTCAACTCGCCAAACTCCGGGCCTTTATGGCGAACGGTTTAACAGGCGTGGACTTTGTGCGCTGTTGGATATCCTGGAGTATCTTGCCACTAAGTCGGCGTTCCGGTTTAATGTGTGAGTATACCGGTGAGGTTGGTGACCCTCAACGCCATTGCAACCTTCAATTATCTGAGGAAGAAGTCACTGAAGGTGTAAAGAAGATTCTGAATGAATGGGAACTGGCCTGTAGTCAAACCGGTCTGACTCCCTTCTATGCCAAGAACAAACTGCCTACTGTAAGCATTATACTTCCTTTTCATCTCTAATATTTTTAGCTTATGAAACCTGTAATCCTTCTTCTGTGTATGTAGGGTGATGACCCCTTCTGGAAATGGAAAACCGTAGAGAAACCGGCAAAGCCGACTGGGGATAAAGTGGTCAAGCCATCCCGCCCCAAAACCAAAGCCATAAAACGGACGTCAAAACAGAAAACGGCTGACCGGATCAACATGGAGCTTGATGATGACACTGATGATCCATATGTTGAGGTAGAACTTGACTCACTTGGATCTCTTTTCATGCATATCATTAACAATGATCTTCCTCAGGAGGACGCAGAAGCTAGTCAAGCTGATGATGTAGAGGTAATTACCCTTTCCTCCGGTTCAGACTCTATGCCAACACAAAAAACTCGCCAAGCAGTCCGAAAAGTAAGATTTTCTCATCCTCTTGCTCACTTGGATCCAACATTTATTTTGAAGACTCAGCAGCATGAAGCTCCCCGGACAACCCGGCATAGTGGCCAGCAGGTCACTTCAGCCGGTTTACCTGATACCCCGGTTCGGAAGCGCCAGTCTGAGGTCTCTCCTACTTCTAACCATACTTACCCCAAGGCAGGTTATTTCAGACAGCCTCTTAATCCGTCCGATTCAAATTATCAGGTGACACCTCCTTCATCTTCTGGTGAATCGACAGCAACTCAACTCCCCCTTTGAAAACTATGGCTGGGTAAGTTGTAAAAACCTTTCCTTTCAATGCGTCATAAATCCTTTGAATAGGATGTTAATCCTCTTTTATTCTATTTGCTGGGACAAAGCCAGACCCAGCAAGAAAGCTCGGGTCACCAATCCGCCCGAAGACCCGGTCGCCGAAGAAGAAGAACCAAGAGGTGAACCGGAACAAACTTGTGAACCGGAAGGCCCTCAACCTGAAGCTACTTCTGATGACCCGCCCCTTGAAGGCCAAAATACTAATGAGCCAACAGACGCTGAGCCTGCCGCGCCCGATGCTGAATCGGCAGAACCAAACCGGGCTAGTCCGGTGAAAGATGCTGAAATTCCAATATCACCAACCAAAAACCCTGAAGGCCAAGGTGATGACGTTATTATTACTGGAATAGGCCATAGCTCTCCTGGCCATCCTGTAGTTTTGGCTCAACATAGTGCCAAAGAAGAGCAGGCTGCTAAAGAAAAAGGCAAATGGAGCAGTGATTTGGCAAGTTATGCCCATCTCAATGCAGAGGAGCTTCACTCTGGCTTCTTGAATCGCTTGCACGCAAACCTGGATTATGAAGCCGGTTTGGTAAATTTGATGAAGGAGCGATATGAGGTATCTTCTTCCTCCTTTGTATCATGATTCATAGTCTGAAAATGCTAGCCCAAATAGCCCCCAAGGGCCGGGTTATAATGTGAATCATAACCCGGGTCTTCATAGCACTTTAAGCCACCGATAAGAACCAGATTTACCCTTTAGCAAATAGATAGCTTTCTACCGCGTCTCCCCCAAAGGCCGGTTTAACTCTAGCAAGTTAATCCAGGTTTTGATCCATGCATCCGTTTGTGAATCAACATACATTAGCCCCCAAGTGTCAAGGATAATGTTTACATTGTTCTGGAGACTTGTATAAACTGTACCAATTTAGAGCAAATAGGCATTAGCGCCCAAGTACGAAGTGCATAACCTGTTATGCGGTTTGTACTTAGAATATGTACGTATCCTGTCATTTGATATATCTTCACTGTTTGCAGTCTGATATGAGGAATAAAGAGACCCGAAACATTGATTTGCAAAACAATGTGAAGTCCCAACAAGAAGAAGCCACCAAAACCAAAGAGGAGCTGATGAAAGCCCTAGCCGCCATGGAAAAACTCAAAGAATCTTTCAACAAAGACCGTGCTGAATGGGAGATCGAGAAATCCGGTTTAATAAAGAGTGTCGAAGACGCCAAGCCTGGGTTGAAACCGGCTGCAGAGGAACTGGCTAGTTTGAAACGACAAATTAACGCCATGACTTCTGCAATCTTTGGTAAGTGTGTCCTTTATGTATTTGGTATAACTTGTGGAACCTTATCTTTGACCAGAATGCTGATGTTAAACCGTGACAGGCACCCGGATTGCTCATCTTGGAACAGATATGCGCATGAAGCTCAAAGCGGCATATACATTGGTTGAACAGTTGTACTATGGGTCTCAGCGGGCTATTTGCACGGCAACTTACAGCACACCGGCCCCGACTTTGATTAAAGAAACACTTGAGAAGTTGGCCATGTTACCAGCCCGTATTGCCGAATTGAAGAGGGCAGCTGCCAGGTCCGGAGCTTAAACCGCACTTATTCGAGCCAAAGCCTAGATTCCAGACCTTGAGGCGGATGATATCATTAAAGGATATCCAGGTGTGAAGGAAGATGGTTCAAACTTTGATAACGATGACCTCTGGTGGCTGACCAAACAGATGCGGCCAGTAGCCAACAAACTGGCCGATGATACAGACTTGTCCCATTTTCAACCGGTTTATGATGCTGAAGGGAAAAGACAACCGGCCGACATCCATGAAGTTGAATAACTTGTGCCTCCGATTCGTAAGCACACTTATGCCCCTGATATCAACCCCTCCAATCTTATCCATGAGGAAGCAGTATTTCAAGCTTTAACTGGAATTGATTGGTCGACGGTTGATTTCCAGCGTTTGGGGAGGGATGAAGAAGTGCCCACACCAACTGACCCTCAACCATCAAACTATCCAGATGAAGCTTCTTAAACCGGTCGACGGTTTACTAGCTACTGTGTGCCGATGTTGTGAAAAACAATTATGCCATTGGAGCCGCTTTGAAAACTTCTCGTAATAAGATAGCCAAAACTCCGTTATTTGCCATGCCATCGAGCATGTTTTGTAATGCCTCATGACGACTTTTGCCACCTTTTGAGATATATTTATACATAACCCATGATGAATTGTGTTCCTGGGTAAAACAACTCAAAAGTAGCTAGCGGTTTACCGCTAGACGGGTCATGATGTCCAGGAAGTGTATAAGACATAGATGAAATAATCGAAGTGTTTGTACAAAAAGCAATAAACATAACATACCTCATTGGCTGACCAATGGGGTATACGGCAAAGGTGTTAATACCAATCCGGAACATTGATAACCCCATCCTTGCAATGTCGGTCTATATATTAAACCGGACCGGGATAACTACCGGGTTTTCTTTATAACACTGGTAATTTAGTCAAACCAGACTGGGTCAATAAACACCGGTTTGTAATTGACCATGTGCCGACAACTTGTAGTTGAAAAGCGAGCCGGGTGAAGGACGCCGGTTTATCAAAAAATACTAATGAACATCAACAAATAAAACTCAAAGAGGAGAATATGCAAGGCTTTTTACGAGCTGCCAGGCTCCAAATCGAGGCTTTTCATGGGCTGCCAGGCCTCTGAGTTAAACCATTTAACAAAGCCTTTTAAGATGGGCCTCCAATTAACCAATCATCATTTTAACTTTGACAAGTTCAGGGTCTATAAAAGATTGATATGTCAAACGTTCGATGGGTCATACCAGGATTACCTGGACAGGAGTGGCTTACTTGATGAAGGCAGGTTAACCCGGGTTTTTAGGTGAATACACTAGGCTTCCAAGCCATGGCTTGATAGCCAATTACAAGGGTCCTTTCGAACTCTTTGTTGCTTTGCAAAAAGAGCCCCCAAGTAACTTTGTGAGTTGTGCTCAGTGTGTGCCCATGTTTGAGTCTGGGCTTTGTGCAACACTCTCTTTGGCTCCATATATTTTCGTTTTGTGGCCTAAATGCCTATCAAGAGGTGTAGCTATGGTGTGATAACAACCAAGCCCCCTAGTGATATCCCTTCATGGTTTCAAAACCGATCAAGAGTGTAGCTGTAGTTCAAATATGACCAAGCCCCCTAGTGATATCCCTTCATGGTTTCAAAACCGATCAAGAGTGTAGCTGTAGTTCAAATATGACCAAGCCCCCTAGTGATATTCTTTATATCCGTGCAACTGCTAAGACCGGATTAATAAAACTCCGCTTTGTCAGTTAACTCGTATAACACACACAGGATGTAAAAAGAACAGATACCCCGCTTATAACGGAGGCTCCGGTTTATTATATGATATATACACTGTCATAAATATGTATAGATGAAGAGCCTATGGCTTCAAGTATAGTAAGGCCGAAGGAGAGCTATGTTCCATGGCCGCTTGGTCTCCTCATCCGACTGACGTGAGTCTTTATGCTCTCGAACATCAATGAGGTAGTAAGACCCATTGTAAAGATTTTTGCTGACCACAAAGGGTCCTTCCCAAGGTGGGGATAACTTGTGCATATCAGTCTGATCCTGGATGAGCCGGAGCACCAAATCGCCTTCTTGAAAGGTTCTGGTTTTAAACCGGCGTCTGTGATAACATCGGAGATCTTGTTGATAAATCGCCGATCGTGCTGCATCAAGATCACGCTCTTCATCCAACAGGTCCAAAGAATCCTGACGTGCCTTCTCATTATCAGCTTCAACATAAGTTGTCACACGGGGCGAGTCGTGACGGATGTCACTAGGAAGAACGGCCTCCGCTCCATAGACCACGAAGAAAGGTGTGTAACCCGTAGACGTATTGGGTGTGGTGTTGATGCTCCATAACACAGAAGGTAGCTCCTCAACCCAACAACCCGGTGTCCGCTTTAAGGGAACCATAAGCGTGGGTTTGATACCCCGTAGAATTTCTTGATTTCCCCTCTCTACTTGACCATTAGATTGGGGGTGAGCCACCGATGCTAGATCGAGCCGGATGTGCTGACGTTGACAAAATTCTTCCATCCCCCCTTTGACAAGTTAGTACCATTATCTGTTATAATGCTGTGTGGAAAACCAAACCGGAATATCACCTTCTTGATGAATTGAACCGCCGTGGCTGCATCACACTTGCTGACTGGCTCTGCCTCCACCCATTTGGTGAATTTATCAACTGCTAGTAACAGGTGGGTTTTTTGTCCTTAGATCGCTTGAAGGGTCCAACCATATCAAGCCCCCAAGTTGCAAACGGCCACGTAATTGGAATCATCCGCAACTCTTGAGCCGGAACATGCGCATGGCGGGCGAATTTTTGACACCCGTCACACCTCTTGACTAAATCTTCCGGATCAGCATGCGCCGTCAACCAGTAAAAACCATGGTGAAAAGCTTTAGCAACCAAAGACTTTGAACCGGCATGGTGACCGCAGTCCCCTTCATGGATTTCTCGCAAAATCTCACAACCTTCTTGAGGAGAAACACAACGCTGAATTGCTCCTGAAACGCTGTAGTGATGTAACTCCCCGTTGAGTATGGTCATGGACTTGGAACGCCAGACTATCTGTCGGGCCAACGTTTCATCGTCTGGTAACTCGCCCCGGTTCATGTAAGCCAGATATGGGATTGTCCAATCCGGTATGGCATGCAGAGCTACCACCAACTGAGCCTCCGGATTAGGAATATACAAATCTTCTTCGATTGGCATCTTGACTGACGGATTATGCAACACGTCAAGAAAGACATTGAGCGGGACCGGTTTACGCTGGGAACCAAGATGACCTAAAGTGTCCGCCGCTTCATTCTTTCGCCGGTCTATATGGTCCACCTAATAACCCTTAAAGTGACCAGCCACTATGTCCACCTCTCGTCGATATGCAGCCATGAGTGGGTCCTTAGAATCCCAAGTGCCAGACACCTGCTGAGCCAGTAGATCTGAATCGCCAAAGCACTTAACCCGACTCAAATTCATCTCCTTAGCCATCCGAAGACCGTGGAGCAAAGCCTCATATTCAGCTACATTGTTAGTACAAGGGAACAATAAACGGAGGACATAACAAAACTTGTCACCTCGTGGGGAAGTTAGTATGACTCCAGCCCCCGAGCCCTCCAACTGTCTGGATCCATCAAAATGAATAGTCCAATATGTATTGTCTGGTTTCTCTTCAGGTGCCTGTAACTCCGTTGAGGGAGTCCTGGATTAGGGGGTGTTCGGGTAGCCGGACTATACCTTCAGCCGGACTCCAGGACTATGAAGATACAAGATTGAAGACTTCGTCCCGTGTCCGGATGGGACTTTCCTTGGCGTGGAAGGCAAGCTTGGCGATGCGGATATTCAGGATCTCCTACCATTGTAACCGACTCTGTGTAACCCTAACCCTATCTGGTGTCTATATAAACCGGAGGGTTCTAGTCCGTAGGACAACTTCATCATACAACAATCATACCATAGGCTAGCTTCTAGGGTTTAGCCTCCTTGATCTCGTGGTAGATCCACTCTTGTACTACCCATATCATCAATATTAATCAAGCAGGAGTAGGGTTTTACCTCCATCGAGAGGGCCCGAACCTGGGTAAAAACATCGTGTCCCTTGTCTCCTATTACCATCTGCCTAGACGCACAATTCGGGACCCCCTACCCGAGATCCGCCGGTTTTGACACTGACATTGGTGCTTTCATTGAGAGTTCCTCTGTGTCATCACTTTAAGGCCCGATGGCTCCTTTGGTCATCAACGATGATGCGGTCCAGGGTGAGACTTTTCTCCTCGGACAGATCTTCGTCTTCGGCGGCTTCGCACTGTGGGACAATTCGCTTGGCCACCTAGAGAAGATCGAAAGCTACGCCCCTGGCCATGAGATCAGGTTTGGAAGCTTAAACTACACGGCAGACATCCGCGGGGATTTGATCTTCGACGGATTCGAGCCACAGCCAAGCGCGCCGCACTGTTTTGAGAGGCATGATCTTGCTCTGCTGCCGAACAGTGCCCTGGAGGCCGCACACGCACCGGTTCCTACCCTTAATCCGGAGCCTATTGCGCCAATCGAGGATGAGCGGCTGGACGTCACCTCAGGGGCTACGATCTCAAAGGCGATCGAGCCGAACGTCAGCCCCGCGTTCTGCGTGACCCATGACTCCGAGGATCCAGATTCCTCTCCGGACTCCGAACCCCCCGCGCCCCTACCGATCGAATCCGATTGGGCGCCGATAATGGAGTTCACCGCAGCGGATATCTTCGGCGACATCCTGAACTCACTAAAGTCTCTCTCTTTATCAGGAGAAGCATGGCCGGACTACGGTCAGCAAGGATGGGATGCGGACGACAAAGAAATTCGAAGCCCACCCACCACCCACTTTGTAGCCTCTATCGACGATTTGACCGACATGCTTGACTTCGACTCCAAAGACATCGACGGTATGGATGACGATGCAGGAGACGAACAGGAACCAGCACCTGTAGGGCGCTGGAAGGCCACCTCATCATATGATATATACATGGTGGATACTCCAAAAGATGGAGATGGCGATGGAACAATGGGGATGACACCTCCAAGAAACAGCCAAAGCGCCGGCGTGAGCGGCGCCGCTCTAAATCCCGCCAAAGCAAAAATGGCGATTCCGGCACGGGAGATAATACTACCCCGAATAGCGTCAAAGAACACCCCCTATAGCAAGATTCGGCATAGGAAGATGGAGAAGCCAGCCCTCATGAGAGAGCGGCAGACCGAGAGGTTAAGGATGATAACTATATGCCTCCCTCCAAAGACGAGGCAAGCCTCGACGACGACGAATTCGTCGTACCATCAGACCCCGCCGAACAAGAGCGTTTCAAACGCAGGATTTTAGCCACGGCAAGCAGCCTCAAGAAAAAGCAGCAACATCTTAGAGCTGATCAAGATTTGCTAGCCGACAGATGGACCGAAGTCCTTGCAGCCGAAGAGTATGAACTCGAACGCCCCTCCAAGAGTTACCCAAAGCGCAGGCCGCTACCCCGATCAGAGGAGGAAGCACCTACATCACCAGCGCATGACATGGCTGAACGGCCACCTCGCGGCCGCGACAGAGACGCCTCTCGGCCCTCCACCCAAGCCATGCCCCGGCGCCATTCAACCAAGGCATGGGAAAATGCGTCAGACCTGCGAGACGTACTGGAGGACAAGGCAAGACAAACAAGATCGATCTGCAGATCGAGCAGGCGCCCCACGGCACGTGACGGTGATCTTCATTCCGAATATAACAAATCCGGCCGGGCCGAACACAACAGACATAGCTCCTTCAAGCTGCGTCGTGATATAGCCCAGTATAAAGGCGCCGCACACCCATTATGCTTCACAGACGAAGTAATGGATCATAAAATCCCAGAGGGTTTCAAACCCGTAAACATCGAATCATATGATAGAACAACAGATCCTGCGGTATGGATTGAGGATTATCTCCTACACATCCACATGGCCCGCGGCGATGATCTACACGCCATCAAATACCTCCCGCTCAAACTTAAGGGACCGGCCCGGCATTGGCTTAACAGCTTGCCAGCAGACTCAATCGGTTCTTGGGAGGACCTGGAAGCCGCATTCCTCAACAACTTCCAGGGCACTTATGTGCGACCACCGGATGCTGATGACTTAAGCCACATAATTCAGCAGCCAGAGGAATCGGCCAGGCAATTCTGGACACGGTTCCTAACAAAGAAAAACCAGATAGTCGACTGTCTGGACGCAGAGGCCCTAGCAGCCTTCAAGCATAATATGCGCGACGAGTGGCTTGCCCGGCACCTGGGACAGGAAAAGCCGAAGTCCATGGCAGCCCTCACGACACTCATGACCCGCTTTTGCGCGGGAGAAGACAGCTGGCTAGCTCGCAGTAACAACTTAGCAAAGAACCCTGGTAATTTGGATACCAAGGATAAAAGTTGCAGGACACGTCGGAATAAGCAAAAGCGCCGCGTTAGCAGCGACGGAAATGAAGACACGGCAGTTAGTGCCGGATTCAGAGGCTATAAATCCGGTCAACGGAAAAAGCCATTCAAAAAGAATACTCAGGGCCCGTCCAGTTTGGACCGAATACTAGACCGCTTGTGCCAGATACATGGCACCCCCGAAAGGCTAGCCAATCACACCAACAGGGATTGTTGGGTGTTCAAGCAGGCAGGCAAGCTAAGAGCCGAAAATAAAGACAAGGTGCTGCATAGCGATGACGAGGAGGAGCCTAGGCCGCCGAACAACAGTGGACAGAAGGGTTTTCCCCCACTAGTGCGGATGGTGAACATGATATACGCAACCCACATTCCCAAGAGGGAACGGAAGCGTGCGCTACGGGATGTGTACGCGGTGGAGCCAGTCACCCCAAAGTTCAACCCATGGTCCTCCTGCCCGATCACTTTTGATCAAAGGGACCACCCCACTAGCATCCGTCACGGCGGCTTCGCCGCATTGGTTCTCGACCCAATTATCGACGGATTTCATCTCACAAGAATCCTCATGGATGGCGGAAGTAGCCTGAACCTGCTTTACCAGGATACAGTGCGGAAAATGGGCATAGATCCCTCAAGGATTAAGCCCACAAAAACGACCTTTAAAGGCGTTATACCAGGTGTAGAGGCCAACTGTACAGGCTCAGTAACACTTGAAGTGGTCTTCGCGTCTCCGGACAATTTCCGAAGCGAAGAGTTAATCTTCGATATAGTCCCGTTTCGCAGTGGCTATCACGCCCTGCTCGGGCGAACCGCATTTGCAAAGTTCAATGCGGTGCCTCACTATGCATATCTCAAGCTCAAGATGCCAGGCCCTCGAGGAGTAATCACGGTCAACGGAAACACCGAACGCTCCCTCCGTACGGAGGAGCACACTGCGGCCCTCGCAGCGGAAGTACAAAGCAGCCTTCTTAGGCAATTCTCTAGTCCGGCCGTTAAAAAGCCAGACACTGCCAAGCGCGCCCGGAGTAACCTACAACAAGACCTCCTGGCACGTTCTGAGCAGGCGTAGCAATGCGGCCCCAACCCCGGCCCTCGTGACATAGCGAAACCAGTGCCTCGCGTACATAACTATGCTCTAGAAATACCATGGGCGCAGGGGAAGGGGCACAATAACGGCAAATCCAAAATACGGCTTAAAACGTACTAGGGGCTGCCGAATTCTTTTTTTAATTTTCTCTTACTTTCAGGACTCCATACTTCGGACGACCTGTTCGGCAATTCAACTGCCGCACAAACGATGCAAGATCCAGGGAAGCAGACAAGCCATGCCGCATTATGGAACTCCCAGGTGGTCTCTGTTACGAGCATTATACCTGTTTTGGTATATAATTCCGCGGCCTGCTCCTGGCCAGGACATGTTAAATAGCCCAATATCTTTTGCTTATCGCACTACTTGTATCGTTCTGCTTTGATAGCAGCCTTTCTATAAACAATGCATAGCTTTTTGTCTATTTTTTGCATTATCCTCCTTTCATATATATGTTTATTAAATGACATGTTGCACCCGTACACCATGGTACGGCAAACACGCCATGGGCTTCAGTACCCCTCAATATGGTGTGAGAAGCCCGTACACTTTCACAAGTGCGGCACCCCGAACTTATAGCACCATATGCATCGGCTCCGAATCATGATTTGGGTCAATAGTTGGGTTTGCCCGGCTCCTATGTTTTGGTGCCTTATGTTCCGCTATATCGGCTAAGGTAGCACTAGGAGAACCACTGTGATTGTGCCCCAGTTGAGCTGGGTTAAGCACCTCAGTGGAGAAAGCTAAAACTGACTGTCATGATGAGGTGAGAGACTGGTCGCTGTTCGAGAGGTTTTTTGAGTCCCTAAAGACTTATGCCGCTTTGAGCGAGGAGTCGGCTTTGTCCGGCCAAGGCGTGGATAGCGCCCCGAACTCGGTCTTCCGAACTAGGGGCTTCGCCGAAATTTAAAATTATAGAGTTCTATGGCTAAGTGAGAGTGTTCAAGCATTGTAGTCCGATTGCCTGGTTCGTTGTGCTGAGAGTCTCCCTCGAAGGACCCAACTATGGGAAAAAGAGCGCTCAGGTTTATCCCGAACACCCCAGCACTAGTGGCATGGGGGCAGAAGCCAACGACTGGCCATCTAAACAGCCGCACAGAAAGTAATATTTTAAATTCAACAAGCATTGCTTAGCGCATATGAACAAGTTTTAAGCGCACAGGATAAATACGAGCGAGTTCATTCAAAAATTACATTCTTGGTACATTCATCCGCCACAAGGCAGGCACCCGCAAGAACATCCTTATAGTAGTTCTCGGGCTTGCGATGCTCCTTCCCCGACGGTGGCCCGTCCCTCACAAGCTTCTCACTTTCCAGTTTACCCCAGTGCACCTTTGCAAGGGCAAGGGCCCTACGGGCACCTTCAATGCAGACGGAGCGCTTGATGACCTCGAGCCTTGGACAGGCCTCCACCAGCCCCCGCACCAGCCTGAAGCACTCCCAGGCAGGGCCTCTCCGGGCCACAGCCGAACTATGAAGCCCTTCATGGCCTGTTCGGCCGCCTTGTGGAGCTCGACCAGCTGTTTCAGCTGGTCGCTCAAGGGCACAGGGTGTCCGGCCTCAGTATACTGAGACCAGAACACCTTCTCCGTCGAGCTGCCCTCTTTAGCTCGGTAGAATGCGGCGGCGTCGGATACGCTGCGGGGAAGATCTGCGAATGCTCCTGGAGAGCTCCGGATTCGGGTAAGTAACAAGTAGTTTACTTTTATATTTCTGCTTTGCATAAAGAATGCCTTACCCACTGCTATCTTTTTCATCTCCTCCAACTCTTGGAGGGCCTTTTGGGCTTCGGCCTTGGCAGACTTGGCACTCTCAAGGGCCGCCGCAAGCTCGGACGCTTGCGTCTTTGACTCAAGCTCCAAACTCTCATGTTTTTTCATGAGAGCCTGAAGCTCTTGCTGCACCTCGCCGACCCGGGCCTCAAGTTTCTCTCGCTCGGTGTGCTCCGCGGCCGCTTTCTTTTCGGCCTCGGACAGCGCTTGCTTGACGGTCGCCACCTCAGTCATGGCCCCTATAATAAGCAGTACAATCGAGTTAGTTTTTGCAATCACGTCTTTTTATAGGCACTTTTTTCAGTAAGGTATTTCTTACCTTCTTTCTCCTCGAGCTGCCACTTGGCAAGGCCGAGCTCTTGCTCGGTCCGCTCGAGTCCCTGTTTTAGGGCACCCACCTCCGCAGTCAGTGCGGCGGTGGCTAGCATTTAATATATTGACTCTTTGTTGTTAGACTCCTGCGACATTTAATAGATCCTCTATTCGGGTTTTCTTTCCGAACGCCAAACAGAGCATCAGGGGCTACTATCTATGCGGTTATATTCTGACATATTTTTCACTTACCTCGAAGACTGTTAGAAGGCTAGCGCAAGCTTCACTCAGTCCGCTCTTGGCGGACTGAACCTTCTAGATCACCGTACTCATAATAGTACGGTGCTCCTCGTTGATAGAGGCGCTGTCAAGCACCTCCAGCAGATTGTCCGGCACCTCCGGTTGGACGGAGGCCGCCGGCTCAGAAGGCTTGCTCCTCTTAGAAGGAGTTCGCCTACCGCGGTCCGGAACTATTGAAGATTCCGGCGCGGTGTCCGGCACAAAGCCGGACTTGGAGCCCTGGGGGGTCTTGTCCCCTTTACTCCTGGAGTCCGGGAGGTCGCCTTGCGGCTCCTCCAGGACCACCTCCTCCTGCCCCGGGCGGAACTGAGTTCACGTCCGATGAATCCAGGGAGCCGCTCGACAACTCGTTGAGTTCGGCCCGGGGCGGGCTGCATAATTATGTTCGACATTAGGGAAGGCTGTGCAACAAAGGAACGTTATGAGTTACTCTGATATCCGAATACTTACGATTTCGCCGGACGCTTGGCCCTATCTGGCCACTCCTCTTCGTCCTCTTCGGCATCCGGGGAGTAGTACGGTGGAGGGGTCTTTCTCTTCCTGGACCCTTCGGCCTCCCCCGTTGGGGCGGCCTTCCTTTTCTTTCCTCCCCCCGCTGGAGGGGGAGAGCGTTCTTCTTCCTCCTCCTCGTTCTCACAGGAGGAGAGCGTCTCGGACTCGACGGATGACGAGTCCGACACCACCACATTACGGACAGTCTTTCGAGTCCCCGTGGCCTTTTTCTTCTTGGCCTTCTTCTCTGGCACCACATAAGGCGCCGGAACCAGCAGCTTCACTAGGAGAGCAGGGGCTGGGTCTTCGGGCAAGGGAGCCGGACAGTTAATCGATCCGGACTGCGCCTACCAAGCCTATCAAAGGTGAGGGAGTTTAGATCCCGCATAGAGTCAAACTATGGAAAAAATTAACATCCTGTAAAAGGTGAAAATAGCTTACCTCGCTAGCGTGCTGCTGCGAGCTGTATCCGCGGTCCTCGGAAGGGGATGTGGGAGCCTCGGCGCCTTTGGTTAGCACCTTCTAGACGTCTTCATACGTCGTGTCGAAGAGCCTATTAAGGGTTTGGTGCTGCGTCGGGTCGAACTCCCACAGAGTAAAGTCCCGTTGTTGACACGGGAGGATCCGGCGGACGAGCATGACCTGGACTACATTGACAAGCTTGATCGGCTTGCTCACCAGGGACTGGATGCATGTCTGCAATCCGGTCACCTCTTTTTCATCGCCCCACGACAGGACCGTCTCTTTCCAGGACATAAGCCGCGTGGGGGTTCCGGATCGGAACTCGGGGGTTGCGATCCATTTCGGATCGCGCAGCTCGGTGATGTAAAACCACCACGATTGCCACCCCTTCAGGGTCTCCACGAAGGAGCCCTCGAGCCATAGGACGTTGGCCATCTTGCCCGCCATGGCGCCTCCGCACTCCGCTTGGCTGCCGCGCACCACCTTGGGCTTGACTTTGAAGGTCTTGAGCCAGAGGCCGAAATGGGGGCGGATCCGGAGGAAATCCTCGCACACGACGATAAACGTCGAGATGTTGAGGACGAAGTTCGGGGCCAAGTCGTGGAAATCCAGGCCATAGTAGAACATGAGCCCCCGGACAAATGGGTGGAGTGGGAAACCCAGTCTGCGGAGGATGTGGGGAAGGAATACCACCCTCTCGTGGGGCCTTGGGGTGGGGAGAAGCTGCCCTTCCTCGGGAAGCCGGTGCGCGATGTCCTTGGACAAGTATCCGGCCTTCCTTAGCTTTTTGACATGGCCCTCCGTGACGGAGGAGACCATCCACTTGCCTCCCGCTCCGGACATTGCTGGAGAAGGTTGAGGTAGGAAGTGCGGGCTTGGGCGCTGGATCTCGAGTGCGCAGGAGATGGGTAGGCAAAGGAGGAGGAAGGCGTAGGTAAAAAGGTGGATCCTTATCCTCTTATATGGGCGGATGCGGTTGTGCGTCCCCACCAGCCTAGTAACACTCGCTTGCCTCCCAAGCGCCGTGATAAATGCTGCAGTTGGGTTACCCACGTCCGTATTGATGAGAATCCTGTAAAAGGGGGGACACGATCTCTGCTTTGACAAGATGTGCCAAGGAAACCGCCTCGCTAAACGTGTTGAGGTGGAAAAGTAAAAACGGTTCGAGTAAAGGGCTTGGCCGTAGTGTGATGTCACACTGCGGAATACGTCAGCAGATTAGATTTGTGTTGATATTATTCTCTCTATGGGAATATGTGGAAGCTTATTTTGCAGAGCCGGACAATATCCTTGGTGTTTAAAATCTTCTTGAAGGACTTGGAGGAGGAACCCGCCTTGCAATGCCGAAGACAATCTGCGCACCGGACTCGTCGTCATTGAAGCCTGGTTCAGGGGCTACTGAGGGAGTCCTGGATTAGGGGGTGTTCGGGTAGCTGGACTATACCTTCAGCCGGACTCCAGGACTATGAAGATACAAGATTGAAGAGTTCGTCCCGTGTCCGGATGGGACTTTCCTTGGCGTGGAAGGCAAGCTTGGCGATGCGGATATTCAAGATCTCCTACCATTGTAACCGACTCTGTGTAACCCTAACCCTATCCGGTGTCTATATAAACCGGAGGGTTCTAGTCCGTAGGACAACTTCATCATACAACAATCATACCATAGGCTAGCTTCTAGGGTTTAGCCTCCTTGATCTCGTGGTAGAGCCACTCTTGTACTACCCATATCATCAATATTAATCAAGCAGGAGTAGGGTTTTACCTCCATTGAGAGGGCCCGAACCTGGGTAAAAACATCGTGTCCCTTGTCTCCTGCTACCATCTGCCTAGACGCACAGTTCGGGACCCCCTACCCGAGATCCGCCGGTTTTGACACTGACATCCGTCCAATCATTGATGAAGTCCACGAGTGCCTGGGATTTGATTGCTGTGCGGGGTATATACTTGAGCCCATGAGGTCCAAGCTCAATAGCCCACTTGGCAATCCGGCCAGTTGCTTCTCTGTTTTGAATGATATCACCCAGAGGTGCTGAACTGACCACTGTGATGGGATGGCCCTAAAAATAATGTTTAAGCTTCCGGCTTTCCATAAACACTCCGTACACCAGCTTCTGCCAATGCGGATACCTCTGCTTTGACTCAATGAGCACCTCGCTGATATAATAAACCGGCCGTTGAACCGGATATTCCTTGCCAAGCTCCTTGCGCTCTACCACAATAGCTACGCTAACAGCCCAGGCATTAGCAGCCACATATAGTAATAACGGCTCCTTATCGATCGGTGCTGCAAGCATGGGCGGTTCAGCTAGCTGCCTCTTCAGATCCTTGAATTCTTTATCAGCTGCCTCGCTCCAGACAAACTTATCTGTTTTCTTGAGCATCTGATATAAAGGGATGGACTTCTCTCCAAGGCGACTGATAAACCGGCTCAAGGCTGTAATCCGGCCGGCCAGACGTTGAACATCGTTGACACACGCCGGTTTAGCCAAAGATGTAACTGCTGCATTTTTTTCTGGATTAGCCTCAATTCTTCTGTTTGACACCAGAAAACCCAAGAGCTTGCTCGCTAGGACACCAAAAACACACTTCTCCGGATTGAGCATCATCTTGTAAACCCGGAGATTGTCAAAGGTTTCTCTCAAATCATCTATCAATGTCTCCTCCTTTCTGGACTTTACCACAATATCATCCACATATGCATGAACATTGCGCCCAATTTGCTTATGAAGGCAATTCTGAACACATCACTGGTAAGTTGCCTGGGCACTCTTGAGTCCAAAAGGCATGGAAACATATCAGAAGGCTCCAAAGGGAGTTATGAAAGCTGTCTTCTCCTGGTCCTTAACTGCCATCTTGATCTGATGATAACCAGAATACGCATCCAGAAAACACAAACGGTCAGAACCTGCCATTGCATCAATTATCTGATCAATGCGAGGGAGAGTAAAGGGGTCTGCACGGCAAGCTTTGTTTAAATCTGTGTAATCCACACACATACGCCAAGGCCGTTTTTCTTAAGAACTAGCACCAGATTAGCCAACCACTCTGGATGAAAGACCTCTACAATAAACCCTGCGGCCAACAGATGGGCTACCTCTTCACCAATAGCCTTACGCCTTTCTTCATTGAAGCGGCGGAGAAACTGCCGGACCGGTTTAAACTTAGGATCAATGTTGAGTGTGTGCTCAGCGAGTTCCCTCGGTACACCTGGCATGTCAGAAGGTTTCCATGCAAATATGTCCCGATTCTCACAGATGAACTCGATGAGCGCGCTTTCCTATTTCGGATCCAGGTTCGCGCTGATGCTGAACTGTTTGGATGAATCGCCAGGAACAAAGTCAACCATCTTAGTATCTGTGGCCGATTTAAACTTCAATGCCGGATCGTGTTCCATAGTTGGCTTTTTCAAAGAAGTCATGTCTACTGGACGAACTTGCTCCTTATAGAATTTCAGCTCCTCCGTGGCACAAACCAACTCCGCATAAGCTGCATCACCTTCCTCACATTCCAAAGCGATCTTTCTGCTTCCATGTACTGTGATAGTCCCCTTATGACCTGGCATTTTAAGCTGCAGATAAACATAGCATGGCCTTGCCATGAACTTAGCATAAGCCGCCTGTCCAAACAAGGCGTGGTACGGACTTTTGATCTTTACCACCTCAAACATCAATGTTTCTGACCTTGAATCATAATCATCTCCAAAAGCTACCTCTAAGGCTATCTTACCAACAGGATATGCAGACTTACCAGCCACCAACCCATGAAAGACCGTATTTGACGGTTTAAGATTCTTATCTGTCAACCCCATACGGTGGAATGTGTCATAGTATAGAATGTTGATACTGCTTCCCCCATCCATGAGCACTTTAGTAAACTTGTAACCCCCAACTTGCGGGGCTACCACCAGGGCCAAGTGACCCGGATTATCAACCCAGGGTGGGTGATCCTCTCTACTCCATAAAATGGGTTGCTCAGACCAGCGTAAATACTGAGGTACTGCCGGTTCAACAGAGTTTACCGCCCTTTTGTGAAGCTTCTGATCACGCTTACACAAACTAGTAGTGAAAACATGATATTGCCCGCTATTTAGCTGCTTGGGATTGCTTTGGTAACCTGACTGCTGCTGTTGTTGCTGATTCCCCTGATGGTTGTAGCCTCCCTGGTTGCCTTGGTGCCCTTGATTGATGTGTCCAGTTTGGTTGCCTTTAAACCCTGAACCGGAACCACCACCGCCGTAACCCGGCCTGTGGAAACCACCTCCTGAACTGTCGGGCGGGCCATTATCATACTGGAACATATTGGAATTCTTGAAATCCCGCATGATATAGTAGTCCTTCCAAAGATGCGACGATGGCTTCTCCTTTGATCCATGTTTGGACAGGGCTGATTTAACAGGCGCTCCAAATTGGGGCCTGAACCTCCACCCCTCTGGGGATGCTTGCCCTTACAGCGCTGGCCATTCTCCTAAGCATTGGTATTAGCCGCAAAGTCCAAGCTGTTGTCGGCCTTGCGCTTACCGTTGTTCCCGTGGCCTGCCGGATTATGCTGCCGACCCTTGGCGTTGCCGTTCTTTTTCCCTTTCTCCGTTGTCCTCCTCTGAATCCGGGTCCTTGGTATTATCTGAATCAGCGTATTTAACCAAAGCGGCCATGAGCGTTGACATATCGTTGCAGTGACGTTTGATCCTTCCTAATTTCTATTTGAGCGGCTTGAAATGACAATTGCCCTCTAATGTTAACACCGCGGTGTCTGCATTGATACGATCTGATGAGTGAAAAATCGCTGAGACCCGTTTAAGCCAATGGGTCATGGACTCCCCTTCCTCTTGGACACAAGCGGCCAGATCCATGATTGACATTGGCTGCTTACAAGTATCTTTGAAATTCTGGATAAACTGGTGCTTCAATTTGGCCCATGATCCGACAGAGTTAGTTGGCAAGCTCTTCAACCAAGTACGAGTTGTTCCTTCCAACATCATGGTGAAATATTTAGCACATACTGCCTCATCCACATCTAACATCTCCATTGCCATCTCATACCTCTCCACCCACGCCTCTGGCTGCAAATCGGCGGTGTAATTTGGTACCTTACGAGGTCCCTTGAAGTCCTTGGGCAGTCTCACATTACGCAAAGCGGGGGTGAGACACGGCACCCCTAAGGAACTGAACACCACACCTGGATCTACTGAAGCCGTAGGGTGAACCGGAGTATGTTGTCGTGCTCCGTGTCGAGCTGCCAACTCGGCCTCCCGACGTGCGCGGCCGTGGTCCACAACATCCTGCGCATTAGCGCCTCCCCCTGCCGGGTTGTTTCCTCGCGGCGAATTTTGGCGACGTGCACTGCTGGACATAGCCAGTTCGTCCTCCACGTGTCTGCTATAGCTTCGGCTTGGACGGGGAGTGGAATGAATCCTCTCACGACTGTGTGAATATGCCTGCTGTTGATTTAGCGCTGTTGAAGGAGATCCTTGGCTCGACGTGCTTCCACCACAACTGGTGACTCGCCGTCGGTTGGGAGGGCTGCCAGGCGTGAAGAGGCGGCCACAATATTGTCCAATGGGTTGGAATAATGCCCTGGAGGCGTTGCTACATACTGTGGCACAACATTGTTCTGGCGAGGCGGGTCCATCGTGCGCGGTTGAACCAACGCTCCAGTTCCCGGTGCCTCCGCCCGGTTTAGCATTGGTTGGTTACCAACTCCTGCTCCTAGTGTGTTGAAGAGATTCTGTGGCTCATAAACCGATGGGAGACGCGATCGGTACCTTCTTCTCATGACTTCCTCTAAAGCATTCTGATCCAGCCTAATCCGGTAGGCCTGTGCTTCCAATTCAGCCCGCTCTGTAGCCATCCTAGTGTTCTCTGTCCGCTTTAGCCTGTGCTATCTGATCTTTCACCTTTGCAATCTCCGCATTGTGCTGATCCTTGGCTGCTGCATCCACCTCTGCAGCCATCAATGTTGCCAAAGCATCGAACAAATCAGACAGGACTTGTGCTGGAGGCGGCGCAAAACTTCCTGCCCCTGCCGGTGTAGCCGTTGTTGAACCGAAGAGTATTGCTACGGCGGTCGATGAATGAGGCGTTGATTGTGTGCCGAGCATGAAGATGGCGGCCCAGTTTGGCAGATCAGTGGAATCCGGAATACTGTTGCCCTCGGATCCTCCATCAATCCGGCCGTCCTGCAACTGATAAAGCGATTCGGTCTCTCTAGAAGATTCGTCATCAGAACAGACCACGGTCTCTCCATAGGACACCGGCCCGTCCTCGTTTCTCGATCCATGGATGGCACCTACGAAAACATGCCTTGCCTCGGGCTGAACCGGCGAAGAACTTGCACGCCGAGCCGTTTCGATGATGTCCGTGCAGATGTCCGGCTCAGGGGCCGGTTCGCCGATCTTGCCGATGAAGACGTGAATCCCACCGAAGGGGACCCGGTACCCGTACTCGATTGAATCAGCCTCAGGACCCCATCCTGCATTGTCGATGTAGAGCTTGCCACGATGGCTCTTTGTCATCCGGCCCACAACGTATCCCTTAAGCCCATCAAGAACTCAAAACCATCGTGCGATAGCCCCATGGTGGGCGCCAACTGTCGTTGGTTTGTCACGGCAGATGTCCTTGTGAAAGGACTTAGTCGTGGAGCCATCGCTATGGGTTAGCTCAAAGGGGTTAAACCGGACAAGGGGACATGGGGATTTTATACTAGTTCGGCCCCTTCAAGGAAGGTAAAAGCCTACGTCTAGTTGTGATTGGTATTGCTAGGGTTTCGAAGGCCAGGGAGCGAATCCGCTTTGTCTGGCTCTCGAGTTTTTGTCTGTCCCTAAACCGCGGCCGGGTCGTCCCTTTATATACATAGGTTGACGCCCGCCGGGCTACAGAGTCCCGACGTCGGATCATAAACGTATCCGGTTCGGTCTCTATCCTTCCTATCTTATAATACAAGTTACATGACTAGGTCGGTTTACATTTACAGGCTTTAACCCGCCTTTGGGCCTTGGGCCTTCGTGAAGCGCCATCGTCCTTGCATCTTTATGGGCTTCTAATCTTCAAGGAGTTAACCCGGCTACATAAGGCCGGTTTACCTCCAGTAGTAATATCCCCAACACCTTCTTTGGTGGGTTGATGGTGGATTGTGGTGGAAGCACAACGCTCTTTCCCGGCAAGGTTGCCTCGGAGCGAGAGCAGCAACGCGTGTATCAGTGTACAAGGGTTCGAATCCTTTCTACAGTTGCCATGGGCCTCCTTATATAGATCAAGGGGTCACCCAAATGGCAAATCAGTCACTAAGCACTGATTAGATAGCAAACAGTGCTATCATACCTAACTCTGCAAGCAGGGCAGAGCGCATTAAATGCACCACTTAGTATCACATCATAGCCTGACCGGGAAGCCTTGCGGGGCTGTTTGCCACCATCTCTCATGCCTGCATGACATGTCTCTGGACGGGTGTCATTTGGAGGTGATTTCCATAGGAAGTGGCTGCCATGTGGCAAGAAACAACCACTTCATCACTTGGGGGCTTGACACCGCATCGATCGATGACTTGCATCACTGTGAGGTGGAGCGGTGAAGCCTTAGTGGGGTAGTTTGCCTTCGGAGGGTCCGACAGGCCTATCGGGACGGTCATGAGGTTTGTCTTTGGGGTAACCTTGACCTCGCTAGGATCACCTACCCGGCAAGGGAGGTTTCTTGATCCTTTGGCTTGACTTGATCTTCTTGATCTGCACTCTGATTCCTCAAAGAGCTGATCACTTGTGCCTGGTCTGGTCTTGAATGTTGTAATCTTTGCTCTTAAGCCTGTGCACAGTTTGGGAAACAGACCCAGGGTTTGTTGCATCGACAGGAGCCCCCAGGGCTGGCCCAAAAACACACTATTGAGCATCATCGAGGAAGGTCCTAACTTGTGCACAGGCGAGAGGGTAGTAGTTGCTTGTCCTTTGAGATTTTCTTTGCTTCTTCATTAACCTGAGCCCAAGTCAGCTTTCGGTTTGCCCGTGCGTCGCGTAACACCAATTGAAGTGGGGTCATTCTTGTAATGGCCCGTGAATGACTTTAACGCTCGAGCGAGTAACTACCAATTCACTCTTCCCACCACGCTCTTATCCTTAGCCACATATGCTACATGCATTGAGTGGGGTAGGTAATGGTGGCGCGTGGTGCGGGAGAGCGTCAAGGCAGGGGCTCGGTCTTCTTGGATTGGTGGAGGAGGGCGGTGGTTACCTACCGAGGGGTCAGCTCCCAGCCCTAGTCCATCTATAAAAGAAGGGGCGGGGGAGAAGTGGGAGTACTCATCCACACACCCCTCCTCCTCCATTCTTTGTTTTCTTCTAGGTATGCTGAAACGGAGAGCCTGGGGCTAGGCCCCGGACCCTATCTTGGGGTTGATGATGTCGAATGCTTGTGTCAATGCTTGGGGAGTAGAAGAAGGGCACGGTCACACCTTTGCTAGGGTAGGACCCCCCTCCCGTCTTCGTGCAGGCCTCAGGGGGTGCACGGGCGGCATTGCCGTAGCATCGGGGGTAGTGACTCCGGTGTGCTCATCGCCGGGCCGCCCATGGCTTCAATATTATTGAGGGGCGACGTAAGTGACATCGTGCCGCGGCCCATAATGGGCGCAAGGCATGGTAGTCGATCATGGCATATCCCCCCTTTTCCTGCAATGTCGAAGGGAGACCACGAGAGTGGTTCACCATAGGGTATGGCAGATCCCTCCTTTCGGGGTGTTGCCCGTCCGGCGCATAGGCGGGCTCCTTGTGCCCATGCATGTACAACGCATGGCATCCTTATAACTTCGGGTCATTTGAGATGGCCATGCTCTCTGTGGAGCTATCCAGAGCGCCTGGTGCCCGCACTAGCCGCCATGGTGGGGGTGTCAGTGTCAAAACCAGCCCATGTCAGGTAGGGGGTACCGAACTGTGTGTTTGAGGATCGAAGGTAACAAGGGACAGGGGGAACACGATGTTTACCCAGGTTTGGGCCCTTTTAATGGAGGTAAAACCATCCGTCCTGCTTGATTGTATTTGATAAGTATAGAGGTTACAAGAGTTGGTCTACCTCGAGATCGTAATGGCTAAACGCTAGCTGTCTAGCCTCCATGAATTCTGATAGCCTCTATGAACTAAAGCATGCGGTTTATATAAAATTCGGAGGGGCCTAGGGTTGTACAAAGTCGGTTTACAGAGGAAGGACATTACATATCCGTACAACGATCTTGCGATCCACGCATAGGAGAGTCCTACCGGACACGGGGGAATCACTTATGCCTTGTAACTTCATGGCCCATCAGTCCGGCCCATATCCAGTAGCCCGGACGCCCGAGGACCCCCTAATCCAAGACTCCCTCAGTAGCCCCTAAACTAGTCTTAAATGATGATATGTTCAGCATGCGGGTTGTCTTCAGCATTGCAAGGTGGGTTCCTTCTCCTGAGTAGAAAGCAACCTTCTAAACAAAAGAACTATATCCGACTCTGTATAATTGTCA
Source organism: Triticum dicoccoides (assembly GCF_002162155.2). Taxonomy (NCBI): domain Eukaryota; kingdom Viridiplantae; phylum Streptophyta; class Magnoliopsida; order Poales; family Poaceae; genus Triticum; species Triticum dicoccoides. The sequence goes on along the minus strand of NC_041382.1, from coordinate 321,031,337 downwards.
CAACCCTTAGCCATGAAGGTAAGATACTAAACAAAATAGTGTCTTTCCACTGACAACTTTTTCAGCGAAACGTCATGTCCGGCCTCTTAATATTTCAAACTGTTTTTACATCTCCCGCTTCACATTTCGAGGCACAGCCTCTATTGGCACGTCTTGTCAAAACAAAGACCATTCCCGCTGAGGGAGTCCTGGATTAGGGGGTGTTCGGGTAGCCGGACTATACCTTCAGCCGGACTCCTGGACTACGAAGATACAAGATTGAAGACTTCGTCCCGTGTCCGGATGGGACTTTCCTTGGCGTGGAAGGCAAGCTTGGCGATGCGGATATTCAAGATCTCCTACCATTGTAACCGACTCTGTGTAACCCTAACCCTATCCGGTGTCTATATAAACCGGCGGGTTGTAGTCCGTAGGCAGTCAACTCCATACACAACAATCATACCATAGGCTAGCTTCTAGGGTTTAGCCTCCTTGATATCGTGGTAGATCTACTCTTGTACTACCCATATCATCAATATTAATCAAGCAGGAGTAGGGTATTACCTCCATCGAGAGGGCCCGAACCTGGGTAAAACAAAGTGTCCCCTGTCTCCTGTTACCAGCCGGCCTAGACGCACAGTTCGGGACCCCCTACCCGAGATCCGCCGGTTTTGACACTGACATTGGTGATTTCATTGAGAGTTCCTCTATGTCGTCGCTTTTAGGCCCGATGGCTCCTTCGATCATCAACAACGATGCAGTCCAGGGTGAGAGTTTTCTCCCCGGACAGATCTTCGTCTTCGGCGGCTTCGCACTGTGGGCCAATTCGCTTGGCCACCTTGAGCAGATCGAAAGCTACGCCCCTGGCCATCAGGTCAGGTTTGGAAGCCTAAACTATACGGCTGACATCCGCGGGGACTTGATCTTTGACGGATTCGAGCCACAGCCAAGCGCGCCGCACTGTCTCGATGGGCATGATATAGCTCTGCCACCGAACAGTGCCTCGGAGGCCGCGCACGCATCAGTTCCGACCATTGAGTCGGAGCCCACTGCACCGATCGAGGATCGACGGTTGGACGCTGCCTCAGGGGCTGTGATCTCAGAGGCGATTGAGGCGAACTCCAGCCCCGCACTCTGCATGGCCCGTGACTCCGAGGAGCCGGATTCTTCTCCGAGCTCCAAGCCCCCCGCGCCCCTGCCGATCAAATCCGATTGGGCGCCAATCATGGAGTTCACCGCCGTGGACATCCTTCAGCACTCGCCCTTCGGCGACATCCTGAAATCTCTAAAGTCTCTCTCTTTATCAGGAGAGCCCTGGCCGGACTACGGTCAGCAAGGTTGGGATACGGACGATGAAGAAATTCAAAGCCCACCCACCACCCACTTCGTAGCCACTGTCGACGACTTAACCGACACGCTTGACTTCGACTCCGAAGACATCGACGGCATGGACGACGATGCAGGAGACGAACAAGAACCAGCACCTGTAGGGCGCTGGAAGGCCACCTCGTCATATGACATATATATGGTGGATACTCCAAAAGATGGAGATGGCGATGGAACAGTGGGGGATGACGCCCCCAAGAAACAGCAAAAGCCGCTCTAAATCCCGCCAAAGCAAAAACGGTGATTCCGGCACGGGAGATAATACTACCCCGGATAGCACCGAAGAACACCCACCTCAGCAAAATTCGGCACAGGAAGATGGAGAAACCAGCCTTCATGAAAGAGTGGCAGACCGAGAGGTCGAGGATGATAACTATACGCCCCCTCCGAAGATGAGGCTAGCCTCGATGACGATGAATTTGTCATACCATCAGACCCCGCCGAACAAGAGCGTTTTAAACGCAGGCTTTTAGCCACGGCAAGTAGCCTCAAGAAAAAGCAGCAACAGCTTAGAGCTGCCCAAGAATTGCTAGCTGACAGATGGACTGAAGACCTTGCGGCCGAAGAGTATGAACTCGAATGCCCCTCCAAGAGTTACCCGAAGCGCATGCCGCTACCCCGATCAGAGGAGGAAGCACCTACATCACGAGCGCATGACATGGCAGACCGGCCACCTCGCGGCCGCGACAGAGAGGCCTGTCAGCCCTCCACCCAAGCCATGCCCCGACGCCGCTCAACTAAGGCACGGGAAAATGCGCCCGACCTGCGAAACATACTGGAGGATAAGGCAAGATAAACAAGATCGATCTACGGATCGCGCAGGCGCCCTACGGCATGTGACAATGATCTTCACTCCGGATACAACAAATCCGGCCGGGCCGAACACAACAGACATAGCTCTTCTGAGCTGCGTTGTGATATAGCCCAGTACAGAGGCGCCGCACACCCGCTATGCTTCACGAATGAAGTAATGGATCATAAAATCCCAGAGGGTTTCAAATCCGTAAACATCGAATCATACGATGGCACAACAGATCTGGCGGTATGGATCGAGGATTATCTCCTTCACATCCACATGGCACGCGGCAATGATCTACATGCCATCAAATACCTCCCGCTCAAACTTAAAGGACCGGCCCGGCATTGGCTTAACAGCTTGCCAGCAGAGTCAATCGGTTCTTGGGAGGACCTGAAAGCCGCATTCCTCGACAACTTCCAGGGCACTTACGTGCGACCGCCGGATGCCGACGACTTAAGCCACATAATTCAGCAGCCAGAAGAATCGACCAGACAATTCTGGACACGGTTCCTAACAAAGAAAAACCAGATAGTCGACTGTCCGATGCAGAGGCCCTAGCAGCCTTCAAGCATAATATCCGCGACGAGTGGCTTGCCCGGCACCTGGGACAGGAAAAGCCGAAGTCCATGGCAGCCCTCACGACACTCATGACCCGCTTTTGCGCGGGAGAAGACAGCTGGCTAGCTCGTAGTAACAACTTATCAAAGAACCCTGGTAATTCGGGTACCAAGGAAAAAAGTGGCAGGACACATCGGAATAAGCAAAAACGCCGCGTTAACAGCGACAGCAATGAAGACACGGCAGTCAACATCAGATTTAAAGGCTATAAATCCGGTCAGCGGAAAAAGCCATTCAAAAAGATTACTCAGGGCCCATCCAGTTTGGACCGAATACTCGATCGCTTGTGCCAGATACATGGCACCCCCGAAAGGCCAGCCAATCACACTAACAGAGATTGTTGGGTGTTCAAGTAGGCAGGCAAGTTAAGGGCCGAAAACAGAGACAAGGGGCTGCACAGCGACGACGAGGAGCCCAAGCCGCAAAACAACAATGGATAGAAGGGTTTTCCCCCACAAGTGCGGACGGAGAACATGATATACGCAACCCACATTCCCAAGCGGGAGCAGAAACATGCGCTACGGGACGTATACGCGATAGAGCCAGTCGCCCCAAAGTTCAACCCATGGTCCTCCTGCCCGATCACTTTTGATCGAAGGGACCATTCCACTAGCATCCATCATGGCGGTTTCGCCGCATTGGTTCTCGACCCAATCATCAACGGATTTCATCTCACGAGAATCCTCATGGACGGCGGTAGTAGCCTGAACCTGCTTTATCAGGATATAGTGCGAAAAATGGGCATAAATCCCTCAAGGATTAAGCCCACAAGAACGACCTTTAAAGGCGTTATACCAGGTGTAGAAGCAAACTGTACAGGCTCAGTAACACTTGACGTGGTCTTCGGATCCCCGGACAATTTCCGAAGCGAAGAGTCAATCTTCGATATTGTCCCGTTTCGCAGTGGCTATCATGCCCTGCTCGGATGAACCGCATTCGCAAAGTTCAATGCGGTGCCACACTACGCATGTCTCAAACTCAAGATGCCAGGCCCTCGAGGAGTAATTACGGTCAACGAAAACACCGAACGCTCCCTCCGTACGGAGGAGCATACAGCGGCTCTCGCAGCGGAGGTACAAAGTAGTCTTCTCAGGCAATTCTCCAGTCTGGCCATTAAAAAGCCAGACACTGCCAAGCGCGCCCGTAGTAACCCACAGCAGGACCGCCTGGCACACTCCGACCAAGCGTAGCAATACGGCCCCAACCCCAGCTTTCGCGACATAGCGAAACCAGCACCTCGCGTACATAACTACACCCTTGAAATACCATGGGCACAGGGGAAGGGGCACAATAAAGGCACGCCCAAAATACGGCTTAAAACGTACTAGGGGCTACCGGATTCTTTTTTTTAACTTTTTCTTACTTTCAGGACTCCATACTTCGGACGACCTGTTCGGCAACTTGACTGCCGCACAAACGATGCAAGAACCAGGGAGGCAGACAAGCCATGCCGCATTATGGAACTCCCAGGTGGTCGCTGTTACGAGCAGTATACCTGTTTTAAATACAATTCCGCGGCCTGCCCCTGGTCAGGACATACTGAATAGTCAATTATCTTTTGCTTACCACACTATTTGTATTGTTCGGCTTTGATAAATAGCCTTTATATAAACAATGCATCGCCTTTATCTATTTTTTGCATTACTCTCTTTTATATATGTTCATTAATGACATGTTGCACCCCTACACTGTGGTACGACAAGTACGCCAGGGGCTTCAGTACCCTTTAATATGGTGTTAGAAGTCCGTACACTTTCACAAGTGCGGCACCCCGAACTTATAGCACTATATGCATCGGCTCCGAATCATGATTTGGGTCAATAGTTGGGTTTGCCAGGCTCCTATGTTTTGGTGCCTTACGTTCCGCTATATCGGCTAAGGTAGCACTAGGAGAACCACTGCGATTGTGCCCCGGTTGAGCTGGGTTAAGCACCTCAGTGGAGAAAGCCAAAACTGACTGTCATGATGAGGCGAGAGACCGGTCGCTGTTCGAGAGGTTTTTCGAGTCCCTAAAGACTTATGTCGCTTTGAGCGAGGAGCTGGATAACCCCAGCCAAGGCGTGGATAGCGCCCCGAACTCTGTCTTCCGAACTAGGGGCTTCGCCGAAATTTAAAATTATGAAGTTGTATGGCTAAGTGAGAGTGTTCAAGCATTATAGTCCGATTGCCTGGTTCGTCGTGCTGAGCGCCTCCCTCGAAGGACCCAACCATGGGAAAAAGAGCGCTCAGGTTTATCACCGAACACCCCAACACTAGTGGCATGGGGGCAGAAGCCGACGACTGGCCATCTCTCAATTTTTGATAAACGGCCGCACAAAAAATAATATTTTAAATTCAATAAGCATTGCTTAGCGCATATGAACAAGTTTTCAGCCCACAGGATAAACATGAGCGAGTTCATTCAAAAATTACATCCTTGGTACATTCATCCGCCACAAGGCGGGCACCCGCAAGAACATCCTTATAGTAGTTCTCAGGCTTGCGATGCTCCTTCCCCGGCGGCGGCCCGTCCCTCACAACCTTCTCACCGTCCAGCTTACCCCAGTGCACCTTAGCACGGGCAAGGGCCCGACGGGCACCTTCGATGCAGACGGAGCGCTTGACGACCTCGAGCCTTGGACAGGCCTCCACCAGCCATCGCACCAGCCCGAAGTAGCTCCCAGGTAGGGCCCCTCTCCGGGCCACAGCCGAACAATGAAGCCCTTCATGGCCTGTTCGGCCGCCTTGTGGAGCTCGACCAGCTGTTTCAGCTGGTCGCTCAAGGGCACAGGGTATCCGGCCTCAGCATACTGAGACCAGAACACCTTCTCCGTCGAGCTACCCTCTTCAGCTCGGTAGAATGCAGCGGTGTCGGATACGCTGCGAGGAAGATCTACGAATGCCCCTGGAGAGCTCCGGATTCGGGTAAGTAACAAGTAGTTTACTTTTATATTTCTCCTTTGCATGAAGAATGCCTTACCCGCTGCTATCTTTTTCACCTCCTCCAACTCTTGGAGGGCCTTTTGGGCTTCAGCCTTGACAGACTTGGCAGTCTCAAGGGCCGTCGCGAGCTCGGACGCTTGGGTCTTTGACTCAAGCTCCAAAATCTCATGTTTTTTCATGAGAGCCTGAAGCTCTTGCTGCACCTCGCCGACCTGAGCCCCAAGTTTCTCTCGCTCGGTGCGCTCCACGGCCGTTTTCTTTTCGGCCTCAGATAGCGCCTGCTGGAGGGTTGCCACCTCAGTCGTGGCCCCTACAATAAGCAGTACAATCCTGTTATTTTTTGCAATCACGCCTCTCTATAGGCACCCTTTTAAGTAAGGTATTTCTTACCTTCTTTCTCCTCGAACCGCCGCTTGGCAAGGCCGAGCTCTTGCTCGGTCCTCCCGAGGTCCTGTTTTAGGACACCCACCTCCGCAGTCAGTGCGGCGGTGGATAGCAGCGAAGCCTGCATACGCATATTGACTCTTTATTGTTAGACTCCTGCGAAATTTAATAGATCCTCTATTCGGCTTTTCTTTCCGAATGCCAAACAGAGCATCAGGGGCTACTGTCTATGCGGTAATATTTTTACATATTTTTTACTTACCTCGAAGCCTGTTAGGAGGCTAGCACAAGCTTCACTCAGTCCGCTCTTGGTGGACCGAACCTTCTGGATCACCGTACTCATAATAGTACGATGTTCCTCGTCGATGGAGGCGCCTTCAAGCACCTCCAGCAGATTGTCCGGCACCTCCGGTTGGACGGAGGCTACCGTCTCAGAAGGCTTGCTCCTCTTTGAAGGAGTTCGCCTGCCGTGGTCCGGAATCGTTGAAGATTCCTGCACGGTGTCCGGCTCAAAGCCGGACTTGGAGCCCTGGGGGGTCTTGTCCCCTTTACTCCTGGAGTCCGGGAGGTCGCCTTGCGGCTCCTCCAGGACCACCTCCTCCTGCCCCGGAGCTTGTTGTGACGCCACTTCGGCATCATCCACAGTGCGGGGGGAGACAGCGGGCGGAACTGAGTTCACGTCCGAAGAATCCAGGGAGCCGCTCGACGACTCGTTGAGTTCGGCCCAGGGCGGGCTGCATGATTATATTCAGCATTAGGGAAAGCTGTGCAACGAAAGGAATATCATGAATTACTCTGGTATCCGAACACTTACGATTTCGCTGGACGCCTGGCCCTGTCCGGCCACTCCTCTTCGTCCTCGTCGGCGTCGGGGGCGTAGTCCGGCGGAGGGGTTTTCCTCCTCTTGGACCCTTCGGCCCCCCCTACTGGGGCGGCCTTCCTCTTCTTTCCTCCCCCCGCTGGAGAGGGAGAGGTTTCTTCTTCCTCCTCCTCGTCTTCACGGGAGGAGTGCGTCTTGGACTCACCGGATAACGAGTCCGACGCCACCATACGTCGGGCACTCTTTCGAGTCCTCGTGGTCTTCTTCTTCTTGGCCTTCTTTTCCGGCACCACATAAGGCGCCGGAGCCGGCAGCTTCACTAGTAGAGCTGGGGCTGGGTCTTCGGGCAAGGGAGCCGGACAGTTAATCGATCTGGACTTCGCACGCCAAGCCTGTCAAAGGTAAGGGAGTTTAGATCCCGCATAGAGTCAAACTATGAAAAAACTAAACATCCTGTAAAAGGTGAAAATAGCTTACCTCACTAGCGTGACGCTGCGAGCTGTATCTGCGGTCCTCAGAAGCGGATGTGGGAGCCTTGGCGCCTTTGGTTAGCACCTTCCATACGTCTTCATACGTCGTGTCAAAGAGCCTGTTAAGGGTTCGGTGTTGCGCCGGGTCGAACTCCCACAGATTAAAATCCCGTTGTTGACACGGGAGGATTCGGCGGACGAGCATAACCTGGACTACATTGACGAGCTTGATCGGCTTGCTCACCAGGGACTGGATGCATGTTTGCAGTCTAGTCAGCTCTTTTCCATCGTCCCACGACAGGCCCGTCTCTTTCCAGGACATAAGCCGCGTGGGGGGTCCGGATCGGAACTCGGGGGCTGCGATCCATTTCGGATCACGCGGCTCGGTGATGTAAAACCACCACGATTGCCACCCCTTCAGGGTCTCCACGAAGGAGCCCTCGAGCCATAGGACATTGGCCATCTTGCCCGCCATGGCGCCTCCGCACTCCGCTTGGCTGCCGCACACCACCTTGGGCTTGACGTTGAAGGTCTTGAGCCAGAGGCCGAAATGGGGGCGGATGCGGAGGAAAGCCTCGCACACGACGATAAACGCCGAGATGTTGAGGACGAAGTTCGGGGCCAGATCGTGGAAATCCAGGCCGTAGTAGAACATGAGCCCCGGGACGAATGGGTGAAGTGGAAAACCCAGACCGCGGAGGAAGTGGGGAAGGAATACTACCCTCTCATGTGGCCTTGGGGTGGGGAGAAGCTGCCCCTCCTCGGGAAGCCGGTGCGCGATGTCTTTGGACAAGTATCCGGCCTTCCTTAGCTTTTTGACATGGCCCTCCTTGACGGAGGAGACCATCCACTTGCCTCCCGCTACGGACATTGCTGGAAAAGGTTGAGGTGGGAAGTGCAGGCTTGGGCGCTGGAGCTCGAGTGCGCAGGAGATGGATAGGCAAAGGAGGAAGAAGGCGTAGGTAAAAAGGTGGATCCTTATCTCCTTATATGGGCGGATGCGGTTGTGCGTCCTCACCTGCCTAATAAAACTCGCTTGCCTCCCAAGCGCCATGATAAATGGCGCGGTTAGGGTTACCTACGTCCGTATTGATGAGAATCCCGTAAAGGGGACACATGATCTTTGCTTTGACAAGACGTGCCAAGGAAACCGCCTCGCAAAACATGCTGGGGTGGAAAAGTAAAAACGATTCGAGTAAAGGACTTGGCCGTAGTGTGATGACGCACTGCGGAATACGTTGGCAAATTTGATTTGTGTCCATATTATTCTCTCTATGGCAATATATGGAAGCTTATTTTGCAGAGCCGGACACTACTATTGGTGTTTACAATCTTCTATGAAGGACTTGGAGGAGGAACCCGCCTTGCAATGCCGAAGACAATTTGCACGCCGGAATCGTCGTCATTGAAGCCTGGTTCAGGGGCTACTAAGGGAGTCCTGGATTAGGTGGTGTTCGGGTAGCCGGACTATACCTTCAGCCGGACTCCTGGACTATGAAGATACAAGATTGAAGACTTCGTCCCGTGTCCGGATGGGACTTTCCTTGGCGTGGAAGGCAAGCTTGGTGATGCGGATATTCAAGATCTCCTACCATTGTAACCGAATTTGTGTAACCCTAACCCTATCCGGTGTCTATATAAACCAGAGGGTTGTAGTCCGTAGGCAATCAACTCCATACACAACAATCATACCATAGGCTAGCTTCTAGGGTTTAGCCTCCTTGATCTCGTGGTAGATCTACTCTTGTACTACCCATATCATCAATATTAATCAAGCAGGAGTAGGGTATTACCTCCATCGAGAGGGCCCGAACCTGGGTAAAACAAAGTGTCCCCTGTCTCCTGTTACCATCCGGCCTAGACGCACAATTCGGGACCCCCTACCCGAGATCCGCTGGTTTTGATACTGACACCCGCCCATTACGGGATCGTCATCAATACGGTTTTGGGTAATCCAATCGTGCCATTTGCATGACCCATCGTGAACAGACGAGTTTCAAGGCTTGTGGGGGCGTTTGATATTCACTACCTATATAAGAGGATAAAGATCCATGTTTTTCCCCACACCTTATTTCCTCTCCTGCTTTCCCATCCTCAAGCTCCAGCGCCTAGGCTTCAATATTTCCCACCGCCACCAGCCTCCCAGCCATGTTAGGATCTAGTTCAAAGGGCAAGTGGGAGGCCTCCTCCGTCACCGAAAAGGACGTCAAGGAGCTCCGGGAGGCGGGATACCTGTCTGCGAATATCATGCGCAGGCTCCCTGCCAAGGACCAAGTCATCCCTACTCTAGAGGCCGGCAAAAGTGTTGTATTCATTCCCCACTTTCTCCGAGGTCTAGGGTTTCCCCTTCATCCCTTTGTCCGGGGCCTCATGTTCTACTACGGCCTATATTTCCATGACCTAGCCCCAAATTCCTTTCTTCACATCTCGGTGTTCATCATTGTGTGTGAGGCAGTGCTCCACATCCCCCAACACTTTGGCCTATGTTCAAGGTCTTCAATCTGAAGCCGAAAGTGATCGATGGGCAGCATGCGGACTGCGGCGGCGCCATGGTGAGCAAGTTCCCCAACACTGTCTGGCCAATGGGGGCCTTCGTGGAGACCGACAAGGTGTGGTAGCAGGAGTGGTTCTACATCACCGAACCCCGCGATGCCAAGTGGGCGGCCACTCCTGAGTTCAGATCCGGACCCCCTATGCAGCTCACCTCATGGACCACTAAGGGTCTAGACTGGGGATCCATGGTGGAATTGTTGATGTTGCAGAAGCGCATCACAAACTTGATTGGCAAGAACGCCAGTCTCACTAACGTGATCCAGGTGATGCTCTTCTGCTGGATTCTTCCCTACCAACTCTAGGCCTCTCACATGTGGGAGTTCAATTCGGAAGATCCACGGACCCAGAATCGCTTCTTTGGCACAAGACACGAAGACATATGGAAGCTGTTGTTCAAGGCCCAAAAAGCATGGCCGAAGAAGACCGAAGACATTGGTCTTGACAGTGAAAATCCGGCGACGCCGGTAAGTCTGAATAATCAATTTACTATCCTTTGTACAGGGCTAGATAGCAAAGGCGGAGCGGATTAAGTGTCGGACACCTGCTACCTGAAGATCCGGCCATACCTCAGCTAACGAAGATGCTGGTCCCGACGCCCTATCAGGCGCCGGATAAGAAGGCTAAGAAGAAGACGCACAAGGAAGCCAAAGGAGGCCTCTTCCATAAGAGTACTTCGGGCGCAGTGTCCAGAGAGACCGAAATCCCCTCCTCTCATGAGGGAGATGAAGACGAAGAGGAGGAAGCAGAAAGCGACTTCTCTCTTAAGTGGAGGAAGAAGAAGAGGGCAGCCTCCACAGACCCGGAGGAGGAGGCTCCCAAGAGGGCGAAGATGGCCCTCTCGGATTTTCCAGCTTCAGAGGCCGAACCCATCCCCAAGAGGCTTCCCAGGGTGAAGCCCCTTGCCGAATCGTAAGTACTAAAGGATTTATTGTACGTCTTCGGTCCATTATGTTATCATAATATAACATATTATATTGTGTGCCTTTCAGCCCTGCTTGGGACCTCCCCAACCCTTCACTATCTTAGGGGAGTTCTCTACCACCAGAGATGGCAGAGAGCGAGACGCCCCCGTGAGCACCTTTGCCAATCATCACAGATGACACCAAGGTGTTGTCCCGAAGGACCTCTCCAGGCCGCGGAGAGGTGGGCGAGGCTGGCGAGACGGCAACCGAGGGTAATACCTCAGATGCCGAAGACATGGGGGGTGCGACTCCCATGGCGACCAACAGCGGGGGCCCTGACCAGGTCAGCCCCCAGCCGGACAATATTCCGGAGACCAAGGCTCCACAATCGGGCGAGCATCCCCTTTGGAGGAGGGGGGAGCATCAGCTCTGGCGGCGGCCTCCACTAATCTGGAGGCGCCGAATACTCTGGTGGAAGCACTGCGACATGCTTCCATCGTGGAGGAGCACCGCACCCTGATAGATGCTGTGGTAGAGAAGGGTCAGTCTATCAAGAGCGGGCTGAACGAAGCCTTCACCAGCCTGCTAACAGGCTTCGAGGTATGCCACATAATGCTCTAGATGCTTTTTCATATGAAGGAAAATATACCTGATAGTAGCCCCTGACACTCTGCCCGGTGCTGAAAAAGTCGGACAGAGGATCACATAGTATTTGGAAGAGGTGACATACTTTTCTATTTTATAACAGGCTTCCCTATTGGCGGCGACCGTGCAGGCCACCAAAGTTTCTGAGCTTAATCAGAAACTGGAGTTGGCGGATGATGAAATCGACCGCATTAGCAAGCGGTTCGACGGGACGCAAGGTATGCGTGTACCTTTAAAGAGTTTGATCATATATCTGAAGTAATATGCAAATTCGAAGTTGAACTCATTTACTGTTGTGATTATGAGTGCAGTTGGAGCAGCCGAGGTCGAAACCCTCAAGAGTGCCCTTGCCCAAGCTAAGGAGGGGGCGAATGCGAATAGAGCAACCACTGACAAAGCGGTTGCGGAATTGAAGACCGAATAGGTCGCCCGCCGTAGCACGAGGAGAGGGTGGCCGAAGTGGAGCAAGAACTAAAGGACGCCATTGGCAAGTGTGAGGCCTTGGAGGAGAAGACAACGGCCCAAGCGGCCAAACTCGCCTAGGCCCTCCAGGAGTCAAAAGAGGCACGGACCGAATCCCGGAGTACTTGTGGAGAGATCCTGTGGGCCGAACAAATAGTGGCTGGTAAGCCCTTTCTTTTGCAGAGTATATTTGCGGGTAAAGGATATGCCTTTCTCACTTGTTTGTGGTGTTCTCCAGATGCCTTTACGGATCTGCCGAGGAGTGCTGCCAATGCCGCATAGTTCTTCCGAGCCCAAGAGGGTAACTCGATAGAGAAGTTGTCCTGGTCTCAGTTCCTGGCGCCGGAGCACCCGACGTTGTTGAGCAACAAGATGAAGCAATTGTCAGAGCTGCATAGGATGTCCGTCTTGGCGATGAAGGATCTCATAGTCCGTCTCTAGCCAGCCGAACCCATTCCTAGCAGCTACTTCGGCTTGGTGAGGCAACTCGTCGATGCGCTGCCCCGAGTTGAAGTTGTGAAGCGATTAGCATGCATAGAGGGTGCACGGATGGCCTTTGCCCATGTCAAGATGCACTCGGCGAAGATGAAGGCCACCAATGTCGCAACTGCCGGCCCGCCCAAAGGCAAGGCCCACCGTAAGCTGGAGAGGTACTTTGAAGATGTCCTTGTGGGTGCCCGAATAGTAGAGGGCCAATGCTCAAGGGATGTTATGTTTGAGTGAATTTATCAGGGCTGTTAAAACTTGGTTTTGTGAACCAAGGCTTGTAATATATTTTATGCCTTTTATCTAGAGTTATTTTCGTCATGTGTGGCCATTTTAACTCTGAAAGTTTCCCAGTCGTCGGCTTCAGCCCCCACGTAAATGCTACAGGGGTGTTCGGTATAGCGCGTGATAACTCTTGACCCAACATCTTTGTCCATAAAGGAGGTGTCTGCGCAGCGAACCGGGCAATGACACTATGCGGCTTTATTACTTTCACTTAGCCATAGGAGTTTGATAGTGGGGCTAAGTACTAGCCCCTGGTACGTAAGCGGTCGTCCAGACTAGGATGCCTTTGTTGCATGACTGGGTGAAGACCAGCCCTTTCTATAACATGGATTGAATCACAAATGATTTGTAGTAAGTCACCGAATCTCTGACCAGCTCTCACCATATCATGACAATAAGTTTTCATCTTTCTCTACTGAGGTGTTCGACCGGATGAACCAGAAACACGATCGCAGTAGTTCTCCCTTTACTACCTTAGCCAAACTAGCGAAACGTAAGGTGGTAACCACAGGAGCCGGGAAACCAACTATAAACCAAAGACATGATTCAGAGCTGATGCATATAATGCAATATTCGAGACGCTGAAGTATACCCCAGAAGAGTTCGGACTTTTGAAAATATACGTGGCCAAATAGATCCCTCGGCATTTAGGTTGGACCAAAGTATATGTTGCAATCTAAAGTAAGGAGGGAATACAGATGGTAAAATAAGCCAATACCGAATAGGGGTTGGCGATAAACTGTTTCCTATATACTCTGATTACTATGTAAAAACATACTATTACAGATAATGCCATAGACATCAAGGCTATTTTACATGCTGAGAATTTGCACACAAGGGAAGCTGTATACAAGGCCTAAAAAGAGAAGGTAGTCTTGAACATCCCATTGATGCCCTGCCGCAGGTCTACGCCGTTTCCCCTTGGTAGAAATCCTTTGAAAGGAGCAGTCGACGGTGTTTATACAAAAGAATCCTGGAAAAGAGCCCTTGCCCGACCGTATGGTGGCTAGGTTTTAATGAACCTGTAGTATAAGAGGGGAAAATGGTTAAGGTCCAAATAGGGTCAAGCCGTTTTATGGACCTTGTCCATAGTGTGCCTCCGTCGTTGCCTAGTGTATTTTAAGTGCGTAATTATGCACGTGCCATACGCATGCTGTGGTTTTACTGGGTGACCTGAAGAGGCGAAACTGCTAGGCCAGCTTTGGATACACCGAGCTGTCATTCTGCAGAGTAGGCCGGACTCGCTTAGTAGTGTTCGGGGACCTGCGGAGCTGGGCATGGTAAATGGCACCTGATTGTTCTCAATAGACTTAGACCTCTAGGGTTTGGAGTTAGCATCCAGGAGTGAGTCCGGCTTCCCAAGGATAGTGGGAGTCCTGTTTGATTCCAGGCCTACTGGTAATATAGTCACCTCTGGGTCTCCGGCAAGGAGCTCCTTAGTTGGAGAGGGTCCGGTGGGGCTCATGCTCCCGTCTTTGGACAGGGTGGTCCGCTGAGGCTAGGGCAGGAACGATAGTTGATTCTTGAACGGAGCCTGATGGTGGATCCGACAAGTTTCCCCCATGTAGATGAGGAACAACGGTCGAGGCCGAGAGTCCTTTGAAGATCAAGTCTCCTCAGATATCAGCGATGTAATTCTCGCTTCCGAACCTGATCTGATGACCAGGGGCATAGCTATCGATTTGTTCAAGGTGACCATCTAAATTGGCACGCAGAGTGAAGCCATCGAACACAAAAAGCTCAGGGAGGAAAGTTTCCCCAGAAGCAGCATCGTTGTCGACGATTTAACGAGCCATCGAACCTTCTGCCGATGACATAGTGGACCTCTCAATGATAGCAACATTGTCGGTGTCAAAAGAAGCCGATCTCGGGTAAGGGGTACCGAACTATGCGTCTAAGGACAGAAGGTAACAAGGGACTGGGGGAACACGATGTTTACCCAGGTTTTGGCCCTCTTAATGGAGGTAAATCCCTACGTCCTGCTTGATTGTATTTGAAAAGTATAGGGGTTAGAAGAGTTGATCTACCTCGAGATCGTAATGGCTAAACCCTATCTATCTAGCATCCATGAATTCTGATAGCCTCTACGGACTATACCCTTGATACGTCTCCGTCGTATCTACTTTTCCAAACACTTTTGCCCTTGTTTTGGAGTCTAACTTGCATGATTTGAATGGAACCAACCCGGACTGACGCTGTTTTCAGCAGAATTACCATGGTGTTAGTTATGTGCAGAAACAAACATTCTTGGAATGACCTGAAACTTCACGGAGCAACTTTTCAGAAAATATGAAAAATACTTGCAAAAGATGAAGGACAGGGGGCCCACCACCTGTCCACGAGGGTGGGGGCGCGCCCCCCTACCTCGTGGGCCCCCTGTTGCCTCTCCGACTCCAACTCCATATATTGTGTTTCGGGGAGAAAAAAATCAGAGAGAAGAAATCATCGCAATTTACGATACGGAGCCTCCGCCAAGCCCTAAAACCTCTCGGGAGGGCTGATCTAGAGTCTGTTCGGGGCTCCGGAGAGGGGAATCCGTCGCCATCGTCATCATCAACCATCCTCCATCATCAATTTCATGATGCTCACCACCGTGCATGAGTAATTCCATCGTAGGCTTGCTGGACGGTGATGGGTTGGATGAGAGCTATCATGTAATCGAGTTAGTATTGTTAGGGTTTGATCCCTAGTATCCACTATGTTCTGAGATTGATGTTGCTATGACTTTGCTATGCTTAATGCTTGTCACTAGGTCCCGAGTGCCATGATTTCAGATCTGAACCTATTATGTTTTCATCAATATATGAGTGTTCTTCATCCTATCTTGCAAGTCTATAGTCACCTATTATGTGTTATGATGTGTTAACCCCGAAGCGACAATAATCGGGATACTTACCGTGATGACCGTAGTTTGAGGAGTTCATGTATTCACTATGTGTTAATGCTTTGTTCCGGTTCTCTATTAAAAGGAGGCCTTAATATCCCTTAGTTTCCGTGAGGACCCCGCTGCCACGGGAGGGTAGGACAAAAGATGTCATGCAAGTTCTTTTCCATAAGCGCGTATGACTATATTCGGAATACATGCCTACATTACATTGACGAACTGGAGCTAGTTCTGTGTCACCCTAGGTTATGACTGTTACATGATGAACCACATCCGGCATAATTTTCCATCACCGATCCATTGCCTACGAGCTTTCCGTATATTGTTCTTCGCTTATTTACTTTCCCGCTGCTATTGCTATCATCACTACAAAATACCAAAAACATTACTTTTACTACTATTACCTTTTGTTACCGTTACCACTACTATCATATTACTTTGCTACTAAATACTTTGCTGCAGACATTAAGTTTCCAGGTGTGGTTGAATTGATAACTCAGCTGCTAATACTTGAAAGTATTCTTTGGCTCCCCTTGTGTCGAATCAATAAATTTGGGTTGAATACTTTACCCTCGAAAACTATTGCGATCTATACTTGTGGGTTATCAAGACTATTTTCTGGCGCCATTGCCGGGGAGCATAGCTCTATTCTTTGAGTCACTTGGGATATATATCTGCTTATCTTTATGAAGAACTTGAAAGATCCAAGAACCAAGATTTATCCCTCAACTACGAGGGGAGGTAAGGAACTGCCATCTAGCTCTGCACTTGATTCACCTTCTGTTTTGAGTAAGCTTGCGACACCTACACCTGCTTCTGCTATTCGTTTTGATATGTCGCATGTTATTGATGATGCCACTTCTGCTATGCATGATACTTATGATGAAACTACTTCTATGCTTGATACTACTGTGACACTTGGTAAATTTCTTGATGAACAACTTGCTAGAGCTAGAGAAATTGAAAATATTGAATCTGATGATACTGATGAAAGTGATGATGAAGAATCACTTGTTATTCCTAAGGGTTATGTTTTTGATCAAGAAGCTTCTTTAGCTATTTTAGCTTGCAAAAATAGAAATGAACTTAAGATGTTATTAGCTAAATGGAACAAGCAATCTCTAAATGCTAAAATGAAACATGACCCTGCTTTTGCTACTTCACCTATCTTTGTTACTGATAAGAATTATGAATTCTCTATTGATCCTGATATAATTACTTTGGTTGAATCTGATCCTTTTCATGGTTATGGATCTGAAACCATTGTGGCACATCTTACTAAATTGAATGATATAGCCACCCTGTTCACTAAAGATGAGAGAACTCGTTACTTTTACATCCTTAAAATATTTCCGTTCTCATTAAAGGGTGATGCTAAGATATGGTTTAATTCTCTTGATCCTGGTTGTGTGCGTAGTCCCCAGGATATGATTTAATACTTCTCTGCTAAATATTTCCCTGCTAATAAGAAACAAGCTGCTTTAAGGGATATATATATAATTTTGTGCAAATTGAAGAAGAGAGTCTCCCACAAGCTTGGGGGAGGCTTCTCCAATTACTTAATGATTTGCCTGATCATCCTCTTAAGAAAAATGTAATACTTGATATCTTTTATAATGGACTAACCGATGCCTCCAGAGATTATCTGGATAGTTGTGCTGGTTCTGTTTTCAGGGAAAGAACACCGGATGAAGCTGAAATTCTATTGAATAATATGTCGACAAATGAAAATAATTGGACACCTCCGGAGCCAATTCCTGAGCCTATTCCTAAACCAACTCCAAAGAAGAGGGGTATTCTATTTCTCAGTCCTGAAGATATGCAAGTGGCAAAGAAATCTATGAAAGAAAAAGGTATTAAAGCTGAAGATGTTAAGAATTTACCTCCTATTGAAGAAATAAATGGTCTTAATGTACCGCCTATTGAAGAAACATATAATCTTACTCCATTACATATTGAAGAAACTCATGGTCTTGATAACCCGACACAGGTAGTAAAGGTAAATTCTCTCTACAGATATGTTAAAGCTGAAATCCCATTTACTAAATTTGCTAGCCCATCCTTAGATGAGTTTGATAAATTTATGGCTAAGTAAGAAGATTTTAATGCTTATTTTCGTAGACAATTGAAATACAATTCAAATATGCTTGAACACTTGGGTGATTATATGGCTAATGTCGAAGGTGAACTTAAACTTATTAGTAAACATGCTTCTATGGTTACCACTCAAGTAGAACAAATACTTAAAGCTCAAAATGATTTGCTCAATGAATTGAATAGTAAGGATAATGATAATGATGTTAGAGTTATGACTAGAGGTGGTAAAATGACTCAGGAACCTTTGTATCCTGAAGGCCACCCTAAGATAATTGAGCAAGATTCTCAGAGATATAATATAGATGTACCTAGTTCTTCTAAAAAGAAGAAAAAGAAAAATGATAGGACTTTGCATACTCCTAGTGAACCTATTACTGAAACACCTGAGAATCCAAATGATATTTCTATTTCTGATGTTGAAACTCAATCTGGTAATGAACCTGAAGCTAGTGGTAATGTTAATGATAATGTTCATAATGATGCTCAACCTAGTAATGATAATGACATAGAAATTGAACCTGTTGTTGATCTTGATAACCCACAATCAAAGAATCAACTTTATGATAAGAAATACTTTGTTGCTAGGAAACATGGTAAAGAAAGAGAGCCTTGGGTTCAGAAACCCATGCCTTTTCCTCCCAAACCATCCAAGAAAAAGGATGATGAATTTCGGGTTCCGGCAAAACCCTTAAGGTTCGAACATTAGGGTGCGCGCGGAGATCTCTCCTGCACCGATCACGCCCTCAAGCACTTCGCGGTCTCAAAGGCTGGCTCAATGAACTCGCAAAACAAGAGACACAAGATTTATACTGGTTCGGGCCACCACTGTGGTGTAATACCCTACTCTAGTGTGGTGTGGTGGATTGCCTCTTGGGCTGATGATGAACAGTACAGGGGAAGAACAGCCTCCTGAGGTGAGGTGTACTTGTGCTTGGTTGGTGTGTGTCTAAGGATGGGATGGCTCAGATAAAAGGTGAGGTCGATCCCCCTTCTACTATGGTGTCCAATTGTATTTATAGAGGCCCTGGTCCTCTCCCCAAATATTGAGCACGAAGGGAGCCAACAACAGTCAATTTGAAAGGGGACAGCTAGTACAAGTTATCCTGACAAAAGCAGTCTTCGCCTGCCAAAGGCTGTGGTGGTGACGCCGTATTGGGCTCCATGGTGACCTCCATCCTGCCGTCCTGCTGGTCTTGGTCTCGTTGCACTGATATCAAAACCTTTGCTTGACCCCTCGGTACTCTTCGTGTGTGTCTTCTTCCTTAGCACCAAAGAGGAATCAAGGACACTGTGAGCGCTGGCACCCGCCTGGCCTCGGCCTGGTCTCGATCGTCATGGCTCAAGTCATTGGAACCTCATGAGGTTTGCCTGGCCTTGATCTCTCCACTCCCCGCGAGCCGGCCTGGCGAGGCCGCTCCTGAGGAGGTCTTGCGCCGTCCGCCTCGCGAGGCTTGGCCCCTCGCGAGGGTGTTGAATGCTTGTTGGTGAAGATGGGCTGTAAGGGCCCGCTAACAGCGCCACGCCGTGGGCCGCAGGGAGGCAAGTCTGGGGACCCCCGTTCCCAGAACACCGACACCTACCCTCCAGTTTCTTCCTCCCTGCCCGGGAACGGCGCCAGCCTGATCTTGGGGAGGCGTCGAATCCTAGCCAGTCCTTCCCTCCGTCTTCTTCGTCTCCTCATGTAGTTTCATGGAGGGGACGGACAGAGCAAAAGGCATCACAGTCATTTATGCTTTTTCAATCTAAAATGTGTAGGCACTTGCCAAACTTTAGTCTAAATTATGTAATCTCTTTTATCCATGTTTGTGTTTTGTAAGATTTGTACTTGTTAATCACCATATTAATGAGAAAGATAAACTTTGCCGGGTACTTGTGCATGTAATGTGTCCATGCAGAGGTGAAATGACTCTATTCATTTAAGTAAGAAAGTTTCCCCCGGTAGGCTATCCTGCCGGTACCCTCAAGTCGTTGTCGTGGTGCTAGGCCTACCGAGCATAAACCATTAAGAGGGACCAGCCCCCGCCAAACCTTCTCGCCAGAGGCCACTACAACCACCCTGACTGAAGCAACGTTCGATCAAAGGATGGGAGCACCTAAGTTTCAGAGGTGGCAAGGTTTTCATATGCACAAGTCTCTACTTACAAAACACGTATGGATAAGAGAGAAAACTTATTTGTTTGGCTTGTCGGGGATAGCAATGTAGGCTCTTCTTCTCTTCTCTTCTTCAGGGCCAAGTCCATAGCAAGAGCCTGCAATTGAATGCAGATGAAAATGATGCCATATGTGATCTTATCTACATGAACATGCCATGCTCATGATATGCTTATGCATGCATGCAATTTTTCAGGGGGGGGGCAATGCTTCATTTATTTCTCTGTTGCTCACGGTCTGTGCCTGGCTTTGTACAAGGGGTTACATGCAACATCGGTAAGGCCTGTACAAAAGGGTGGCTACCGGGCAGGGCCCGATAGCCGCGCCTTACGGGTAGAACTTACGGAGATGCCCGATGTTCCACGAGTATTAAACTGAATGCCATCTCCGGTCTCCAGACGGGCTGTGCCAGGTCTGGTGACTCGTACTACCCGGTAAGGGCCTTCCCACAACGGTGTCAACTTGTTTGTACCCTTGGTGGACTGAACGCGCCAAAGGAGAAGGTCGCCCTCCTCAAAACTCTGGCATGAACCTTGCAGCTTTGATAGTGACGCATGGCTTGTTGGTAGCTTGTGGCACGCGTAGCAGCCCAGAGACGGTTCTCCTCAAGTAGCACAATGTCATCACATCGGTGTTGTTCCTGCGCTACTTCATCGTAGGCAAGCACTCGAGGTGACCCTTAAATGAGTTCCGTGGGGATAACTGCTTCTGCCCCATAGACTAGGGAGAAGGGAGTCTGCCCGGTAGCTTGATTTGGTGTCGTTCTGAGGGACCAAAGAACCACCGGCAACTCGCTGATCCATCGCCTGCCACACTTCTGCCGCTTCTCAAAGGTGCTCGACTTGAGTTCTTGCAACACTTTAGCGTTCGCCCTCTCATCTTGCCCGTTGCTCCTTGGGTAAGCAACAGAGGAGAATGAGATCTTGCTTTCGAGGGCACGAACATATTGCATGAAGGCGTGGCTCGTGAATTGGGTGTCATGTCAGCGATGATCCTGGCAGGGACACCGAAGCGGCACACCAATCCTTTCAAGAACTTAATAGCTGGCTGAGTAGTCACCTTTCTCACGAGCTCTACTTCTGACCACTTTGTAAACTTGTCGATTGCAACGAACAAGAATTCAAAGCCCCCGATAGCATGGAGGAAGGGGCCCAAGATGTCGAGCCCCTAGACCGAAAACGACCATGATAAAGGGACTGTGTGAAGAGCTTGGGAAAGTAGATAGATATTCTTGGAATGGAAATGGCAGGCTTCACATTTGGTGACCAACTCAACTGCATCTTGGAGGGCAGTCGGCCAGTAGAATCCTTGCCGGAAGGCTTTTCCAACCTGAGCCCTTGATCGGATGTGTGAGCCACACATACCCTTGTGTATCTCTACCAATAGTACCATTCCTTCTTCCCGGCAAATGCACTTCAATTTCTCACCGTTGGGCCTCCTTCTGTACAACTGTCATCAATAAACTGATAAATATTGGCCCTCCGGGTTACTCTTTTAGCTTCTTCTTGCTGTTCTGGAAGTTCTCCAGTTTGGAGGAAATGGATTATGTGTTGATTCGTCTCCAACGTATCTATATTTTTTATTGTTCCATGCTACTATATTATCTGTTTTGGATGTTTTATATGCATTAATATGCTATTTTCTATTATTTTTGGGACTAACCTATTAGCCTAGAGCCCAGTGCCAGTTTCTGCTTTTTCCTTGTTTTAGAGTTTCACAGAAAAGGAATACCAGATGGAGTCCAAACGGAACAAAACTTCCACGATGATTTTTCTTGGACCAGAAGACATCCAGAGGACTTGGAGTGCAAGTCAGGGAAGCCATGAGGCAGCTACAAGGACGGAGGGCGCGCCCAGGGGGTAGGGCGTGCCCCCCGCCCTTCTGGGCCCCTTGTGACTCCACCGACATATTTCTTCCACCTATATATTCTCAAATATTCCAAAACCAATCAGGAGATCCATGAAAACACTTTTCCACCGCCGCAACCTTTTGTACACGTGAGATCCCATCTAGGGGCCTTTTCTCGAGTACTGCCGAAGGGGGATTCAATCACAGAGGGCTTCTACATCAACACCATTGCCTCTCCGATGAAGTGTGAGTAGTTTACTTCAGACCTATGGTTCCATAGCTAGTAGCTAGATGGCTTCTTCTCTCTCTTTGATTCTCAATACCATATTCTCCTCAAAGTAATACCTTTTTGCGGTGTGATTGCCGAGATCTGATGAATTTTTGATTTATGATCAAGCTTATCTATGAATATTATATGAATCTTCTCTGAATTCTTAGATGCATGATTTGATATCTTTGCAAGTCTCTTCGAACTATCGATTTGGTTTAGCCAACTAGATTGGTTTTTCTTGCAATGGGAGAAGTGCTCAGCTTTGGGTTCAATCTTGCGGTTCTTGATCTCAGTGACAGAAGGGGAACCGACATGTATTGTATTTTTTCCATCGAGGATAACAAGATGGGGTTTTCATCATATTGCATGAGTTTATCCCGCTACATCATGTCATCTTACTCAGTGCGTTATTCTGTTCTATGAACTTAATACTCTAGATGCAGGCAGGAGTTGGTCGATGTGTGGAGTAATAGTAGTAGATGCAGGTAGGAGTCAGTCTACTTGACATAGACGTGATGCCTATATTCATGATCATTGCCTTAGATATCGTCATAACTTCGCGCTTTTCTATCAATTGCTTGGCAGTAATTTGTTCACCCACTATAATATTTTCTATCTTGAGAGAAGCCTCTAGTGAAACCTATGCCCCCTCGGATCTATTTTCCATCATATAATCTTCTATTTTCCATCATATTAGTTTTTGATTTACTTTGCAATCTTTTACTTTCCAATCTATAAACCAAAAATACCAAAAATATTTACTTTACCATTTATCTATCTCTATCAGATCTCAGTTTTACAAATAACCGTGAAGGGATTGACAACCCCTTATCACGTTGGGTGCAAGTTGTTGATTGTTTGTGCAGGTATTCGGTGACTTGTTCGTTGTCTCCTACTGGATTGATACCTTGGTTCTCAAACTGAGGGAAATACTTACTCTACCTTGCTACATCACCCTTTCCTCTTCATGGGAAAAACCAACGCAAGCTCAAGAGGTAGGAGGAAGAATTTCTGGCACCGTTGCTGGGGAGATCTACGCCAAGTCAAGACATACCGAGTACCCATCATAAACTCTCATCTCTTGCATTACATTATTTGCCATTCACCTCTCATTTTCCTCTCCCCCACTTCTCAAACGATTTTCAAAAAGGTTTGCCTTTTCTATGCCCCTCTTCCGTTCGTCTTCTTCGCTTGCTTTTTGTGTGCTTGTGCGTTGGATTGCTTGCTTTGTCACGGTGACTCAAAAGAATGCCAAAGTTTGTGACTTTTCCAACACAGATAATAATGATATTATTAGTACTGCGATTGCTCTTGCTACTAACGCGAAATCTTGTGAAATCAACACCGTTTTGCTGAATCTTGTTATGATTGGTTTTCATCTTTGCCTAAAAATAGTATTTATTCATGGAATAAGTGTGAAGATGCTTTTATTTCCAAGTATTTTCCTCCCGCTAAGATCATCTCCCTTAGGAACGATATTATGAATTTTAAGCAACTTGATCATGAACATGTTGCACAATCTTGGGGGGGGGTGACATTGACGATACGAAATTGCTCTACTCATGGTTTGAATTTGTGGATGATTATACAAAGAATTTATGGAAATTACTTTAGGAGAAGCTATCAAACTCCTAGATAATATTATGTTTAATTCTTCTCAATGGCATACCGAATGATCTTCTACTAGTAAAAAAGTGCATGCGATTGAAGATATTAATGTTTTGAGTGGAAGGATGGATGAGATTATGAAATTATTTGCTAGCAAGAGTGCTCCTATTGATCCCAATGATATGCCTTTGTCTACTTTGATTGAAAATAATAATGAATCTATGGATCTCATTGAAAATAACAATGATTGAAAATAATAATGATTGAAAATAACAATGATAGTTTAAGATGTGAATTTTGTTGGTAGGAATAATTTTGGTAATAACGCGTATAGAGGTAATTTTAATCCTAGGCCGTTTCCTAGTAATTTCTCTAATAATTATGGTAATTCCTACAACAATTCTTATGGAAATTATAATACGATGCCCTCTGATTTTGTGAATAGTGTTAAATAATTTATGCATTTACAGAAGAATTTCAATGCTTTGATTGAAGAAAAATTGCTTAAGATTGATGATTTGGCTAGGAACATGGATAGAATTTCTCTTGATGTTGATTCCTAGAAACTTAGATCTATTCCACCCAAGCATGATATCAATGAGTCTCTCAAACCCATGAGAATTTCCATTGATGAGTGCAAAGAAAGAACCGCTAAGATGCGTGCTAAAAAAGATTGATTTATAAAAGCGTGTTCTTCTAGTTTCCATGAGAATAATGATGAAGATCTTAAAGTGATTGAGGTGGCTCATATTGAATCTTTGTTTTCCAATATAAATTTTGATAAATATGGGACTGGAGGTGAGTCAAATTTAGTTAAAAGGTGTCTCAATGATTCTGAGTTTTTAGATCTTGATGCAAAAATTGCTAAAAGTGGGATTGGAGAGGTCAAAACTTTAAGTAGCAATGAACCCACTCTTTTGGATTTCAAGGAATTTAAATATGATCATTGTTCTTTAATAGATTGTATTTCCTTGTTGCAATCCATGTTAAATTTTACTCATGCTTACAATCAAAACAAAGCTTTTACTAAACATATCGTTGATGCTATGATGCAATCTTTTGAAGAGAAGCTTGAATTGGAAGTTTCTATCCCTATAAAACTTTATGATGAGTGGGAACCTACTATTAAGATTAAGATTAAATATTATGAATGCCATGCTTTGTGTGATTTGGGTGCTAGTGTTACCACGATTCCAAAAACTTTATGTCATGTGTTAGGTTTTCGTGAATTCGATGATTGTTCTTTAAATTTGCATCTTGCGGATTCCACAATTAAGAAACCTATGGGACGGATTAATGATGTTCTTATTGCTGCAAAAAGGAATTATGTGGCCGTAGATTTCATTGTTCTTGATATAGATTGCAATCCTACATGTCCTATTATTCTTGGTAGACATTTCCTTAGAACGATTGGTGCAATTATTGATATGAAGGAAGGAAACATTAGATTTCAATTTACGTTAAGGAAAGGAATGGAACACTTTCCAACAAATTAAATTAAATTTACTTATGAATCTATTATGAGAGTAACTTATGGATTGCATACCAAAGATGATAATACTTAGATCTATTCATGTTTTATGCCTAGCTAAGGGCGTTAAACAATAGCGCTTGTTGGGAGCCAACCGAATTTTATTTTTTGTTCTTGCTTTTTAGGTCATGTTTTGCATTAAATAATTTGCCTAGCCTCTGGTTAGATGTGGTTTTGTGTTTTAATTAGTGTTTCTGCCAAGTAAGACCTTTGGGATAGCTTACTGTGATAATTGATTTGATCTTGCTAAAAACAGAAAATTTTGCGCCCAGGAGATTAATTTTCATTTTTAGTAGAAGCACGATAACATACTGATTCTTTTCACAGAAGATTAACAGACAAATTTATTATGTCTTCCTAATTTGTAAGAATTGTTGTAGTTACAGAAGTATACGAAATATCCAGATTGCTACATACCGTTCTGTTTTTGACAGATTTTGTTTTCTATGTGTTGTTTGCTTATTTTGATGAATCTATGGCTAGTATCGGGGGGTATGAACCATGGAAAAATTAGAATACAGTAGATATTACACCAATATAAATAAATAATGAGTTCACAACAGTACCAAAAGTGGTGATTTATTTTCTTATACTAACGGAGCTTAGGAGATTTTCTGTTGAGTTTTATGTTGTGAAGTTTTCAAGTTTTGGGTAAGGATTTGATGGACTATGGAATAAGGAGTGTCAAGATCCTAAGCTTGGGTATGCCCAAGGCACCCCAAGGTAATATTAAAGGATAAGCAAGATCCTAAGCTTGGGGATGCCCTAGAAGGTATCCCCTCTTTCGTCTGCGTCTATCGGTAACTTTACTTGAGGCTATAATTTTATTCACCACATGATATGTGTTTTGCTTGGAGCGTCTTGTATGATTTGAGTCTTTGCTTTTTAGTTTGCCACAATCATCCTTGATGTACACACCTTTTTAGATAGAGACGTATGAATCGTGATTTATTAGAATACTCTATGTGCTTCACTTATATCTTTTGAGCTAGGCAATATTGCTCTAGTGCTTCACTTATATCTTTTTAGAGCACGGCGATAGTTTTATTTTATAGAAATTGATGAACTCTCGTTCTTCACTTATATTATTTCGAGAGTCTCTAAACAGCATGGTAAGTTGCTTCGGTTATAAATTTAGTCCTAATATGATAGGCATCCAAGAGGGATATAATAAAAACTTTCATATAAAGTGCATTGAATACTATGAGAAGTTTGATTCCTTATGATTGTTTTGAGATATGAAGATGGTGATATTAGAGTCATGATAGTGATTAATTGTGAATTTGAGAAATACTTGTGTTAAATTTTGTGATTCCCGTAGCATGCATGTATGGTGAATCGTTATGTGATGAAGTCAGAGCATGATTTATTTATTGATTGTCTACCTTATGAGTGGCGGTCGGGGACGAGCGATGGTCTTTCCCTACCAATTTAACCCCTAGAAGCATGTGCATAGTACTTAGTTTCGATAACTAATAGATTTATTCAATAAGTATATGAGTTCTTTATGGCTAATGTTGTGTCCATGGATTATACGCACTCTCACCCTTCCATCATTGCTAGCCTCTCTTGTGATGCGCAACGTTCGACGGTACCATAAACCCACCATATACCTTCCTCAAAACAGCCACCATACCTACCTATTATGGCATTTCCATAGCCATTCTGAGATATATTGCCTTGCAACTTTCCACCGTTCCGTTTATTATGACACGCTCCATCATTGTCATATTGCCATGCATGATCGTGTAGTTGATATCGTATTTGTGGCAAAGCCACCATTCATAATTCATTCATACATGTCACTCTTGATTCATTGCACATCCCGGTACATCGCAAGAGGCATTCACATAGTCATATTTTGTTCTAAGTATCAAGTTGTAACTAAATAAAAGTGTGATGATCTTCATTATTAGAGAATTGTCTCATGTGAGGAAAGGATGATGGAGACTATGATTCCCACACAAGTCGGGATGAGACTCCGGACGAAAAAAAAGAGGCCAAAAAAATGAGAGAAGGCCCAAATAAAAAAATGAGAGAAAAGAGAGAAGGGGCAATGCTACTATCCTTTTGCCACACTTGTGCTTCAAAGTAGCACCATGATCTTCATGATAGAGAGTCTCCTATATTGTCACTTTCATATACTAGTGGGCATTTTTCATTATATAACTTGTCTTTTATATTCCAATGATGGGCTTCCTCAAATTGCCTTGGTCTTCGTGAGCAAGCAAGTTGGATGCAGACCCACTTTGTTTCTTTTTTATCTTTCATAAAGTTATAGCACTAGTGCATCCGTTCCATGGCAATCCCTACTCACTCACATTGATATCTATTAATGGGCATCTCCATATCCCATTGATACACCGAGTTTATGTGAGACTATCTCCTTCTTTTTTTTCTTCTCCACAACCACCGTCTGTTCCACCAATAGTGCTATATCCATGGCTCACGCTCATGTATTGCATGAAATTTGAAAAATGTTTGAGAAACATCAAAAGTATGAAACAATTGCTTGGCTTGTCATCGCGGTTGTTGTGCATGATTTGAATATTTTATGTGATGAAGATGGAGTATAGCCAGACTATATGATTTTGTAGGGATAAGCTTTCCTTGGCCATGTTATTTTGAGAAGACATAATTGCTTTGTTAGTATGCTTGAAGTATTATTGTTTTTATGTCAATATTAAACTTTGGTTTTGAATCATACAGATCTGAACATTCATGCCACAATAAAATAAATTACATGGATAAATATGTTAGGTAGCATTCCACATCAAAAATTCTGTTTTATCATTCACCTACTCGAGGACGAGCAGGAATTATGCTTGGGGATGCTTGATACGTCTCCAATGTATCTATAATTTTTGATTGTTCCATGCTATTATATTATCTATTTTGGATGTTTTATATGCATTCATATGCTATTTTATATTATTTTTGGGACTGGCCTATTAACCTAGAGCCCAGTGCCAGTTTCTGTTTTTTCCTTGTTTTAGAGTTTCCAAGAAAAGGAATACCAAACGGAGTCCAAACGGAATGAAACTTTCACGATGATTTTTCTTGGACCAGAAGACATCTAGGGGACTTGGAGTGCAAGTCAGGGAAGCCACAAGGCAGCCACAAGGACGGAGGGCACGCCCAGGGGGTAGGGCGCACCGGTCGGTGTCAAAACTGGCAGATCTCGGGGTAGGGGGTCCCGAGATGTGGATTCTTGGATCAATGGTAACATGAACAGATGAGATGTTGTTTTACCCAGGTTCAGGCCCTCTTGATGAAGGTAAAACCCTACGTCCTGCTCTTGTTTATATTGATGGAGTACCAAGTACAGAGTTGATCTACCGCGAGATCATATGTTGTGGTCTAAAACCTGAGGGTATGATGAATAATGTCATTATAATGTATCGACTAGCCTGGCCTCGGCTTATATAATGTACCAGAGGCCTAGGATAACAAGAGTCCTAGTCGAATACGTTGGTGGAGAGGAGTCCTTGTCTTGATCATCAAGTCTTGTGCAATATTACTTGAATGCGACATGGGCTGCCCGAAGTGGCCCATGAGTAAACTGCCATGGGGGTCCTCGGCCTGATCCACCTGGTCGGGAGATGACATGGTGAGTACCCCCTAGTCCAGGACACCGTTAGTAGCCCCCTAAACCGGTCTTCAAGTTGGGGACGCTCCTCGATTCTTCCAAACTGCTCTTCATCTTCGGTCGTCGGTCTTGAAAACTGGTTCAAAAAATCTTCCCATCTTCAATCTTGAGGATCGCCGAAGTGAGTCCAAGAGTTTACACATCGGGTAAACGACGAGCCCCTTTAAGTTATCGGCCATTATCAATGCCTTGTTATTTTTATGCCTACCTTGGGTTTGAAGTGTTTCCCGTGCGGCGATGTCCTCTCGCGTTCGAGCTCCAACGCCGGACTACATTCGAGGTATCTTTTGTAGCCAAGCACCAACGCTGGACCGCTTCCGAGCTTCAACGCCGGAATGTATCCGAGCTCCAATGCCAGACTGTATCCGAGGTGTCATAGATTACCTTGGTCTTGAAAAGGTTAAAAGGGTTCAAACAAGCTTAATGCCAGAGATGCCCTCTATGGAGCCAGCCACTTGCAATTGAGCTTTATGCCGGACTGCTTCCGAGGTATCTTTTGCGGTCGAGTACCAACGTCGGACTGTATCCGAGATGGTGCACCACCCCGGCCATGGGCTGATTGTTATGAATTTGATTCTGAATTGTGCAATGTATTCTCTGCCGATATGTATAGCTAGTAGCCCTCAAGGTGCGTGTTGGCCTAATATCCGAGATGCACCTGAAGGATAAAATCAAACCGCTGACCCTAGTAGCCCCTGAGACTCAGGTCGATTCGTAAAATTAGCCTGAGGATCAATTCCAAGCTCGGCAGCATACTTAGGAATAGAGACGTGGTGTAATATATTAGAGGAAATAGTGGTCGGCGAACGGGCCCTTGAGAGAGGGTTTTGCGAAGTCACCGTAATATATTAGCTTAATGCCGGATAAGTCCCAGATGGTACCTATTGTTGTCCGAAGATGCGTTTGCGCATAGTACGGTTCAGCCGAACACTGAGCACTTTGAATTTCCTGCATTAAATAGGCAATGCAGTAGCCCCCGAGACACTGGTCGGGTGGCAACACAAGATCAGGGGATCAATCTGCCCCTTTAATATTAGTGAACGATAAGCCCGAAGCCCAGTAGTCCCCGAGCCTTAATGCGGGTGCGGGTGGCCGAATTAAGGATCGATATCTAGAGTAAAATCACAAATTATGTGTAATGATTCTATGTATCCAATTAGTTTGCATCATTAATGCTCGGATCCGCACTGTAGAAAACTTTGTTGACCGACCATCGGCTTCAACTCCTTGGCCAGAAGTCGGGGAGTGTTTGTCCTACTTTATAAAGCCATTATAAGGGCAAAGATTTATGGAAAACATGGCAATCCTGCCATACGGTTTTATAAACAAAGGTACATAGAGAGATATGAAACATCTTCCAAAGAAAATAATCCCGCTATCGGTTCCTTTCTTTGGGTTGTCATGCTGATCATAATCATGAAACCTCACCTCCAATCAATGCGGGAGGAAAATATTGAGGATTTAGTTTGGGGAAAGCTCCAGAACTCTATGGTATTAATGAACCAAAATTTCACTTTCGTCATTGCCGACCAATTATATCCTTTAAGATCGCTAGCTTTCGGCTTCGCCCAGCCTGAGGTACTAACTTGGATGACCTGGTAGTAACAATCACAGAGGTGCTCCCTTTACTGCCTAGCCGAATAATCGGGAACGTAGGGGTAAGCACAGGAGCCAGGCAACCCAACTTGGCCAAAATGTTAAGTCAAATTGATGCGTATTTATGGCTTTTATAACAATGATTGTGGAAGGCAGCCCTCGTATATTAAATACAAACACCGATGATATGTCTATTTTGAGTCCATTGCGACCGTTTATCAGTTGAAAGTGGCCCATCGTCGGCTTCCACCCCCTTGTAGATGCTACGCAGGTTGTTTTCGCGATAACAAAACAACCCTTAGCCGACGTCTCGGTGCCCGAAGGCGGTTGTGTTAGCGAAAATGAGGCAATCAGATAAGCGGGCTTTATAACTTTCACTTAGTCATCGGAGCTTAAAGTTGGGAGGCCAGTAACTAGCCCTCGGTTAGTGTTCAGCACATTCGAGGTCAAGCCGTAAACACTTTGGCCAATGTTATGAATGTCGTCATTTAACACGGGGTGACCTTTATTGATCTTATAGTTTAATACAGTCATCGGATCACTAACCAGTTTACGCTTATTGTGACAGTCATTTTTTGGCTTTCTCCACTGAGGCGCTTAACCATGCTAGCTGGAAGCACAATCGCAGTGATTCTCCCTTTGCGCACCAAGCCGAAAAAGCGGAACATAGGAGGCAAGCACAGGAGCCGCCGGGCAACCCAACTATTGACCGAAGACACAATTCAAAACTGATGCATATAAAGCAATATCCGAGAACATTTTCCCGAGGACTCCTCGGAGCACCTTGGCTTTTGGTGGGTTCGGCTCAAGTCGCAGCCCCCCTGTTGATATTGTTGATGCTTAAAAAGTGTCCGGCAGTGACTGCGGGATTTATGCTCAGACCCAACACCGAGGTGCAGGTCAGCAGAAAAAATGCCGAACTATGGGTCGAAAAAGATTTCCCAAGCTATTTTATTACGCAGGGTACCTCGGTGAAGAGGATGTCCCGCCTCATAAAAAAAGCACACAAATAGATCAAAAAGTGACATAAGCTTAAAAAACAAAAAAACTTATGCGGAAACTCTACGTCCGAACTAAATCAATTTTTTGTGCCAATCCGAAAATTGGTCTTAAAATTAGTTCGTGCTTCCATCGTGCTTTAACATGACACGTCCGATCTGAAGACGTTGAGTGGGTCAGCCTTCGGCTTCAACCTCCTATCCCAAAGGCATGGTACTTTTCGTTAGACCAGTTTAGCGGACTAAACTCGAGCGGTCATTAGAGAGAAAATGACCAATCTAGCTATTGACCACACACTCGCATCGAAAAAGGAGTGATAGAAAAAGATTTTGCAACGACTAGGAACAAAACACATCGAGCGGTCTGAGCTTATGGCGGGACGAGGTCCCAGCCCCCAAGCCGATCTCGAGGTGGCAGAGCGAAGTGCTCGATGCTCCAAAGTGGTGACATAGCACGGCCGATGCAGGCCGGCAGTGTGACACCGAAGTACCTGGCGTGGGTAAATGAAGTGATGACGAAGCCCCCGGTCCAGCCGAGGTGACAGCGCTGCCCAATCCGGATAATTTACTTGTGCACAGAAGATAGTGCAAGCCGGAGATAATAGTAAATAAAAAAATTAATAAAACTCGCATGATTAATAATTTATGCGAAGGGGGTAATAAAAGAAATATGGCCCGTCGCCGAACACCCGACGAGGTAGGACCCTCTTGATGAGGCCGAAGTCCCCGAGGCAACCGAACACGTCGGTATGGCAATTCAATAAACAAGGTGATCATATGAGCCGATTTATGCCAATTGCGACAACGACGTTGGCTTGCCGAAGTGACCGTGTGACGCAGTCGAAGTCGATCACCTACACACATAAAATAGTGCGGTCCAAAAATAGTAATATAAATATATATAAAATCCTTGCATAATTGCATTTTGCAAAAATAATTTATTTAAGGAGATGTGTCCTGGCGCCGAAGTCAATGTTGATGCAGGGCGTCGGTGTGACACGGTGAAGGCGTGGCAAAGCCTGAATTCACAGACTGGTCCGAGTTCTGGATTCGGCATTCACCGAACTGTATACGGAAACTGACCGAACCACCAGGCGACCGTTGTTAATGTGGCCAACATTTGACTGGCCTGTGTATAGATGATGGAACAAACCGGAGTAATAATTCCTCAGAAAAATAAACCCAAGCAAGAAAAATTACTAGGATTAATAGCACCTGGTTTATCTATTGTAGCAATATGAAGAACCATTACTCCCAAAATTGGGACAAGATCCACACACCCATTGCCTAATGGCGATGAAGCGACGGCATGGCGATGCTGGCAAAGGTTGGATCGCCGAGGCAAAGCCCCCGTCCAGCTAACGTGACAAAGCTGGTCGGCTGGTGACACCGAAGTCTTCAGAGTAGGCTGATGAAGAGATAGCGAAGCCCTCGATCTAAATTTCAGAATGTTATATTAAATAGATAGTTTTTGTTGATTGTTTGTTTGTTGTGTGATTGATTGACTGAAAGTGAGTGAAATTGAAACTTTTGAAAGTTAAATGAGAGGGAATAAAAGGACTTTCCCAAACTTTCATTTTTGCATTTATGATCTCCGTGAAATCAAAAACAAATTCATCACACAATCCTGGAGAGAAGATGACATGACTTCTTCCATTTAAATAAATGAAAAGGGTTTTGAAAAGATTTGAATTTTATTTGGAAATATTTCAAATTCAGAAACTCTAAGCAACGCAATGGTTTTCATGAGAGAAGATAAAATGACTTCTTCAAAACCTACGAAATACGAGTTGGGAGTTTCAAAGAATTAAATTCAAAGTCCCTTTGAAATTATTTTTCAAATCTGGAGTTATTTGGCCTTTTATTCAAATTATTTTTCTCCAAAAATAAAATATATGGAAAATAGGATAAAATGATTCCCTACATCATAAAATTGGAGAGAAGTAAAATTGAAATCATTTTGGTATTTTTAAAATGATTTTATAGGATTTTATTAGAGCTGTAGCATTGTTTGAATTATTTAATTTTTTGTGGATTTTATTTGACATTAGAAAAATGTTCATGTTGTAGAAAAACTTTTTCTGAAAATTTTGATATATTATATGCCTATATAGTACTTTTTATTTATTTGTTTTTATTATTTTATTTGTCCGGAAAAATGTTTAAAAAAGAAGAGAAGTTCCGCCGCCGAACAGGTCCGTCCCAACAGGCCGCGGCCCAACCCAGCCGCGCTCGTCACCGATCCCGGGCAGGAGTCCCTCTGCCGCACGCCGGCGACCGCCGCTGAGTCCGCCCGGACTCCTCCTCCCTTGCCCCCTCCTCCACGCACCCGAGGCCCCCCCTTCTTAAAAAGCGGAGCCCCGCCACTCTCGCCTCTCCTCCCGCATCTCGCCGCCGCCGCCATCGCCGGATGCCGCACGCCAGAGCCGCCCGCACCTTGCCTCGCCACCAACACCGCCGAGCCTGACGACGATGAAGCCCCTCACCGCCGACGCCGAGCCCCGCCGGATTTCGACAAAACCGCCGACAGTATAAAACCGTCGGTCTGATCCGGTTTCCTTTTGAAGTCCGGTTTTCTTTAAAAAAACCTAGATCCGTTTTTTAGGTTTTATTATACAGCGAACGTTCACTAGTTAGGCCTCTGTAGTGGACGAATTCATCACTTATGCTTTTTCTTTTTTCTTTTTAATTTCGGCTAGGGAGCCATCCATAAATATTTTATTTACAGATTAGTCCCTGATCTTCAAACCTTCGCTACTTTTCGCTCGTTTGTCCAAATCCAACGAAACCAACGCCCACTTCTTCGTTATGATCCTCTCTATACAATAAAACAACTTAAACATATTTTTGAAAGTTTTAAAATTTGAATTCAAACAGATTTGTATTTGAGCTTTGTTTGATCGTAACTTGAGTTTTATGACTCCGATTTAGTTGATTCTTTTTGCAAATCGAAGCTCCTGACATAACCTTTCTGATAAGGAAAAATTCACTTAATTTTGGTACTGTTAGAAATTGTTTTATGTTGCAAGAGTAAATTGCTTGTTTTCAAAGTTTTCTGAGATCTTTTCTTGAGTTCTTTTGCATGATTGCTTATGTATGGTTACTATTGCTTGCTTACGATAGATTGATCGGAGTGTGACGAGCAGAACTATCAGGAGTTATGAGTGTGAATCATGTTCATCAATAGTATGAGGCAAGTTCACACTTTGATCATACCCCTTTATTACCCAGTTTTTATGCATTAGTTTCAACCCTCAAACATTGCATGAGTAGGATTGATAACATGTGGGTATTGGGAAGTAGTTGATGAGGTAGGAACCTATTGTCTTGCATTCAACCCCTGGGAGTTACTATGTTATGCTTATACTGCCATGTTATGCTCATAGACGTGGATTGGTTTGAGAGAATTCATGAAAGATGTGAGAGTTATTGTTAACTAAGGTTTAACTTAAGGTGGCCACTTTAATACACATCTGGGTGGATTGGTTGGGGCACCCTAGAGTACCCAGTGGTTTTCACGGGCACCTGGAGAACCTAGTGCTTGCCCAAGGGGATCCCGGAGTACCCGTGTGATCACCCTATGGAATGCCACCCAGGCTCAAAGGGATCATAAGATTATTCATGCTAGAAACTTCCGTGTGCAGCCACAAGCTATTATGTTGCATGACCTCTTTTAGTGGTAGACTAGCAGATGTAGGGGTTGTAGGTGGTACTGTCTACCCAGAGTAAAGAGTTAATGCTTCTGAAAGATTGTGTCTCGGTCATCCGTTTCTCAAACACCGTGTAGTGCGAGAAATCCAACGGAGGAGATCGAGTCTTGTGGGGAAAAGCGTGCAAACCTCTACAGAGTGTACAAACTAATCATGTTTAGCCATGTCCCCGGTTATGGACATCTTGAGTATCTGGTTCTTGGATTATCCTGTTCATCTCAATACTTTACTTAATTAATTTGTTGGGTTGATAATTATTATTTTGGGATTCAGTTGGAGGAACCTTCTCAATATTTTTCAACAAACATTGTAGTTAAATAAAATATATTCCTGTGTAGTAGGGAAAAATTAGCTTTATGCAAAAATTAAACTTAGGGACTCCACCAGCCAAATATGCATGTAGTGATAGGTATTATTCATCATTATCCTATGGTGTGAATTTGCTAGTACATTCAATGTACTGACCCTTTGTGGCTGCAATGTCTCATGTTGCAGGAATCTTTCGACGAGTAAGTGATACGTTAGGGTTATGATTTCTACACTCAACTTTGTCGTTGGTGTTGATGGGAATCCACAACCTTGTTGTTACTTCTGCTATTTGGATTGAGGTAAGAGTATTTACGTTACTTTATACATGTGATTTACCTCTGTTATAAATCCTCGAGTACTGTGTGTGTCAGCATACCAATCTATGGATGACACTTATGCACAAAGATTTGATCGCCTGAGGTCGGATCACTACAAGATGGTATCAGAGCACAGGTTGACTATAGGACGTGACCCCTAGAAACTGGCAAGCCCATAGGAAAGATTTTTCTCTACAACCTTCTTTTCAAAAAGATCTTTTACCTCTCTTCTCTTATGAGCTTATTCAAATATTTCCTTTTAGTGAGACCATAACCCTTTTCCCTTTTGACCACTCAAAGATTCGACTAATGAGTCCACTCCAAGAAGTACAAGATATCAGACAACTAAGACCACTTTGGAATGAAGAGGATTCTACCGTGCACTATAATAATGGAAACTGCAACGGTTTAGACTCCGAAGACTAGGAGAATTTGAAGGCTCTGAAGAATTCCCAGATTTGTATGACCTAGGAAGGCTACCCTTATGGAACTTGGCAGACTATGGAAGCTGTCAATACCTGAGATCAAGGTGTATCGAAGAAAGACCGGAACATGGAACATTAGAACTCAAAGTTTTGTCAACAAAACCCTAAGGCAGGAGATATCAACTATGGAATGATAGCTCATGGAAATGACAAGAGCAGAAACATGGGTATCCATGATGTTATCGCCCGCTTATGCTATTCTCACCGTGCTGAGATAAGCATGCATATGCATGGAAGGATTGGATGGTAGAAGGCTGATGGAGCATTTGTCAGCAAAGGATGCAGTTAATCTTAGCTGGTGTATCGCCAAGATCTGGAGTATTACATGAAGAAGTTTAGGGTGGATCTGCAGGAAGCCGTATTTGATGAGGAAGTATTTCATGAAGAACTCACGACCAAGAAGCTGAAAGTGGCCAAGCTGGTGGATCAAAACCTCGAGATACTAGAGATTCGACAGGAACTGAAGGACGGTTGGACCATGGTTCATGCCAAGGATGTTGGAACGAGAAGTTTGGAACGCAACTGCGGAAATACTAAAGGACGTCATGAGAGAATTCGCGTCAACAGAGATGATCTGGCAATAGAACTTGAGAAGGACAAGCACGATCAGAAGTAGTCATCAGAGACATGAACAAGACTTGAAGAGTTTGGCGACCTTGAAGATTTATTGACCTTTAGAAGACCAAACCCCTGTTATATACTTACATTAGATGCAATGATTGTGAGCTGTCATTTGTTTGATGTTTTGCGACAACCACAAATAAAATCTGTCTTTTCAAAACTATTGTTTGCATTGTGTGTATCCCTCTCTATCTCTCTTATCTCACCCCAAACCCCTGGACCGAATAGAGGATGAATGGAGATGAACTCATGTTTCCTGGACCGATAAGCCAATTGGCGACGGACTGATGGATTCAGAACATGGAGGATCACATGAAGAATAACACTATAGTTGGAAAGGATATGACCCAGCACGCTCTTCAGTGCTTTGAAAGAGGTGTTGCTACTTGGTGGAGCATGTACCAAACCATCAATGGATGGCAATGAGTAACCACTTGGAAAGAATTTAAGTTGACTTTGCCAAAGTCTCGGTTTGTGTCCCAAAAATTGAAGCCTTATGGAAGTGATACGAAGAAACCTTGTGCATGCAAGCTCTATGGAGAAATAGGACACACCCAAAAAGAACACAAGGGTGAATGCCCTCATTGTGAAGAAGGTCACCCAGCTGAAGAATGCTCAACTTGGAATATTACTTGTTTCTTGTTTGAAGGGACTAC
Organism: Triticum dicoccoides; assembly: GCF_002162155.2. Taxonomy (NCBI): domain Eukaryota; kingdom Viridiplantae; phylum Streptophyta; class Magnoliopsida; order Poales; family Poaceae; genus Triticum; species Triticum dicoccoides. The sequence goes on along the minus strand of NC_041382.1, from coordinate 320,993,895 downwards.
CCACTACCCTGCTCAGTGTCACATTTACCCCATGGTACAAAGAACCATCTAGTAGAAGAAAGAAGCAATGAAAGGAGCCCTCATGGAAATTCTAGAATAACAAGTGATGAAGGAAGAGGTAGAGGACACACCCAAAGCAGACCCAATTAAACCCTGCACCAAGTTGTGCTATTCATGTGGAGAAGAAGGACACATCTCCCAGAATTGTCTGAACGGAGATCTAGTAGAATTCCCAACAGAGTAAGTAGAGTATGGCCCACAGGAAATAGAATCCCTGATTGGCACGGAAAAATCCAGGAAGAGAAATAGATTGGATTCCAAGGAGGACCTGAGTCATATCACCTGTTTCAGGTGCAAGGATTTAGGGCACTACTTCAGCGGTTGCCCAAAAAGAAAACCTCGAGAGTTGTCAGAAGTAATATGTTTTTCTTGTAATGAAGCAGGGCACATTGCTAGGGATTGTCCCAAAGAGAAGGAGGCTAGTGCTAAATAGTTGAGTATGCAATGAAAGTAATATAGTAGTAGTGGGAACCATTCATTTATATCGAGGTGTTGAATTGAGGCATGTATGGAAACACAAGAGATTGTAGTCATTGGAGAATCAATAAAGTTAGTATCATGGGTACTAATTTGGATTTTATGAGTTGTTATTCTATGAAGGAAGATTTTGACCATTTTCGAGGATATGAGAAATATGGTCTATGGAAGAATTGGAGCATTTTAAGGGTGGTAATACCCTGTGAGGACACTTGACCCTTGGAAAGGATAATGATATTCCATGGAGTGGATTTCGGACAAAATAAGTATGAGTTTTGTCTTGATATGTGGGATACCCCAAGAGTATGAAGGGATGAAATACTATTGGATATAAAGGAGGTATAATATTGGTAATATGGAGCAATTGTAACTCCATGATGAGTCTGACTAATCACATCTCAGTTTGGTACCAATAGAAGGAAGAGAGACAATACCTTGGATGGATTTAAGAATGCTAGAAGTTGGATGTTGAAATAATGATTAGTTGCCCCGATGATGAGTTCAAGGTGTACAAGTGATGAGGTAGGCCCATAACCCACATGCCCCAGGACCTGCCAAGAAGCAAGAACACTCTTGCTGAAGGAAAAAACCCTAGAGGAAGTTACGATTTTAGCAACTGATGATCTTATAGGAGTTGACGCAAAACCAAAGAGTTGTGAAGGAACGATAGATGTTTGTTTGGCCTGCAGAATCAATGGATTTATCCAAACTTGGTTCGTCGACAAGAGAAATTCTGCAATGCTTGTGAGGATGACCGAGTGTTAGAATCCGAGATTCACTAAACCGTATAAAAGGTAATGATTTGGGTGCGGGATGGATTGATCACCATACCGACTTACTCTTACTATTCGCCTTGCTATATGGGATGGTAAATCTGAGTGACTTGCCTATAGTAGAGAGACAACGGTATTAAACCTTGTCTGAACCTTAGATGGTATAAGTATTTTCCCTTGTACAAGGCAGTTGTGGCAAATCGTAGGTCATACGGTGAGAATAAATCCCACACCTTTTTTCCAGCAGAAAAAACAATAAATTGTTGACCACCATGAGATATCGATAGTTGTTTAGTATTGGCGCCAGACCTGTCAGCTAAGAAGACCCAGTCATGGTATAACCTTGCCAAGATGAAAGGACGACCCAATGAATTGAGGAAAAAGGTTATGCCACTACCGAAAGGTCCGAGAGAAGAAATTATCCTGAAGATCCGAGAGGATCGACACTGTCAACGAAAAGGAGGAAGTATATGAGTTTTCATGGAACCGTAACAATGCTTCTAAGGGTGGTAGCACCCGAGACCCCCTGTGATGATCGATGGATTTTTAGAAGACCCCGACCCTAACCTATTTCTTTGTAGCCTCTCCGAATCTTGAGGACGAGATTCATTTTAAGGGTCGTAGGTTTGTAACATCCCAAAATTCTAAATTTTGGAATGTTATATTAAATAGATAGATTTCGTTGGTTGTTTATTGTGTGATTGATTGACTGAAAGTGAGTGAAATTGAAACTTTTGAAAGTTAAATGAGAGGGAATAAAAGGACTTTCCCAAACTTTCATTTTTGCATTTATGATCTCCGTGAAATCAAAAACAAATTCATCACAAAATCCTAGAGAGAAGATGACATGACTTCTTCCATTTAAATAAATGAAAAGGGTTTTGAAATGATTTGAATTTTATTTGGAAATATTTCAAATTCGGAAACTCTAAGCAACTCAATGATTTTCATGAGAGAAGATAAAATGACTTCTTCAAAACCTACGAAATACGAGTTGGGAGTTTCAAAGAATTAAATTCAAAGTCCGTTTGAAATTATTTTTCAAATTTGGAGTTATTTGGCCTTTTATTCAAATTATTTTTCTCCAAAAGTAAAATATATGGAAAATAGGGTAAAATGATTCCCTACATCAGAAAATTGGAGAGAAGTAAAATTGAAATCATTTTGGTATTTTTAAAATGATTTTTATAGGATTTTATTAGAGCTGTAGCACTATTTGAATTATTTAATTTTTTGTGGATTTTATTTGACATTAGAAAAATGTTCATGTTGTAGAAAAACTTTTTCTGAAAATTTAGATATATTATATGCCTATATAGTACTTTTTATTTATTTTGTTTTTATTATTTTGTTTGTCCGGAAAAATGTTTAAAAAAAGAAGAGAAGTTCCGCCGCCGAACAGGTCCGGCCCAACAGGCCACGGCCCAACCCAGCCGCGCTCGTCACCGATCCCGGGCAGGAGTCCCTCTGCCACATGCCGGCGACCGCCGCTGAGTCTGCCTGGACTCCTCCTCCCTTGCCCCCTCCTCCACGCACCCGAGCCCCCCCCCCTTCTTAAAAAGCGGAGCCACGCCACTCTCCCCTCTCCTCCCGCATCTCGGCGCCGCCCTGCGCTGCATGTCGCCGCCGCCATCTCTGGATGCCGCACGCCAGAGCCGCCCGCGCCTCGCCTCGCCGCCAACACCACCGAGCCTGACGACGATGAAGCCGCTCACCGCCGATGCCGAGCCCCGCCGGATTTCGACAAAACCGCCGATGGTATAAAACCGTCGGTCCGATCCGGTTTCCTTTAAAAAACCCAAGATCCATTTTTTAGGTTTTATTATACAGCGAACATTCACTGGTTAGGCCTCTGTAGTGGACGAATTCGTCACTTATGCTTTTTCTTTTTTCTTTTTAATTTCGGCCAGGGACCCATCCATAAATATTTTATTTACAGATTAGTCCCTGATCTTCAAACCTTCGCTACTTTTCGCTCGTTTGTCCAAATCCAACGAAACCAACGCCTACTTCTTCGTTATGAACCGCTCTATAAAATAAAACAACTTAAACATATTTTTGAAAGTTTTAAAATTTGAATTCAAATAGATTTGTATTTGAGCTTTGTTTGATCGTAACTTGAGTTTTATGACTCCGATTTAGTTGATTCTTTTTGCAAATCGAAGCCCCTAACATAACCTTTCTGATAAGGACAAATTCACTTAATTTTGGTACTGTTAGAAATTGTTTTATGTTGCAAGATTAAATTGCTTGTTTTCAAAGTTTTCTGAGATATTTTCTTCGGTTCTTTTGCATGATTGCTTATGTATGGTTACTATTGCTTGCTTACGATAGATTGATCGAAGTGTGACGAGCAGAACTATCAGGAGTTATGAGTGTGAATCATCTTCGTCAATAGTACGAGGCAAGTTCACACTTTGATCATACCCCTTTATTACCCAGTTTTTATGCATTAGTTTCAACCCTCAAACATTGCATGAGTAGGATTGATAACATGTGGGTATTGGGAAGTAGTTGATGAGGTAGGAACCTATTGTCTTGCATTCAACCCCTGGGAGTTACTATGTTATGCTTATACTGCTATGCTATGCTCATAGACGTGGATTGGTTTGAGAGAATTCATGAAAGATGTGAGAGTTATTGTTAACTAAGGTTTAACTTAAGGTGGCCACTTTAATACACATCTGGGTGGATTGGTTGGGGCACCCTGGAGTACCCAGTGGTTTTCACGGGCACCTGGAGAACCTAGTGCTTGCCCAAGGGGATCCCGGAGTACCCGTGTGATCACCCTATGGAATGCCACCCAGGCTCAAAGGGATCATAAGATTATTCATGCTAGAAACTTCCTTGTGCAGCCACAAGCTATTATGGGCTCTAGCATAGTTGAGTATGTTGCACGACCTCTTTTAGTTGTAGACTAGCAGATGTAGGGGATGTAGGTGGTACTGTCTACCCATAATGAAGAGTTAATGCTTCTAAAAGACTGTGTCTCGATCATCCGTTTCTTAAACACCGTGTAGTGCGAGAAATCCAACGGAGGAGATCAAGTCTTGTGGGGAAAAGTGCACAAACCTCTACAGAGTGTACAAACTAATCATGGTTAGCCGTTTTCCTGGTTATGGACATCTTGAGTATCTGGTTCTTGGATTATCCTGTTGATCTCATCACTTTACTTAATTAATTTGTTGGGTTGATCATTATTATTTTGGGATTCAGTTGGAGGAACCTTCTCAGTATTTTTCAACAAACTTTGTAGTTAAATAAAATATATTCCTGTGTAGTAGGGAAAATTTAGCTTTATGCAAAAATTAAACTTAGAGCCTCCACCAGCCAAATATGCATGTCGTGATAGGTATTATTCATCATTATCCTATGGTGTGAATTTGCCAGTACATTCAATGTACTGACCCTTTGTGGCTGCAACGTCTCATGTTGGAGGAATCTTATGATGAGTAAGTGATATGTTAGGGTTACAATTTCTACACTCAACTTTGTCGTTGGTGTTGATGGGAATCCACAACATTGTTGTTACTTCCGCTATTTGGATTGAGGTAATAGTATTTACTTTACTTTATACATGTGATTTACATCTAATATAAATCCTCGAGTACTGTGCGTGTCAGCATACCGATCCAGTGATGACACTTATGCACAGATATTTGACCGTCTGAGGTCGAATCGTTACAGCCGATCAACGGTTGGATCTTCCAAATGACATCCGAGCTAGATGCTAGAAACCACGTTACAAACTCATCCAGATTCCCGTCTAGATTCGACAGGGCTTCGATATATCTGAGATCGGCAGAGATTTCTCCATCGGAACGCGAAGATATTTCACACTGTTGTTGTAGACTCAATTCCACATAATTCCACTGAAGGAATCATCAAAGTGATGCTCGAGGAGGTGGTGGTAGCGGATACAAGTTCGATGTTTGAAAAAGCAGCACGGTCGCCCGAGGGCAATGTTGACGTTGAGCCCCCGAGCTCCATGGATGATTCCTCCATGATCATGATAGAGATCAGAGTTGATGTTGATGAAGGCCCTTGTCCGAACATGACGATTAGAGGCAAGGCACAGTCCTTGGTCAAGCCAAGGTGACCATTCGAGCCGGTGACAAATACATCGACATCGCAGTTGATCTACAGGCGAGCCGTTGATCTTTTGCTGATCACACAGTGGAACTCTCAATGAAAGCACCATTGTCGGTGTCAAAACTGTAAGATCTCGGGGTAGGGGGTCCTGAGCTGTGGATTCTCGGATCAATGGTAACAAGAATAGAGGAGACGATGTTTTGCCCAGGTTCGGGCCCTCTTGAAGGAGGTAAAACCCTATGTCCTGCTCTTATTTATATTGATGGAGTATCAAGTACAGAGTTGATCTACTGCGAGATCATATGTTGTGGTCTAAAACCTAAGGGTATGATGAATAATGTCATACTAATCTATCGACTAGCCTGCCTCGGCTTATATAATTTATCGGAGGCCTAGGATAACAAGAGTCCTAGTCGAATACATTGGTGGAGAGGAGTCCTCGTCTTGATCATCAAGATTGTGGAATATTCCATGAATGCGACATGGGCTGCCCGAAGTGGCCCATGAGTAAACCGCCATGGGGATCCTTGGCCCGATCCACCTAGTCGGGAGACGACGTGGTGAGTACCCCCTAGTCGAGGACACCGTCAGCACCCCCACCCTTGTGGGCCCGTCATGACTCCATTGACCTATTTCTTCCGCCTATATATTCTCAAATATTCCAAAACCAATCAGGAGTGCCATGAAAACACTTCTCCACTGCCGCAACCTTCTGTACTAGTGATATCCCATCTAGGGGCCTTTTCCGGCGTCCTACCGGAGGGGGATTCGATCACGGAGGGCTTCTACATCAACACCATTGCCTCTCCAATGAAGATGAGTAGTTTACCACAGACCTACGGGTCCATAGCTAGTATCTAGATGGCTTCTTCTCTCTCTTTGATTCTCAATACCATGTACTCCTTGATGTTCTTGGATATCTATTCGGTGTAATACCTTTTTGTGGCGTGTTTGCCGAGATCCTATGAATTGTGGATTTATGATCAAGCTTATCTATGAATATTATTTGAATCTTCTCTGAATTCTTATATGCATGATTCGATATCTTTGCAAGTCTCTTTGAACTATCGATTTGGTTGGGCCAACTAGATTGGTTTTTCTTGCAATGGGAGAAGAGCTTAGCTTTGGGTTCAATATTGCGGTGCTTGATCCTAGTGACAGAAGGGGAACTGACACGTATTGTATTGTTGCCATCGAGGATAACAAGATGGGGTTTTCATCATATTGCTTGAGTTTATCCCGCTACATCATGTCATCTTACTTAATGCGTTACTCTGTTCTATGGACTTAATACTCTAGATGCAGGCAGGAGTCGGTTGATGTGTGGAGTAAGAGTAGTAGATGCAGGCAGGAGTCGGTCTACTTGACACGGACGTGATGCCTATATTCATGATCATTGCCTTAGATATCATCATAACTTTGCGCTTTTCTATCAATTGCTCCACAGTAATTTGTTCACCCATCTTAATTTTTTCTATCTTGAGAGAAGCCTCTAGTGAAACCTATGGCCCCCGGGTCTATTTTCAATCATATAATCTTCTATTTTCCATCATATTAGTTTCCGATTTACTTCCTTTGCAATCTTCTACTTTCTAATCTATAAACCAAAAATACCAAATATATTTACTTTACCATTTATCTATGTCTATCAGAGATCACTTTTGCAAATAACCGTGAAGGAATTGACAACCCATTATCAAGTTGGGTGCAAGTTGTTGATTGTTTGTGCAGGTATTCGATGACTTGTTTGTTGTATCCTACATGATTGATACCTTGGTTCTCAAACTGAGGGAAATACTTACTCTACTTTGCTGCATCACCCTTTCCTCTTCAAGGGAAAAACCAACACAAGCTCAAGAGGTAGCAGGAAGAATTTTTGGCGCCGTTGCCGGGGAGATCTACGCCAAGTCAAGACATTCCAAGTACCCATCATAAACTATCATCTCTTGCATTACATTATTTGCCATTCACCTCTCATTTCCCTCTCCCCCACTTCTAAACGATTTTCAAAAGATTTGCCTTTTCTTCGCCCCTCTTCCGTTTGTCTTTTTCACTTGCTTTTTGTGTGCTGGTGTGTTGGATTGCTTGCTTTGTCATGATGACTCAAGAGAATACCAAATTGTGTGAATTTTCCAAGACCAATAATAATGATTTTATTAGTACTCCGATTGCTCCTGCTACTAATGTGGAATCTTCTGAAATCAACACCACTTTGTTGAATCTTGTTATGAAAGATCAATTTTACGGCCTTCCCAATGAAGATGCTGCATCCTATCTTAATAATTTTGTTGATTTGTGTGATATGCAAAATAAAAAGATGTGGATAATGATATTGTTAAATTGAAGCTATTTCCGTTCTCGCTTCGAGATCGTGCTAAAACTTGGTTTTCATCTTTTCCTAAAAATAGTACTGATTCATGGAATAAGTGTAAAGATGCTTTTATTTCCAAGTATTTTCCTCCCACTAAGATCATCTCCCTTAGGAACAATATTATGAATTTTAAGAAACTTGATCATGAACATGTTGCACAATCTTGGGAGAGGATGAAATTGACGATACAAAATTGCCCTACTCATGGTTTGAATTTGTGGATGATTATACAAAAAATTAAGCCGGGTTGAATTTTGCTTCTAGAAATCTTTTTGATTCTGCTGCCGGAGGTACTTTTATGGAAATTACTTTAGGAGAAGCTATCAAACTCCTAGATAATATTATGGTTAATTATTCTCAAGGGCATACCGAAAGATCTTCGACTAGTAAAAAAGTGCATGCAATTGAAGAGATTAATGTTTTGAGTGGAAGGATGGATGAGCTTATGAAATTATTTGCTAGCAAGAGTGATCCTATTGATCCTAATGATATGCCTTTGTCTACTTTGATTGAAAATAATAATGAATCTATGGATGTGAATTTTGTTGGTAGGAATAATTTTGGTAATAACACGTATAGAGGTAATTTTAATCCAAGGTCGTTTCCTAGTAATTCCTCTAATAATTATGGTAATTCCTACAACAATTCTTATGGAAATTATAATAAGATGCCCTCTAATTTTTTACAATAGTGTTAAAGAATTTATGAGTTCGCAAAAGAATTTCAATGCTTTGATTGAACAAAAAATTGCTTAAGATTGATGCTTTGGCTAGGAGTGCGGATAGAATTTCTCTTGACATTGATTCCTTGAAACATAGATCTATTCCACCCAAGCATGATATCAATGAGTCTCTCAAAGCCATGAGAACAAATGTTGCCGGGGATAGGAGGGCTGAGTCAGATGGAGGACAAAAGTTCCAGGTCCCACGGGGAGTTTTGGCGCGGCGCACTTTGACACATGATCAGCAATGTTGTTTTCCGCACGAGGTACATGCTCTGTTTGCAATCCATCAAAGTGCTCCTCCTACTTTCTCACTTCCTGAATGTATGCATCCATCAGTGGACTTTGGTAATCCTTTTGACTTGTCTCACCACAAGTTGCTAGTCTCTGCGGATGATCAGCTTCTTGATCCCCAGTTTTTGTTGCAATCCTGAGCCCGGCAAGGAGCCCTTTGTACTCGGCAGTATTGTTGGTAGCCTTCTCCCGGGGAAAATGCATCTGGACGACGTACTTAAGGTGCTCCCTAGTGGGAGCAACAAGAAGCACGCCATCCCCTGCACCTTGTAGGGAGAAGGCACCATCAAAATACATGATCCATTCTAGGGGTGCTTAATTTCTTGCTGGGAATGATTGTCTCCAACACTTCTTCATCAGGAGTTGGCATCCACTCTGCAATAAACTCTGCCAATGCTCTGATCTGAATAGTTGACATGCTCTCGAACTTCAAGACAAAGTTGTATAACTCCAAGGCCCACTCCACTATCCTGCCGGTGGCCTCAGGGTTTCGGAGTATCTATTGCAAAGGGAAACTGGTGAAAACCGTGATCTTGTGGGCTTGGAAGTAGTGGCGCAGTTTCCTTGAGGACATGACAAGGCCAAAAATCAACATTTGCATGCCGGAATACCTCAATCTAGCCCCCTGCAATAGGGAGCTGACAAAGTACACTGGGCGTTGCACCACCTTCTTCCTTGCGGCAACCTAGGGGTTATCTCCGCTACCTTGCACTCCCTGGCCTTGAACTGCATATGACCTTGCCAGGACGTGTTCAGTCTCTTCTCTAGAGGGGACAATGGTTGTAGTTGCCGCTTCATGCACTTCCCGCTGCGCTACCAGTGCTGCACTAACCACTTGATTAGTTGCCGCTAAGTATAGCAGCAACGACTCTTGTGGTTTGGGAGCAGCCAGAGTGGGCACAGAGGAAAGATAGGCCTTCAAATCTTGTAGCGCAGCATCTGCCTTCGCACTTGGAAATGAATCTGCTAAGCGCGACAACACATCCAGTCAAACGCCTCACGTCCTTCACTATCTTGGGTGCTTGAATCTGCTCGATAGCCTTGATCTTGTCGAGGTTGGCCTCTATTCCCCGATGGGACACAAAGAAGACAAGTAGCTTGCTGGAAGGAACGCCAAACACACACTTCTCCGGGTTCAGCTTTAAGTTGATCTTGCGCAAATTAGCAAAGGTTTCTTCCAAATCCTGAATGAGGGTTGATCTGTCCTTGGTCTTGACCACAATATCATCCATGTAAGCTTCAATGTTTCTGTGCAACTGCGACTCAAAACCAATCTGGACTACCCTTGCAAAAGTGGAACCGGTGCTCTTCAACATGAAGGGCATCTGTACAAAGTAGTACGTGCCACATGGGGTTATGAACACGGTCTTCTCTTTGTTTTCCTTGGACATAAAGATCTGATGGTACCCAGAGTATGCGTCCAAAAAAGAGAGCAAGTCGCACCCGGAGGTTGAATCCACAATCTGGTCAACGCACGACAAGGGAAATAGGTCCTATGGGTATGCCTTGTTCAGATCTGTAAAATCTATGCAAAGCCTCCATTTCCCATTAGCCTTGTGTTGGGGATATAGCTTCAAGGTGTGACCCGCCCAGGAGGGTCCGGTTTACACCATTACTGGTTTAACAAGAAGAAGGCCCAAGGAGGCCCAAGGTGAAGTATGAAGACGGCAGATCTTGGAGGCAGGCCAAGTAGAGGCCCAAGACCTGGCATGTGAACCGCATATGAAGACTTGTTCCGTAAGGCATGATTAGTTAGAAACCGAGTCGGTTACATTGTGTGAGCCGACTGGGACTCTTTAAGCCTCTGGGTCTCTACCTGTGTATATAAAGGTGAGACCCAGCGACGGGTTAACTCAAGATACAAGCAATTGAGAACCAAGTCAAGCGTATTATCTCCCTTGCAATCGAAACTCAAGCAATACAAATAGAAGCATGATGTTGTCCTTTACCTTGTTGTGAGGGGCAGAACCTGGGTAAACTCTCTATGTCCTTTATCCCGTTCAACCCCTTCAAGCTAACCTAGTTGCGATGGATCCACACCTAAGTCCTTTCACTAGGGAATCTACCGTGACAAATCCACGATAGTTGGCGCCCACCGTGGGGCTCGAGCACAGTGGTTTCGAGTTCTTGAAGGGCAGCTTCTTAGGGATCAAGGGATACGCCATGGGTCGGATGACCAAGAGTCACCACAGCAAGATCTACATGGATGACTCAATCGAGTACGAGTACCGGGTCCCCTTTGGCGGAATTCACGTCTTCATCGACAAGATTGGAGAGTCGGAGCCTAAGCCAGGTATCTGCACCGACAACGTTGAGACGGCCCAGCGTGCACGACCGACAAAGATCCAACCCGTCAGGAACCGTTCTTTCGTTGGCTTTGTTCATGGAGCGGATCTCGGAGAAGGTTCTATGTATGGAGAGGAGACAACCATCTATTCAGGTGATGAGTCTTCAACCGGCGAGACCGAATCAATCTATCAGCTACAGGATGGCAGGCTTGGGGGCTGTTCCGATGGCGACAATATTTCGGACCCCTATGAGCCGCCGAGCGGGGTTTCTATCTTCATGGTCGGTACGCAACAAATGTTGAATTCATTGACTATTGCAGCTATGACCTCTAGTTCAACGACTGCAGCAATGGACGGGGCGAGCGGCCCTGTGCGCCCGCCGACTCAGGTCTTAATTATCTGAGCTCTTGGATGCTTTGGTGAATCTATTAGCTAAAGAAGTAACCCCGGCGACTCAAGCATAGCATAATGCGGAAGTCGTGAAACTGGGGATGAGGTAGCTCAGGCTAAGGAGGAGCTTAATGCTGAGAATGCTAGGATGGCAACACACCAAGCCACATTGGGAGCCGAGTCACAACGGGTTAAAGCAGAAGCTTTCCGGTTAAATTTGGAACAGAATGCATCAAATGCTGTCTTACACGGATACCAGAGCTGTCTACCTTCATAGTTCGAGGCAAGAAATCTTTTCAATACACCTCGAGCAGGACCAAGTAACCCGCCCATTGTGACCAGGGCTACCGAGGCACCATAACCAGGCTAACAACTCCACTGCGTGTAACATACCCACCTCATTTGAATGCAACCCCACCTCACTAAGTGTTAACACCGCCGGGTCATTACTCCAACCCTCTGGATAACATGATTGCTGCGACTTCGCAGCTGGCGGCTCTTCCAGTGGAAGGCGAGTCTCCCGCTGCGGTCGAGACCCAAAAGGCTGTGGAGCTTCTTCAAACAGTGGTGGTCTAGCAGGCGGCTTACTCATATAGCCGCAAGCGAATTCATTCAACTCCACACCGCAACTGAAGTTATAGCTGGCACATTGAGTCGCTGGTAGTTTCCAACAACGATCAGCGTCGGAACCAACTGCGTGGGCATGACCCGCCGCATGATGATAACAATGTTCGGGCTTTGATGGATCAGGCTAGGGCATGTCAAGAGGTGGAGCTGGCGGCTCAATTAGTGGCTCATCAACAACTTCTGTTGGATCCTTCGGCGTCTGTACAGGCTGGGATGACTTCCAGGACAGTGGGTATGCCATGCTTAGCACCAGATCTATGCAATGATTGTTTGCCTAAGGACTTCAAGGGCCCTCGAAAGGTGCCCAATTACACTGCTGATCAGCCTCCCGAGGCTTGGATTGAGAGCTACGAGTTGGCTATGGAGATGTTAGATGTCAATGACGTTGTGTGCGCCAAGTACTTCACCATGATGTTGTATGGGCCGGCTCGAACCTGGTTGAAGGGATTGCCCCCTAATTCTATCTATTAATGGGTGGAGTTGAAAGTGCATTTTATTCAGAATTTCAAACACACGTGCAAACAACCTATGTCGATCATCGAACTAGATGCTTCTGTCCAGCGCGAGGATGAGTCGGCCCAACCATTGGGTCTGTCGGGTTTCCGCTATTATCCACTCATCAGATAGCATCAACGCCGGCTCTGTTGTTCTGATTCTGGATCAAAAATGTCGTTTCACCCCTCTCAAGCAAAAGTTAGTGCGGCTTAAACGTCACTGCAACGACATGGGAGACCTCATGGAGGCTCTCATCAAATATGCTAATTCTGACAATACTAAGGATCCTGGGTCTGATGAGGAGAGGTCCAATGAGAGGAAGAAGAACGGTAATGGAAAAGGGAAGCTGTCAAACATGGCAGGTCATAACCGGGGTAGTAATGGTAAGCGCAAGCAGCCTGATGGCGGGCCATACTTTGTGGCTAATACTAATGCACAAAATAACGACCGACGTTGGAAGGGAAAGCCATTTCCTCGGATGGGAGGACCAAAGTTCATCCTTGAAGCGATGTTGAACCAGCCCTGCCCAACACACAGCTACCAAGATAGATCATTGACTCACCTGTGGAAAGATTGTTTTATCATGAAGGAATATAAGAATTCCGGATCTCGCCCGGAACACAATAACAATAATGACCCACAAGGCGGGTCAGGATCTGGCTCTCATGGGCCCGGGTTTGGCGGCGGTGGATCAAATTCTAGATATCAGGGTCAGGGCAATCAGGGCAATTATAACCAGTAGCCCAATCAGGATAATCAGCAACAATAGTTAGGGTATCAAAGAAATCTAATGCAGCTTAATAGTGGCCAGTAACATGTCTTCACCATGATCTTGTGCAAGCGGGATCGGAAGGTTCATAAACGAGCGATGAGCACTGTTGAGCCGGCAATACCCTGATACTTACGGTGGTCAGAGCAGCCAATTGTATGGAGCCGTGAGGATCACCCGCCCCGGGTTGACAAACTGGGTCAGCTGGCTTTAGTGGTAGCCCCTCAAGTGGGAAGTTACAAGTTCACTAAGGTGCTCATCGACGGAGGTAGCAGTATCAATATCCTTTATTGTGATACTTTTCGCCGCATGAATTTAACTGACAAAGATCTTAAGCCATCCTCTACAGTCTTTCATGGAGTAGTACCTGGTAAGTCGGCGTATCTAGTTGGTAAAATTGCCTTGGAAGTGGCTTTTGGCAATGAATATGACTACAGGGGAGAGACTTTGAACTTTGAAGTAGTCAAGATCAAAAGCCCCTATCACGCTCTATTTGGACGGCCAGCTTACGCCAAGTTTATGGCGCGGCCTTCTTATGTGTATCTGCAGCTTAAGATGTCGGGTCGCAAGGGGACCATCACAATACATGGTGACAGGAAGATGGCCTTGGAATGTGAAGAAGGCGATGCTGCTTATGCTGAGTCTGCTTGTGCTACAAAAGAGCTTAAGTTTTATAAAAACAATTATGACTCCATTGAAGAAGCCAACCACAGAGCATCATCCTTTGTTGAAGTTTAAGTCGGCGGATGATACCAAGTAGGTTGACTTTACCCTTAGCGACTCATCTCAACAATTCACTATTAGTGCCAATATGGATCCAAAATAGGAAAGCACGCTTATCGAGTTCATCCGTGAGAAGCTGGACATCTTTGCATGGTAGCCTTCTGACATGCCAGGTGTACTGAGAGAACTTGCTAAGCACACTCTCAATATCGATCCCAAATTTAAGCCGGTCAAGCAATTCCTTCGTTGTTTTAATGAGGAGCGACGTGAGGCCATTGGAGAAGAGGTGGCCCGGATCTTAGTAGCAGGGTTCATCGTTGAAGTTTTTCATCCTGAGTGGTTGGCTAATCCGGTGCTAGTACTTAAGAAAAATGGCACTTGGCGTATGTGTGTGGATTACACAGACCTTAACAAAGCTTGCCTAGCTGATCCTTTTGTTCTTCCCCGTATTGATCAGATCATTGATGCTACGGTGGGTTGTGAGCATTTGAGCTTCCTGGATGCTTATTCTGCTTATCATCAGGTCAAGATGGTGATAACCCACAAGTATAGGGGATCGCAACAGTTTTCGAGGGTAGAGTATTCAACCCAAATTTATTGATTCGACACAAGTGGAGCCAAAGAATATTCTCAAGTATTAGCAGCTGAGTTGTCAATTCAACCACACCTGGAAACTTAATATCTGGAGCAAAGTATTTAGTAGCAAAGTAATATGATAATAGTGGTAACGGTGGCAAAAGTAACTGTAGCAGTTTTGGTTTTATAGTGATTGTAACAGTAGCAATGGAAAAGTAAATAATTGAAGAACAATATATGAAAAGCTCATAGGCAATGGACCAGTGATGGATAATTATGTCGGATGCGATTCCTCATGCAATAGTTATAACATAGGGTGACACAGAACTAGCTCCAGTTCATCAATGTAATGTAGGCATGTATTCCGAATATAGTCATACGTGCTTATGGAAAAGAACTTGCATGACATCTTTTGTCCTACCCTCCCGTGGCACCAGGGTCCTATTGGAAACTAAGGGATATTAAGGCCTCCTTTTAATAGAGTACCGGACCAAAGCATTAACACTTAGTGAATACATGAACTCCTCAAACTACGGTCATCACCGGTAAGAATTCCGATTATTGTCACTTTGGGGTTAACGGATCATTACACATAATAGGTGACTATACACTTGTAAGATAGGATCAAGAACTCACATATATTCATGAAAACATAATAGGTTCAGATCTGAAATCATGGCACTCGGGCCCTAGTGACAAGCATTAAGCATAGCAAAGTCATAGCAACAGCAATCTCAGAACATAATGGATACTAGGGATCAAACCCTAACGGAGGAAGGTTGACGATTCCCCTCTCCGGAGCCCCGAATGGACTCCAGATCAGCCCTCCCGAGAGAGATTAGGGCTTGGCGGCGGCTCCGTATCATAAAATGCGATGAATCCTTCTCTCTTATTTTTTTCTGCCCGAACATGAATATATAGAGTTGGAGTTGAGGTCGGTGGAGCACCAGGGGGCCCATGAGGCAGGGGCGCGCCTAGGGAGGGTAGGCGCCCCCACCTCGTGGACAGGGTGTGGGCCCCCTAGCCTTGATTCTTTCACCAGTATTTTTATATATTCCAAAAATATTCTCCGTTGATTTTCAGGTCATTCCGAGAACTTCTGTTTCTGCACAAAAATAACACCATGGCAATTCTGCTGAAAACATCGTCAACTCGGGTTAGTTCCATTCAAGTCATGCAAGTTAGAGTCCAAAACAAGGGCAAAAGTGTTTGGAAAAGTAGATACGTTGGAGACGTATCAACTCCCCCAAGCTTAAACCTTTTCTTGTCCTCAAGCAATTCAGTTTACAAACTGAAAGTGATAAAGACAAACTTTTACAAACTCTATTTTCTCTTGTTGTAAATATGTAAAGCCAGCATTCAAGTTTTCAGCATAGATTATGAACTAACCATATTCACAATAACATTTAGGTCTCATGTTTACTCATATCAATGACATAATCAACTAGCGAGCAATAATAATAAATCTCGGATGACAACACTTTCTCAAAACAATCATAATATGATATAACAAGATGGTATCTCGCTAGCCCTTTCTGAGACCGCAAAACATAAATGCAGAGAACCTGTTAAGATCAAGGACTGACTGGAAATTGTAATTCATGGTAAAAGAGATCCAGTCACAGTCATACTCAATGTAAACTAATAGTAATGCATGTAAATGACAGCAGTGCTCTCCAACTGGTGCTTTTTAATAAGAGGATGATGACTCAACATAACATTAAGTAGATAGGCCCTTCGCAGAGGGAAGCAGGGATTTGCAGAGGTGCCAGACCTCAATTTTGAAATAGAGATGAATAATATTTTGAGCGATATACTTTCATTGTCAACATAACAACCGAGAGATCTTGATATCTTCCATGCTACACATATTATAGGCGGTTCCTAAGTAGAATGGTAAAGTTTATATCCCCCCTACCACCAACAAACATCAATCCATGGCTTGTCCGAAACAACGGGTGCCTCCAACTAACAACAATCCTGGGGAGTTTTGTTTGCAATTATTTTGATTTGATTTGAGCATGGGACTGGGCATCCCGGTTACCAGCCATTTTCTCGTGAGTAAGTAGCGGAGTCCACTCCTCTTGAGAATAACCCTCCTAGGATGGAAGATATAGACAGCCCTAGTTGATACATGAGCTAGTCGAGCATACAAAACATAATTTCATTTGAAGGTTTAGAGTGTACCACATACAAATTTACTTGGAACGACAGGTAGATATCGCATATAGGAAGGTATGGTGGACTCATATGGAATAACTTTTGGGGTTTATGGAACTGGATGCACAAGCAGTATTC
Organism: Triticum dicoccoides; assembly: GCF_002162155.2. Classification (NCBI taxonomy): domain Eukaryota; kingdom Viridiplantae; phylum Streptophyta; class Magnoliopsida; order Poales; family Poaceae; genus Triticum; species Triticum dicoccoides. The sequence goes on along the minus strand of NC_041382.1, from coordinate 320,976,941 downwards.
CCGCTTAGTACAAGTGAAGACTAGAAAGAGACTGGGAAGCGACCATCTAGAGAGCGACAACAGTCATGAACATGCATTAAAATTAATAACCACTGAATGCAAACATGAGTAGGATATAAATCACCATGAACATAAATATCGTGGAGGCTATGTTGATTTTGTTTCAACTACATGCGTGAACATGTGCCAAGTTAAGCCTCTCGAATCATTCAAAGGAGGATACCACCCTATCATACCACATCACAACCATTTTAGTAGCATGTTGGCACGCAAGGTAAACCATTATAAACTCCTAGCAAATTAAGCATGGCATGTGCAACTTTAATCTCTAATTGTCATTGCAAACATGTTTCATTCATAATAGGCTGAATCAGGAATGATGAACTAATCATATTTATAAAAACAAGAGAGGTTGAGTTCATACCAGCTTTTCTTATCTCAATCAGTTCATCATATATCATCATTGTTGCCTTTCACTTGCACGACCGAATAGTGTGGATAATAATAATAGTGCGCGTGCATTGGACTAAGCTAGAATCTGCAAGCATTCAATACAAGGGAGAAGACAAGATAATATGGGCTGTTTGTTAGATCGACAATAATGCATATGAGAGCCACTCAACATTTTCATCAAGGTCTTCTCCTCTCGACCCCCAAAGAAAAAGAAAAGAAACAAAACTATTTACACGGGAAAGCTCCTAGCAAGCAAAAGAAGAACGAGAAATCTTTTTGGGTTTTCTTTTTGATTACTACTACTACAAGCATGGAAAAGTAAACTAGCAAAAAGCTACAACTAATTTTTTTGGTTTTTCTTAAGGTTTTTCAAACACACAAGAAGAAATATCAAAAAGAAAATAAACTAGCATGGATTATACAATGAAAAAGTATGAGCACCGACAACTGGCATGATTGTGAGAACATGAATGTAATGTCACTAAGAAATACGTACTCCCCCAAGCTTAGGATTTTGGCCTAAGTTGGTATATGCCCATGGATCAAAACTGCCCTCTCCGGTGTACTGAGGAGGGTCTTCAGGGTGCCACTGATAAACAAACTGACGATGAGGATCAGATAGCGGCTCCGGCTCTGGAGCTGATGTCAGGCTCTGGTATGCCTGAACGGCCTCCGGCAAAATAAGGTACGTGCCTGAAAATATGATGAACAAAGAGGGAGCAGGAAAGGTAATAGTCTCAAAGTGATTCTTACCAAACATCAGTCTATAGTTAAGCATCTTGTTCTTATTCTTAACAATAAAATCATGTGCTACCATGCTCTTATAATCTAGAAAAATATGAGGCAACAACTTTTCCTCTTTCTCATAATGCCTAATAGGTATGTTAAAGTGTGCAGCAAGGCGCGAGGCGAAGATGCCTCCTAAGACAGGACCCTTTGTATGCTTCAGATTTAACCGTTTAGCAACAATAGCGCCTAAACTGAAAGTGGTATCACGAAACAGAGCATGGTGCAAAATAACAATATCAGGGGCACTAAGATCTCCATAGTTCCCGCGACCAAGTAAGCATCTACTAGCAAATATTGCAAAGTAATGTAGAACAGGAAAATGTATGCTAGTGATTCTTGCATCGAAAACTTTCCTCGTTTCCCCTACAGCAGTTGTATCAATAAATCCCTCCACATCATTACAATGTGGTTCCTTGTGGCACCCCAGCTCAGAGAAACCGGGATGCCCCATATTCCAGCCCAGAGATCGAGGTGAAGTCTTCTGGAATACGACACTACTTAGTATAGAACAAACCAGCTCTCTATTACAACACGAATATGAATACAAGGGTTCCAATATTACAATGATTAACATCGGCACGGCGACACTAGGCCAACCACGGTTGCTCTATACAAGCAGCACAACAGCTCAAAGTAGCGGAACAACTACTGGTAGCGGAACAACGAACGGTGATGATGGACTCCAATCCGCAGGGACTCTGGCTGGAACGTTTATCCTAGCTCGCGAACATAGGAACAACACCAATCAAGCAAGCAATCTAGGCACGACCTGCAAACTGGCATGACACGCCAGGTCACTACATTGAATGTACTTGCAAGCTCACAATAACCAGAAGCATTCAAGACAAACAACAGCATGGCAATTACAGGTTAAGCAGGAATTATCATGAGATCATCAGAAAAACAAGGCATGAACAACATAAACATAATATCGCTAGAACAATATGATCATGGCATGAACATATAAATCTGAAGATACCATCATGCAACATGATGACACTATATGCACCATTTATTCTACTCGGGTTACCTCGTAACCATCACATGCATCACTTACCAACTTCGGACATTACACAATCATATCAGGATCAAAGCAAGCTTGGTATAAACAATACCGTAGTAATCATCAAATGACCACAAGGAGCTTGATACTTACCCACGATTCTCGCACAACATCATGAATATCCAACAGCTTGGTATCCTCGATACCATGGTGATCATCCCGACAATCAAAACCCTGACCAACACTTGGTCTCAAACCGTGATCCTTCAGGCGATCAAAACCATGACCAATACTTGGCCTCAAACGCTGATCCTTCCGGCAATGACAACCAACTTATCTCCTTATCGAACCGGGGTTGTTACTAAGCACATTATTATTATTATTATTACTGTTGACTCATAGTGTGACCAACTACGAATTGGGCCCTTATCCGCGGGCGCGGCTATCAATAGATTTAATATACACTCTGTAGAGGTTAGTACATTATACCCACACTACAGAACCCATGGCCTCGCACTCCCATTCGGGTGGACCAACGACGTTCCGACAAAACCGATCTACTGCCATGACACTCTCCTGGCCACTCCGACCCTCTCCCATGTGGGCTAGTCCTGGGTGGCCCCGTGTCTACCAAAGACACAACGACCACCGTCGTGGCCAAAATGTCGCTCACAGGTGCCGTCTCTCACAGGGACCGGATCTATAATAACAACACGGGCACAAAAGGTTATGTCTGCTTATTGGGCCAGGGTACCGCACGCCCATAACCTTCCCTAGTTGGAGGCACAGGCGAGAGGCACGACAATAGACCCAGTTAGGACCTTCCCATAAAGGTAAGCGTGCTTGCACTGGTCAGTTCGATATGGTGGCACCACGACTCAGCCAACAGGTGTTCAACTTCAATTTAATCCGGCTAAACTTGAATGCAAAAATGCTGAGCCATGATAAAATAACATGATGCAATTACAATGCATGAGCACGATATCAACATAGTCATGAGGGTACAACATAACTATCCACCATCTCAACAATGAATCATATCCAACTAAGCCTGGCATACTGACTGGCCTGAACATCATAAGTACATACTTCTCCGAAACAACCGGGGTATCGTGTTGAGGAAGACTAGGTGGCTTGTGCTCGAAGCCTTCAGTGGATATCTTTTTGAGGAAAATGGGGTAGCGTACCGCATAAGCTTCCCCCCTTAAAGACTTTGCTAGGGAAGACTCGGTACCTTATGACAGAAGATTTTGTAGTATTTTATCAAGAAGACTGAATATCTTGTATGGGAATCCATTCATTCCCTACTGATGCACACTAGGAACCTTATCTTTGTACACTTTGTCAAAACTTTGTGGAGAAGGACGGGACTGATTTTCTTGGTGAAGGGAATGACATATTTTTTTTCAGTCCGGCAGCTGATTACTTATATGAGAAGAATTGTCTGATTGTCCTTACTGAATTCACCGTGCATTTGGACTGAACTCTGGGTGTCGCAGTGTTTTAATTGTGACTTATGGCACATTCAATCTATGTGCATAGCCCATACCTTTGACTTGAAATGCACTGTTGATCCAATTTTGTATTCTTTCTGATTTAATCTTTGCTGCGATAAAGTGTATCTCTGATAGGTACTTGTTGCTGAAAGTCTGATCAAGGTACAATTTATATCCAAATGGATGTCTGCAATACAATGCTGTCGGCTGAAAACCTCATTGCTTTTAACTGACTTTCTAGGTGTATATCTGTACTGCTTACGGATTCTTCTGATCCGGTGTCGGTCGAGGAATAATTTCCATAAGGGGTAACACCGAGGATTCAAAACAAAGAAGCACGAGAAAAGGATTTATTGCAACAAAGCACACAGCACACAAGCTACAAAGCTGCTCCACACAGGCACACACAAGCATGATGCTACAGCAGATGCACATGCAGTACACGAAGGATTACATCCTATGCTTGAGCAAACGCTCACGAACTGACGAGGAAGCTAAGGGAGTAGCGAGTGGAACCGCTGACTCTGAAACTCCGGATGGACGAGGTGGAGGAGTTGGATAAGCTGGCGGAGACTGAGGTAAAGCGACACCAAGCAATCTCCTGGCTCGAATGGTGTCTCTGACTAACTCGAAAATAAGATGACATTCGGCCATCATTTAACGAGACATGGCGAGGATAGCCAGGTCATCTTGAGGGTTGATGGAGGGAAATTGGATTTGCCTAGGATTCTTGATGATGGTGGGATAATATTGATAAGAACGGTTCTCTTGCACATGCTCTCTTGATGACGAAGACCGGTGACTCCTGCCATTGCGGCAAGCTGAACGGCACGCTCAGGAGTAGTGCCGTAACCACTGTGGAAACTGTAGGTGTGCATACCGACAGGAATCGGGGCTGACAGATGAACATGAGCAACATATTCCCGAATTTTTCCTCCAGCAGAAAACTGGAATACTTGATAATGAGGTGAATCTCCGAGGGGATAAATACTACGCCACATGTCGCCAAGGAGGGCGGCAAAGCTGAGAGGTGCAGGAGTGGGACTGAACTCAATAGGAACAACACCGGGAGCTAAGGGAAGGTCACTGAACTCATGGAAGTTGACCGCCATCTACGCATGAAACAAGGGTTAATGGTAACCGAAATAAGACTATATGCAACAAACGAATCCAACAACCAAATGCAGCAAGCAAGGGCAACAACCAGACCCTATACTACCATTTTCTAATGTTCCAGCGGACTAGGACGCTCTACAACCAAACCTGCCCTGATACCAAGCCTATGGCACCCCAGCTCAGAGAAAACCGGAACGCCCCATATTCCAGCCGAGAGATCAAGGTGAAGTCTTCTGGAATACGACGCTGCTTAGTATAGAACAAACCAGCTCTCTATTACAACACGAATATGAATACAATGGTTCCGATATTACAATGAATAACATCGGCACGATGACACTACGCCAACCACAGTTGCTCTATACAAGCAGCACAACAACTCAAATCAGCGGAACAACTACTGGCAGCGGAACAAAGAACGATGATGATGGACTCCAATCCGTAGGGACTCTGGCTAGAACGTCTATCCTAGCTCGCGAACACAGGAACAACACCAATCAAGCAAGCAATCCAGGCACGACCTGCAAACTAGCATGACACGCCAGGTCACTACATTGAATGTACTTGCAAGCTCATAATAACCAGAAGCATTCAAGACAAACAACAACATGGCAATTATAGGTTAAGCAGGAATTATCATGAGATCATCAGAAAAATAAGGCATGAACAACATGAACATAATATCGCTAGAACAATATGGTCATGGCATGAACATATAAATCTGAAGATACTAGCATGCAACATGATGACACTATATGCACCATTTATTCTTCTCGGGTTACCTCGTAACCATCACATGCATCAATTACCAACCTCAGAGATTACACGATCATCTCAGGATCAAATCAAGCTTGGTATAAACAATACCGTAGTAATCATCAAATGACCACAAGGAGCTTGATCCTTACCCATGATTCTCACACAACATCATGAATATCCAACAGCTAGGTATCTTCGATACCATGGTGATCATTCCGGCAATCACAACCCTGACCAACACTTGGTCTCAAACCATGATCCTTCCAGCGATCACAACCATGACAAATACTTGGCCTCAAACGGTAATCCTTCCGGCGATCACAACCAACTTATCTCCTCATTGAACCGGGGTTGTTATTAAGCACATTATTATTATTATTATTGTTATTATTATTATTATTATTACTGTTGACTCATAGTGTGACCAACTACGAACTGGGCCCTTATCCGCGGGCGTGGATAGATTTAATATACACTTTGTAGAGGTTAGTACACTGTACCCACACTACAGAACCCATGGCCTCGCACTCCCATTCGGGTGGACCAACGGCGTTCCAACAAAACTAATCTACTGCCATGACACTCTCCTGGCCACTTCGACCCACTCCCAACTGGGCTAGTCCTGGGTGGCCCCGTGTCTACCAAAGACACAACGACCACCATCGTGGCCAAAACGTCCCTCACGGGGACCGGATCCATAATAACAACAATAGGCAAACAAGGTTATGTCTGCTTACCGGGCCAGGGTATCGCACGCCCATAACCTTCCCTAGTTGGAGGCACCAGCGAGAGGCACGACAATAGACCCAGTTAGGACCTTCCCATAAAGGTAAGCGTGGTTGCACTGGTCAGTTTGATATGGTGGCACCACGACTCAGCCAACAGGTGTTCAACTTCAATTTAATCCGGCTAAACTTGAATGCAAATATGATGAGCCATGATAAAATAACATGATGCAATTACAATGTATGATCATGATATCAACATAGTCATGAGGGTACAACATAACTATCCACCATATCAACAATGAATCATATCCAACTAAGCCTGGCATAATGACTGGCATGAACATCATAAGTACATACTTCTAGAATGACCACTAGCATCAAAAATAAATATCATGCAAGAATATATCAACAATGCCATCATGCACACATTTAACCAACTGGATGCAATGGAAGAAGCATAAGAAGGATACTCGGGACAGACGGCAGTCATGCATCGAAGACCATTACCAACATCAACATGTACTACCAGCAAGCAAAAGCATATGAAAAGAATACTAGCAACTAGCAGGGCATGACAACCAGGGGCATAACAACATAGCAAGAAAGTAAGCACTAATCCAGAAGCATTACCAAAACAACGATAACCATAGTTTAAACAAGCAAACATTTAATAAAGAATCAAGTTCAAAACCATGGCTACTGCATGACTATCATGCAAGTGGGTATTGTGGCTTGCTTGGGGTGACGGAGACTCCAGGAAGAAGTGCGGTGAAGCCGCGGAGCGAAACGTCGGACGGTTTTCTCTTGGAGGGGGCTGATTAGAGGCAAGGGAAAATGGTCATTTTCACTGTGAAACCACATAGTGAAAATGTTACCAAAAGATAGAGCTTGACGAGACGAAGAAGTGAGCATTGGTTTCACCTCAATCGGAGTTACGGTTGCAGAGTTATGAGGTGTGGAAGAAGAAGGACCAATCTGTGAAGATTTTATCACCAACGGATCCCTACGTGGATAAGGCAGAAACATATTTGATAAAATACGCTTTTTGACTTAGAAAACGTACTTCAAACTTAAGTACAAACAGAATACGCTTTTAGAAAAGAGGAGACATACTCTAGAAAGCCTACTCCACTTGCCACGTGGGCAGAGGCGCTTGGGCCACTGGCGCATGGGGCCCAGGGGCAGGGGGAGGGGGTCGGGCGCATGTCGTCTTCCTCCCTCTGTTCGATCATGCGAGAAATAGAGGAGGAACGAGGCCGAGCAGGGGCGCTCAGGCGAGGGGGCGGCCAGCTCCGGCCATCTCCGGCCGAGCCGAGGCCACCAGCTGGTGCGGGAGGACATGGCGCACCCGTTCAGAGGGAGCACGGCCGACGGGCAGGAGAGGGATGGAGGGGAGAGGGGGTACCGAAAGGACGACCAGGATGTGCGGGCGGTGGTGCTCTCCGGCGAAGGGGCAAGTGGGTGGGGCAGCTGAGTGGAACAAGGGGGAGACTGTGAACATGGAGGGGAGGCGAGAGGAGGCTCGGGTTGGCCAGAATCATGCCGAGGCTGAGGTGGCCATGGTGGACAGAGGCGATCTCTGGCGAGATGGGGCGATTCCAGAGAGCAAATGAGGCGAGGGAGAGATGGATGAGCTGCGGGAGGACTCGGGGGTCCTTATATAGGCGCGGAGGAGAGCTCTAGAGCTCACGAGCGAGCTCCCGACCGAGCTTTAATGGCGGGCAGAGGCTGGGCATGGCACGGGCATGGCGTTTGCGACAGATTTAAGGCGAACCACGAGGAATCAGCGATGCAGGGCGATGCAGTCGAGCACGAGCGAGCTCCCAGACATGAATGGAGGTCGAGACGAGGAGGGAGGAGACGAGCACAGTGGTCGGACCGAGCCAGATCACGCATTCATCCATGACGCAAGCGCGATCACCACGCGAACTGGCGCAAGCGGCGCTCTTTGGCGTGGCCGACCATGTCCAGTAGATGGACCTTGGTGCCCTCAGTCAAAATGAGAAAATAAATCGGTCCAGGGGCAAAGAAGAGATTTGCACTTAGCTCCAAAGTAAATCAGTAAGAAGGTGCTTCTGACTTCCTGTGGTTAAACCAGCTTGGTAACGTGGTAAAGAGTTTGTCTGATGATGATCACACACTAAGGTGATGCTGATCACCAAAAATCAGACTAAGAGGAGGAATTTAGATGAGGGTTGCTGTAGAAAGTGCAAATCTGGCCAGAATTAGGGATTTGGATGATACACTCACATACTTGATTTTTGTGAGCTGACATTTGGCATAGAGGGGTTATATGATGATATGAAGTTGTTGTAAAAGTTTCATGTCATTTGGAAATAGCAAAGTGGGACTTGCTTCACAAAGCTTCATTCCGAACAGAAACTTGGAAAATTTACACAAGGCAATTGGTTTAACCAATTGAGGTAAAACTTGGTGGAAGGAGTTGATATTTGTAGAAGCATGTCCTGGTAAAGTTTAAGCTCAATTGAATCAATATAAAATATAGTTGCTTCACAAACTGAAAAATCTGACCAGAAACTAAGATTTGGAGCTGGGTTCACATAGATGAGTTACATGAGCTCATATTTGGTGGAGGGTCATTATTTGATCATAGTAAGGACCTTGCAAAATTGCAACTCATTTGGATATGCATAGCTTGTACTTCCTTCACAATCACTTCCCTTAGACAGGAACTTTAAAAAATTGCTTAGGAATATTTACTAGGAAAATTGAGTTGAATTTTGGCATGAGCCAATGATATGGACAGGAAAAGCTGTCCAAGAATTTTGTGGTCAATAAAGCAAATATAAATATCACTTCCTTTGCAAAGTGCCATTTAGGACAGAATAGGAGAAGAATTATTGGAGGATTATTTTTGAACATGGCAATGAAATATTTTGCCATATTTTAGCAAGATAGGACCCAAACAATTTATGAGAATTATTTGGGAATTTTAGGAGTGGCAGAAATATAGTTTGCTTCACAACCTAGGGTTTTAAGGGTTATTCCTTTATCAAAAAAGGAATATTCCCAACATAAGAATTCTGGGTTAGGTCAAGGTTGGAAATGACATGATCTTGGGATGATGAAGAGGGTGACAAGCCACTATAAAACCTAGGAATACATGATATTCCCAAGTTTCAGAAGCACATAGCCACGGAAAAGCAAAACAAAACAGGAAATCCAAGAAAATCGAAGGAAAAAGAAAAGGGCAAAAATCCAGGCTGTTACAAACCTTCCCCCCTTAAAGAAATCTCGTCCTCGAGATTTGGTTGCTCAGGGTTAAATAATCTTTCTGACTTGAAGAAACCATTTCCAACTCAGGTTTCTTTTATTGATCCTTATATAATATTTCCACTAAATTGGATCTAACTGACTGTCTTGATCTGGGGTGGTTTGCTTCGCCGTATCTGACATTCCGACAGGACGTACCTCATATGTTCCTGTTTGTACTGGCTTAAATTTTCTTTCATATCTGTTGGCTGAGCTAGCATCCGAAATATTATTTTTACGGACATACTTCTCCTTCTTAATATTGATCCTTGCTGGAAATGTTATTCTCGTATCGAGTACCGAGAATATTCCACGGAGTTGGGAGAACACTTCTTCCCATGGAACAAAGAATTCCTCGAATATATGCATGCCTTCTGGGTTCAAAACAGTGAGGTGGATCATATCTGTTTTGCTAACGGGTGCTGACATCTTGGAGGAGTTCCTGACTTATCTTGACTAGCTTCACAGTCTTGAGTATCCAAGTTGTACCAAAGGATTGACTGTCGCTTGTCGCGACTGATAGAAAATTGCACCATCTCCTGATGATAAGATTTGCAGGCTTGACTGGCGGTGATCTTGGCAGAGAATCCCATCCACACAGGCTATGCTTTTAATTGCTTCCCCTATGCGAGAGATAACAATCCTCAAAATATATGTTTTCACACTGATTCTTCATTTTTTCCAGTATATCCATGGGAATAACCGTCGGTGCGATGCTCCATCGCGGGTGTTGAGGTCAATATATTGAGTTGTCCTGGGTTCGAACTTGACAGACTTGGGCATTTAATGCTGACAGTTCTGAGCATAATGTGGACTGAGCTGGTTGCCTTGCTATGAGGTCCTTACCACAATGGAGTATACTTCTTGGGTGGATCTTTGCTTGGGTTTGCCGTGGAATAAGATGGTCTTGGGCATCCATATTTTTCACGTAATAATCGGCATACCTGTATTGTTGGACTTGCTCTTTCATTATTGCTTTCTTCATCTGGATCCTCAACTGAAAGAGCGGGGCCTTATATATATCCTTGATTATTTTCACGGCCCTAAATACTGTTATGTACAATATCTGGCAATCATACCTTGGTCTGGTTCATGTTTTGAGCCTCGGTATATTTATCCAGCTCACGTGTGGTTATACAGATCTCAATACTGTTGTGGGTTATGCCGGACAGTGATAGGATTAATAACATCACATTGTTGGATGTGCGGGACTGATCTTGGTAATCACTGCCAAGATTATTGTCTCACTGTTGTCTTTCCTTCAAGACTTGTTGATTATGGCATCACCCACTGGTTTTTGTTTCTTGAATAACCGGTGAGGTTATCACATGTGTACCAAGAGACTTGCATGGACTTGGCAGCATACTGAATGAACTAATATCTGATCCTCGAGGCATAACTTTGTTCTGATTGATTTTTGTTTCAGACCAAATTGTAGTAGATTTGCCACTTGGAAAACACTGTCATATGCTGACAATTCATAATTTAATGCCTTGTACCAGCGTCGTACAAAAGAAGACTGGGTAGTTTGCGTTCGGAAACAACTGGGGTATTGTGTTGAGGAAGACTGGGTGGCTTGTGCTCGAAGCCTCCGGTGGATATCTTTTTGAGGAAAACGGGGTAGCGTACCGCATAAGCTTCCCCCCTTAAAGACTTTGCTAGGGAAGACTCGGTACCTTATGACAGAAGCTTTTGTAGCATTTTATCGAGAAGACTGAATATTTTGTATGGGAATCCATTCATTCCCTACCGATGCACACTGGGAACCTTATCTTTGTACACTTTGTCAAAAATTTGTGGAGAAGGACGGGACTGATTTTCTTGGTGAAGGGAATGACATATATATTTTTTTCAGTCCGGCAGCTGATTACTTATATGAGAAGAATTGTCTGACTGTCCTTACTGAATTCACCGTGCATTCGGACTGAACTCTGGGTGTCGTAGTGTTTTAATTGTGACTTATGGCACATTTAATCATTGTGCATAGCCCATACCTTTGACTTGAAATGCACTGTTGATCCAATTTTGTCCTCTTTCTGATTTAATCTTTGCTGCGATAAAGTGTATCTCTGACAGGTACTTGTTGCTAAAAGTCTGATCAACATACAATTTGTATCTGGATGGATGTCTGTAATACAATGTTGTCGGCTGAAAACCTCATTGCTTTTAACTGACTTTCTAGGTGTATATCGGTACTGCTTACGGCTTCTTCTGATCCGGTGTCGGTCGAGGAATAATTTCCATAAGGGGGTAACACCGAGGATTCAAAACAAGGAAGCACGAGAAAACAATTTATTGTATCAAAGCACACAGCACATAAGCTACAAAGCTGCTCCACACAGGCACACACAAGCATGATGCTACAGCAGATGCACATGCACTACACGAAGGATTACATCCTACGCTTGAGCAAACGCTCACGAACTGATGAGGAAGCTAAGGGAGTAGAATGTAACACGCCGAGACCGTTGCGGCAGCTGTCTTCTAGTTATTTATTGTTGTTGTCTTGTCATTTGCTTGCGTGTCGCCTCTTGCCATATCATCATGTGCATTGCATCTTCATGTTTTCAAAACTTGCATCCGTCCCGGTCTCCTCGTTCCGTCCGTTATCCGTTCTGAGTCCAGACACCCTCGCATGCGCCCGCGGCACGTCCGAAATATTATTTTATAAGTGGCCGGAAGATGTTCTCGGATTGGGTTGAAAGTTGGCGTGTGGTCTTATTATAGTGTAGATAGACCGCCTGTCAAGTTTCATCGCATTCGGAGTTAGTTTGATAGCCCAACCATTAAAACTATAGCGGCATTATAGCCGGGCACACGTCGGACATTTTCGGTCTACGGAAACAGTCGCCGGGCCTCTCTCTTTTCTCTTCTCTCAGCCTGAGGCCTTCTGCACAGTCCACACTTAACCGCGTTCGCCTAACCCCTATCTGCACAGTGCTTTGACCCCTCGCGTGAGTTCGAAGCTGTCCCGAACCCGACCCGGACAGTTGTCACCATTGGATCTGGATCGTCCCCAAACATCTACAAAATATCATCGTTTTCTTAATTGGGCTCCCTACCTATTTTTTTCTCGGACTGTCTGATTTCAATCGGAGGGACTAGATCATCCCTCTCCTTTCACCTACATGCCATAAATAGCCCCTAACCCTGAATTCTAGGACTTTTGTCCCCTCTAACTGCCGCCACCTACAGCCTCCCGCATCCACCTTGGGATCCACCCAGATCCGATCCGCTAGCCCCCTCGTTCTGCGAACCAGCGCCAGCCTCTGCTTCCCCTCGATTTCAGTCAGCAGCCAACCCATCGATCCGCTGCCTCCCTCGAGCTCCAACGGGACCGCGCCCCTGAATCCCCTGCCCGAGCTCCTCCTCGCGCGCCCGTCTCCTCTGCTGATCTGCCTCGCCAGAAGCTTCTTCGCCCGAGCACCCATGGAGAGGGCCTCCCGAGCCACCTCGTGCGGCTCCACCTCGAGGTCCCAGCTCTACTGGACCTGCCGTCGTCTTCTACCCAGCAGGTCGCTGTCACCTCGCCTCCTCTTCCTGTCCTCCTGTTCATCTTCCCCTCCGTCTATCATCTCTCCTTTTCACCCTGACCAGGAGACAACCAGGAGCCGCCTTGGATGGCTGAGCCCCTTGCCGAGCTCCTCAAGTCCCGCAGCGGCCTCGACTCCTCTGCTCCGGCCGTCATCGCCGGAACGCGCCACCATAAAGCCGCAGCCGAACCCCATGGCGCCCGTCGTCGGCGAGTCCGAGCACGCCCGAGCTGCTCTTCCTCCCGCTGGCCTCCTCTGCGCGCCAAATCCATCGTCGTCTTCCAAGTTCCTCGCCGTCAGCCTATGCCTACCCTGCTGCAAGCAGCGGTTCAGGATCGAGTCGTGCTTGCCCGCCGTGCCTCCAGCTAACCCCCGAGCGAGGGCCTCGAGCCAGGGAACCTCTCCGCCGCCTCTACCTTGACCCTTGCCCAGATTTCGCTCCGCTCCGCCGCCACGACACCGGCCCCTGCCCGCCGGAGCTGCGTCTCCCTGTGCCCGCAACCGCGCCGCGCCTTTGCTTCGTTCAAGCAGAGGAGCTCATCTGAGCCCGCCCCAATGGTCATCGTTGACCCGGGTCCAGCGATCGCCAGATCACAACCAGATCCAGCCGGCCCACTGCTCCATCGTCCTGGGCCGAAGCCCATGGGTGAGGCCACCCCAAGCGCCCCCTCATTTTTTTCCTTACTGCTGGGCCAGTTCAGTTTCGACCCAGTGGATGTTTTTTTTGGTTCTGCGAATTTAGCTAATTTCCAGGGGTTTGCAGATTTATAGAAAACCCCCTAGCCTTCATGCATTTAATATCTCACAGACTAAGCATCACATGTAAAAACTTTGTATATGAAACTTGCTTAGTTTTTCATCTAGTTTCATAATATGTCTTTTTCATCCATTTTTAAAATGTTTAATATGCTGTTTGTTTAAATTTGCTTAAATAACTTGCTAAAATGCTTTATTTCATAACTTAATAACCGTAGCTCCGAACCTAACAAACTTATATGTAAATGGGGTCGAAATTTTCCTAGTTTAACATGGTGGCTTCACTTTGCATGTTTAACAACTCTAAAATTGTGTTTTGGTCAGAACAGTTCCAAGCCTTAAAACATGCACATGAGGAGTTTCCGGACTTGTTGTTTGTTGTTCCGGCCTCAATTAAACTTGCCTAGATAGGTAGTTTTTCATATGCTTCACCTCTTTCCATCTTAATCAACATTTAGTCTTGTTGGGTACATAAACGAGAGAGAACTAAATAATTCACATGGTGTTTCGTCAATATGCAACGGAGTTGCATATTGAGCTCCACTTAATTTGTAGGATTGCTTGTGCACTTTGCCATGCCATGCTTCATTAATCCGGACATGCATCATACTTGGTTGTGCATCATGCCATGTTTATGTGATGGTTGTTTTACTATGTTGTTTGCTCCTTTCCGGTGTTGCTTCTTTAGGATGGTTCCGATAACGTCGTGTTGTGAGGATTCATTCGACTATGTCCGTTTATCTTCTTCATGGACTCGTTCTTTTTCCTTGCGGGATCTCAGGCAAGATGGCCATACCCTCGAAATCACTTCTATCTTTGCTTGCTAGTTGCTCGCTCGTTTGCTATGCCTATGTTGCGATACATACCACTTTCTTATCATGCCTCCCATATTGCCATGTCAAACCTCTAACCCACCTTGTCCTAGCAAACCGTTGTTTGGCTATGTTACCGCTTTGCTCAGCCCCTCTTATAGCGTTGCTAGTTGCAGGTGAAGATTGGAGTTTGTTCCTTGTTGGAACATGGATATTTTGTTGGGATATCACAATATCTCTTATTTAATTAATGCATCTATATACTTGGTAAAGGGTGGAAGGCTCGGCCTTATGCCTGGTGTTTTGTTCCACTCTTGCCGCCCTAGTTTCCGTCATATCGGTATTATGTTCCCGGATTTTGCGTTCCTTACACGGTTGGGTTATAATGGGAACCCCTTCACAGTTCGCCTTGAATAAAACTCTTCCAGCAATGCCCAACATTGGTTTTACCATTCGCCACCTAGCCTTTTCTTTCCCTTGGGTAGGCCTGCCCAAGGGTCATCTTTATTTTAACCCCCTGGGCCAGTGCTCCTCTGAGTGTTGGTCCAAACTAGAGCCCTGTGCAGCGCCCCCTCGGGGAAACTCGGGGTTTAGTTTTAGTTGTACGGAGCGCTCATCTGAGTGTGCCCTGAGAAGGAGATATGTGCAGCTCCTATCGGGATTTGTCGGCACATTCGAGCAGTGTTGCTGGACTTGTTTTACCATTGTCGAGGATGTCTTGTAACCGGGATGCCGAGTCTGATCGGATTGTCTTGAGAGAAGGAATATCCTTCGTTGACCGTGAGAGCTTGTGATGGGCTAAGTTGGGACTCCCATGCAGGGATTTGAACTTCCGAAAGCCGTGCCGGCGGTTATGGGCAGATGGAAATTTGTTAATGTCCGGTTGTAAAAAAACCTGAAGTTTATCTTAATTAAAATGCACCAACCACGTGTGTTACCGTGATGGTCTCTTTCCGGCGGTGTCCGGGAAGTGAACACGGTGTTGGAGTTATGCTTGACGTAGGTTGTTCTAGGATAACTTCTTGATCATAGATTTCTCGAACGTGCCTTGCCCTCTCTTCTCGCTCTCATTTGCGTATATTAGCCACCAAATATGCTAGTCGCTTGCTGCAGCTCCACCTCATACCTTTTACCCTACCTATAAGCTTAAATAGTCTTGATCGCGAGGGTGTGAGATTGCTGAGTCCCCGTGACTCACAGATTCTTCCAAAACCAGCTTGCAGGTGCCGATGATATCGTGCAGGTGAGGCAACCGAGCAAGGAGGAGCTCGATGAAGACCTTGTTCGTTGTGCTGTTTCGTTTCAGTTGATCAGTAGTGGAGCCCAGTTGGGACGATCGGGGATCTGTGTAGCATTTGGGGTAGTCTTCTTTTATTGTGGTTCCGTAGTCGGACGTTGAGTGTATTTGGATGAATGTAGTGCTTTATTCATGTATTGTGTGAAGTGGCGATTGTAAGCCAACTATGTATCTCTTTCCCTTATGTATTACATGGGTTGTGTGAAGATTGCCTCACTTGCGACATTGCTTTCAATGCGGTTATGCCTCTAAGTCGTGCTTCGACACGTGGAAGATATAGCCGCATCGCGGGCGTTACATAGAAACTCCAGATGGACGAGGCGGAGGAGTTGGAGAAGCTGGCGGAGACTGAGGTAAAGCGACACCAAGCAATCTCCTGGCTCGAATGGCGTCTCGGACTAACTCGAAAATAATAAGACATTTGGCCGTCATGTAACGAGACATGGCGAGGATAGCTGGGTCATCTTGAGGGTTGGCGGAGGGAAACTAGATTCGCCTAGGACTCTCGATGATGGTGGGATAATATTGATAAGCACGGTTCTCTTGCACCATGCTCTCTTGATGATGAAGACCGGTGACTCCTGCCATTGCGGCAAGCTGAACGGCACGCTCAGGAGTAGCGCCATAACTACCATGGAAACTGTAGGTGCACTTACTGACAGGAATCAGGCCTGATAGATGAACATGAGCAACATATTCCCGAATTCTTCCTCCAGCAGAAAACTAGAATACTTGATAATGAGGTGGATCTCCGAGGGGATAAATACTAC
Organism: Triticum dicoccoides; assembly: GCF_002162155.2. Taxonomy (NCBI): domain Eukaryota; kingdom Viridiplantae; phylum Streptophyta; class Magnoliopsida; order Poales; family Poaceae; genus Triticum; species Triticum dicoccoides. The sequence goes on along the minus strand of NC_041382.1, from coordinate 320,960,156 downwards.
GCCACATGTCGCCACGGAGGGCGGCAAAGCTGAGAGGTGCACGAGTGGGACTGAACTCAATAGGAACAGCAGCGGGAGCTAAGGGAAGGGCACTGAACTCATGGAAGTTGACCGCCATCTACGCATGAAACAGAGGTTAATGGTAACCGAAATAAGACTATATGCAGCAAACGAATCGAACAACCAAATGCAGCAAGCAAGGGCAACAACCAGACCCTATACTACCGTTTTCTAACGTTCCAGCAGACTAGGACGCTCTACAGCCATACCTGCTCTGATACCAAGCCTGTGGCACCCCGACTCAGAGAAAACCGGAACGCCCCATATTCCAGCCGAGAGATCGAGGTGAAGTCTTCTGGAATACGACACTGCTTAGTATAGAACAAACCAGCTCTCTATTACAACACGAATATGAATACAAGGGTTCCGATATTACAATGAATAACATCGGCACATTGACACTATGCCAACCACAGTTGCTCTATACAAGCAGCATAACAACTCAAAGCAGCGGAACAACTACTCGCAGTGGAACAACGAACGACGATGATGGACTCCAATCCGCAGGGACTCAGGCTGAAACGTTTATCCTAGCTCGTGAACACAGGAACAACACCAATCAAGCAAGAAATCCAGGCACGACCTGCAAACTGGCATGACACGCCAGGTTACTACTTTGAATTTACTTGCAAGCTCACAATAACCAGGAGCATTCAAGACAAACAACGGCATGGCAATTACAGGTTAAGCAGGAATTATCATGAGATCATCAGAAAAACAAGGCATGAACAACATGAATATAATATCGCTAGAAAAATATGATCATGGCATGAACATATAAATCTGAAGATACTAGCTTGCAACATGATGACACTATATGCACCATTTATTCTGCTCGAGTTACCTCGTAACCATCACATGCATCACTTACCAACCTCAGACATTACACGATCATCTCAGGATCAAATCAAGCTTGGTATAAACAATACCATAGTAATCATCAAATGACCACAAGGAGCTTGATCCTTGCCCATGATTATCACAAAACATCATGAATATCCAACAGCTCAGTATCCTCGATACCACGGTGATCATTCGACAATCACAACCCTGAACAACACTTGGTCTCAAACCGTGATCCTTCCGGCGATCACAACCATGACCAATACTTGGCCTCAAACGGTGATCTTTTCGGCGATCACAACCAACTTATCTCCTCATCGAACCGGGGTTGTTATTAAGCACATTGTTATTATTATTATTATTACTGTTGACTCATAGTGTGACCAACTACAAACTGGGCCCTTATCCGCGGGCGCGGCTATCGATAGATTTAATATACACTCTGCAGAGGTTAGTACACTCTACCCACACTATGGAACCCATGGCCTCGCACTCCCATTCGGGTGGACCAATGGCATTCCGACAAAAATAATCTACTGCCATGACACTCTCCCAGCCACTCCGACCCACTCCCAACTGGGCTAGTCCTGGGTGGCCCCGTGTCTACCAAAGACACAACGACCACCGTCGTGGCCAAAACGTCCCTCACGGGGACCGGATCCATAATAACAACAACGGGCACACAAGGTTATGTCTGCTTAACGGGCTAGGGTACCGCACGCCCATAACCTTCCCTAGTTGGAGGCACTGGCGAGAGGCATGACAATAGACCCAGTTAGGACCTTCCCATAAAGGTAAGCGTGGTTGCACTAGTCAGTTCGATATGGTGGCACCACGACTTAGCCAATAGGTGTTCAACTTCAATTTAATCCTGCTAAACTTGAATGCATATATGCTGAGCCATGATAAAATAACATGATGCAATTACAATGCATGAGCATGATATCTACATAGTCATGAGGGTACAACATAACTATCCACCATATCAACAATGTATCATAGCCAACTAAGCATGGCATACTGACTGGCATGAACATCATAAGTACATACTTCCAGCATGACCACTAGCATCAACAATAAATATCATGCAAGAATATATCAACAATGCCGTCATGCATGCATTTAACCAACTGGATGCAATGGAACAAGCATAACAATGATACTTGGGACAGACGGCAGTCATGCACCCAATACCATTACCAACATCAACATGTAATACTAGTAAGCATAAGCATATGAAATAATACTAGCAACTAGCAGGGCATGCCAACCAGGTGCATAACAACATAGCAAGAAAGTAAGCACTAATCCAGAAGCATTACGGAAACAACGATAACCATAGTTTAAACAAGCAAACATTTAATAAAGATTCAAGTTGAAAACCATGGCTACTGCATGACTATCATGCAAGTGGGTATTCTAGCTTGCCTGGGGCGACGGAGACTCCAGGAAGAAGTGCGGTGAAGCCACGGAATAAAACGTCGAACGGTTTTCTCTCGGAGGGGGCTGATTAGAGGCAAGGGCAAAATGGTCATTTTCACTGTGAAACCACATAGTGAAAATGTTACCAAAATATAGAGCTTGACGAGACGAAGAAGTGAGCTTTGGTTTCATCTCAATCGGAGTAACAGTTGCGGAGTTATGAGGTGTGGAAGAAGAAGAACCAGTCTGTGAGGATTCTATCACCAACGGGTCCCTGAGTGGATAAGGCATAAACAGATTTGATAAAATACGCTTTTTGACTTAGAAAACATACTTTAGGCCGAAGTAGAAATAGAATACGCTTTCAGAAAAGAGGAGACGTACTCTAGAAAGCCTACTCCACTTGCCACGTGGGCACAGGCGCCTATGCCACTGCCACGTGGGGCCCAGGGGCAGGGGGAGGGGGTGGGGCGCACGTCGTCTTCCTCCCTCTGTTCGCTCGCGTGAGGAACAGAGGAGGAACAAGGCCAGGAAGGGGCGCTCAGGTGAGGGGGCCATCTGGCTCCAGCCATCTCCGGCCGAGCCGAGGCCACCAGTGGGTGCGGGAGGCCATGGCGCACCCGTTCCGAGGGAGCACGGCCGCTTTCAGGAGAGGGATGGAGGGGAAGGGGGCGCCAGGAGGACGACCGGGACGGGCGGGCGGTGGTGCGCTCCGGGGAAGCACGCACTCTGGCGAGGGGGCAAGTGGGGGCGGCTGAGTGGAACGAGGGGGAGACAGTGGACGTGGAGGGGAGGCGAGAGGAGGCTCGAGTTTCCAGAATCATGCCGAGGCTGAGGCGGCCATGGTGGACAGAGGTGAACTCCAGCGAGATGGGGCGATTCCAGAGAGCAAATGAGGCAAGGGAGAGATGGGTGAGTTGCAGGAGGACTCATGGGTCCATATATAGGCGCGAAGGAGAGCTCTAGAGCTCACGAGCAAGCTCCCGACCGAGCTTTAACGGCGGGAAGAGGCTGGCCATGGCACGGGCATGGCGTTTGCAACACATTTAAGGTGAACCACGATGAAGCAGTGACGCAAGGCGATTGTAACACCCACAATGCGGCTATATCTTCCACGTGTCGGGGCACGACTTAGAGGCATAGCCGCATGGTAGGCTTGTCGCAAGAGGGGTAATCTTCACACATCCCATGTACTGAATAAGAAAGGGAAAAAGAGTTGGCTTACAATCGCCACTTCACACAAATAAAAGTTAAACATACATCATCCAGAATACAAACAAGGTCCGACTACGGAACCAAAATAAAAGAAGAAACCCCCAAATGCTAAATCCCCGATCGTCCCAACTGGGCTCCACTACTGATCAACAGGAAACGAAACAACACAACGAACAAGATCTTCATCGAGCTCCCACTTGAGCTCAGTTCCGTCATCTGCACTGGTATTATCGGCACCTGCAACTATTTGGAAGTATCTGTGAGCCACGAGGACTCAGCAATCTCACACCCACGAGATCAAGACTATTTAAGCTTATGGGTAGGAAAGGGTAGTGAGGTGGAGCTGCAGCAAGCACTAGCATATATGATGGCTAACATACGCAAATAAGAGCGAGAAGAGAATCAACACAACGGTCGTGAACTAGAAGGGATCAAGAAGTGATCCTCAAACTACTTACGCACGAACATAACTCCAAAACCGTGTTCACTTCCCTGACTCCGTCGAAAAGAGACCATCACGGCTACACACGCGGTTGATGCATTTTAGTTAAGTTAAGTTTCAAGTTTTCTACAACCGGATATTAACAAATTCCCATCTTCCCATAGCCGTGGGCACGGCTTTCGAAAGTTCAAAACCCTCCAGGGGTGTCCCAACTTAGCCCATCACAAGCTCTCACGGTCAACGAAGGATATTCCTTCTCCCAGGAAGACCCGATCAGACTCGGAATCCCGGTTACAAGACATTTCGACAATGGTAAAACAAGACCAACAAAGCCACCCGAATGTGCCGACAAATCCCGATACGAGCTGCACATATCTCGTTCTCAGGGCACACCGGATTGTACAAACTTCTGGTAGGCCAGCCTAGAGTTTCCCCTGGTGGCCACCGGCGGCTGACAGGTTGGACCAACACTCGGAGGAGCACTGGCCCGGGGGGGTTAAAATAAAGATGACCCTTGGGCTCCGGAAACCCAAGGAAAAAGTCTTAGGTGGCAAATGGTAAAACCAAGGTTGGGCCTTGCTGGAGGAGTTTTATTCAAAGCGAACTGTCAAGGGGTCCCATTATAACCCAACCGTGTAAGGAACGCAAAATCAAGGAACATAACACCGGTGTGGCGGAAACTAGGGCGGCAAGAGTGGAACAAAACACCAGGCATAAGGCTAAGCCTTCCACCCTTTACCAAGTATATAGATGCCATTGTTGAGGAAATCGTTAACTGGTAGCTGCTCGGTTGGCTAGCGAGTAGGGGATTAATTGGCTAATCGGCCATTTAATCAATTAACCGGACGATTTTTTAGTTTTATCGGCTACTCGGTGACCCTATGAGTAGGGATTAATTGGCAAGTTAACTGGTTAATCGGATGAATTCTTGAATAGGGATAGATGCATTAATTAAATAAGAGATATTGTGATATCCCAACAATATTCATGTTCCAACATGGAACAAACTTCATCTTCACCCACAACTAGCAACGCTATAAGAGGGGCTGAGCAAAGCGGTAACATAGCCAAACAACGGTTTGCTAGGAAAGGTGGGTTAGAGGCTTGACATGGCAATATGGGAGGCATGATAAAGCAAGTGGTAGGTATCGCAGCATAGCAATAGAGTGAGCAACTAGCAAAGCAAAGATAGAAGTGATTTCGAGGGTATGGTCATCTTGCCTGAGATCCCGCAAGGAAGAAGAACGAGTCCATGAAGAAGACAAATGGAAGAAGTTGAACGAATCCTCACATACGCGACGTTATCGGAACTAACCCGAAGAAGCAACACCCGAAAGAAGCAAACAACATAGTAAACAACCATCACATAAACATGGCATGATGTGCAACCAAGTATGATGCATGTCCGGTTTAATGAGGCATGGCATGGCAAAATGCACAAGAAAAACTACAAGTTAAGTGGAGCTCAATATGCAACGAGTTGCATATTGATGAAACACCACCTGACTTATTTAGTTATCTCTCATGTAGGTACCCATCAATATTAAATGTTCTTAAACATGGCAAGGGGTGGAGCAAAAGAAAACTACCTATCTAGGCAAGTTTGAATGAGGCCGGAACAACAAACAACAAGTCCGGAAACTCCTCATGTGCATCTTTTAGGTCTGGTACTGTTCTACCCTAAACCATATTTTAGAGTTGTTAAACATGCTAGATGAGTGCACCATGTTAAACTAGGCACTTTTCTACCCCATTTACATATAAAGTTCATTTAAAACCGAGCTACGGTTAATTAGTTATGAATTAAATCATGTTAATATGGCATTTAAGAAAATTAATGCAAACATCAATTTAAACATGGTTGAAAGTTGGATATTATGATACTAGACACAATTTTAAGCATTTTTCATATATAATTTGTTTTAAAATGATGCGTCGTTTGAGAGATATAATATGCATGAACAACAGGGGGGTTTCTGTAAAATAGGCAGGCTCTGGACAAAAAGATAAATTCGCAGAACAGGGAAAAAAATATACTAGGCTGAAACTAATGGAACTGGGATGAATAGGATTTAGGTGGGGCGCAGCTCAGCTTGTGGGCCTTGGCCCAGGTCGGTGAAGCAGCAGGCTAGCGGGAAGCTGGGCTAGCCGCTGCACTGGTCTCGCAGGCAGATCGAAGCGAGGTAGGGCGTGGTCAATGCGCGGTCGAGCGCTGGAGGCTTCGCGTGGTCAACACGAGCGGTCTCCTCGCTCGTTCGATCTGGACAGGGGCGCGAGCAGAGACTTGTGCAGGCGAGCTCACTTCTGCCGAGGGTGGAGCTGCTCCCGTGAGGCATGAGGAAGGGAAGCAGAGGAGGCCGCTGGTTCTTGGAGGTTTCGGGCATGCTTGGGGACTCCTTCCTCGAGCCGCTGCCTTGGCACAACGACTACAGGCTCAAGCACGAGGAAGCAGGGAGGCGATGGCGATTGGCTTGGGCGTGAACGACGCCCGGGATGGGGATGGCGCGGAGATGGCGGCAGACGGCCGGATCCATGGGTTAAACTAGGAATGAGAGCCACAACACTCTGGTTGACACAAGAAAGAGGAGGAAAAAGAATGATATAATTTGGACAGCACTCCGACTGTAAATGGAAGGAATTGAACATGATCTTGACAAAACAAGATTATGGTTCGAAGAGAGCAACATCATAATGCCTCCGGAAGAAATGAGAGAATGGAATGAAAAGAACGGAGATGAGGGAACCAACATATCTCACAACTGAACTTGAGAGAGCACTCTTATGAATGGTTGAACAGAGTTGTTGGAAATCAACAACAAACGATATGATTTCCAATGGTCTTAAGGAAAACATCACCAAATTATGAGGTGAAGACCAGCCACTAATTAAATCAATCAATTGGATTGAGATCAACAAGGAGAAGAAAACTCCTTCATCGCGATGAGAAGCGGAAATTGGATCATATATAAGCACTATAATGGCGACATTCCCAATGGAAGGATTTAGGTGAAATCTATACCAAGATATCTCCAAGGAAGAAAATGATGGGTTTAAATATCTCATTCCTGACAACTTTGAATCATGAAACATGAAGGAAATTTTCACAAATGACATAACACCACCTCAAAAGATAATGTAAAAGAATTGCACTTTGGAAGGTAAGATGAAGAATGCTTGAACTCCTCAAACAAAACATGTGTTGGGCACCATGTTTATCTTAGAGTATAGCTTGGCGGATCTTAACTCCGAGAGAAATCTTGAAGAACAATTAAAGAATGAAAGGAATCCTTGACGAACCACCATGTAGAGCCTCCGTGCGGAACTCCGATAATAAAAGAATGATCAAACGAAAGGAAAGTTGAAAAGGACTCCGGGAGAAGCCTAGCAATGATTAAATGGAGCTTCGTGATGATATAATTGAGAGAGCTTGGAACTCTGGGAAAGAAAAGATGAAACAATTGAAACCGATAACTTGATGAGCCTCTGAAATAAGGAATTGAATTTACTTGATGAAATAAGAATAAGAATTACATTATGCTTATCCTTCACCAATTTAAATTGATGACAAGCAACGGATTTTTCATACTACTTATTCTCGTAGAAAGGATTCAGATAGATATAGCGTCAACTAGGGAATGTCTTCAACGAACCACTGGTAGGATTGGAAAGAACGAATGAATTGATAAATAACCAAGGAAGAGAACTCTTGAATGAACCACCGTAAGAATTGAAAATGAACGTAGCAAAGGCACAATTCACCGGGAAGAATTGGAAAAACGAATGAAGATACTTGATGGAATTTAGATACAAGTGAACAAAGATATCATGAACTGATTAGAGAATACTTGAACGATGTACCGGTAAGATTTGGATAACAAGAGCTGAAAGCTGGAATGAATAATATTTGAAAATATGGCCTTTGGAGGAAACAAATGGAAACAACTCATGAAATGCTCTGGATGGGTGAAAAGAATTCTCACAATCAAAATCAATTATGAGAGGATGGCATAAAGCTAGCACCAAGAATCTTAAAGAGAACGCATAAATATTTAAGAGGAACTCTGTAACACCCTCGATGCGACTATATCTCCCACGTGTCGAGGCACGACTTAGAGGCATAATCGCATTGAAGGCATATGTCGCAAGTTAGGCAATCTTCACAACATCCCATGTAATATGATAATAAAAAGGGAGATAACATAGTTGGCTTACACTCGCCACGTCAATCAAGTGCATAAATAACATTACATCGTCCAAACACTCATGGCCCGACTACGGCGCCAAAATAAAAGAGAACCCAACATGCGACACGGTCCCAATCACCCCCAACTGGGCACCACTACTGATCATCGGGAAAGGAAACATAGTATCGTTGAGAGTCTTCGTTGAACTCCCACTTGAGCTCGTACGCGTCTCCTAGAGCAGAATCATCGGGCCCTGCATCTGGTGTAATAAAAATCTGTGACCCACAGGGACTCAGCAATCTCGCACCCTCGCGATCAAGACTATTTAAGCTTATAGGTATGGCAAGGTAAAATATGAGTGGAGCTGCAGCAAGCGACTAGCAAGTGTGGTGGCTAACTTATTCGCAAAAGAGAGCGAGAAGAGGAGGCAAAGCACGAGCGAGAAGCTAGAGAACAACCTGCGCAAACATTACTCCAACACCGTGTCCACTTCCCGGACTCCGCCGAGAAGAGGCCATCACGGTCACACACTCTGTTGATTCATTTTAGTTAATTAAGGTTCAAGTTACCTACAACCGGACATTAACAAATTCCCATCTGCCCATAACCGCGGGCACGGCTTTCGAAAGTTCAATCCCTGCAGGGGAGTCCCAACTTAGCCCATGACAAGCTCTCACGGTCAACGAAGGAATAAACCTCCTCCCAAGACGTTCCGATCAGACTCGGTATCTCGGTAATTCAAGACACTTCGACAGGTTAAAACAAGACCAGCAACACCGCCCGAATGTGCCGACAAATCCCGATAGGAGTTGCACATATCTCTTTCTCAGGGCACACTCAGATTGTCCAAACTTCCGGTAGGCCAGCCCAGAGTTGCCCCTGGTAGCCACCGGCGGCTGACGGTTTGGACCAACACTCAGAGGAGCACTGGCCCCGG
>NC_041382.1:320830403-320950905 GCF_002162155.2 Triticum dicoccoides | reverse complement strand
GACCCTTGAGTCTGCAGAACCCAAGGGAAAGAAAAGGCTAGGTGGCAAATGGTAAAACCAATGTTGGGCATTGCTGGAAAATCTTTAATCAAGGCGAAATACCAAGGGGTTCCCATTATAACCCAACCGCGTAAGGAACGCAAAATCCGGGAACATAACACCGATATGACGGAAACTAGAGCGGCAAGAGTGGAACAAAACACTAGGCGAGAGGCCGAGCCTTCCACCCTTTACCAAGTATATAGATGCATTAATATAACATGGCAATATAGTGATATCCCAACAAGTAAATAAAAGATGTTCCAACAAGGAACGGCCTCCAATCTTCACCTGCAACTAGCAACGCTATAAGAGGGGCTGAGCAAAGCGGTAACATAGCCAATCAACGGTTTGCTAGGACAATGGTGGGTTAGAGGTTTGACTTGGCAATTTGGGAGGCTTTCAAGCAAGTGGTAGGCATCGTCGCATTGGCATAGCAAAAGAGCGAGCAAACTAGCATAGCAAAGATAGTAGTGATTTCGAGGGTATGATCCTCAAAAGCAAACTCAACGGGCTCCTAGTTAGCGAACTCGTCTCCCGGCTCTACCCAAACAAGACAAACAAGCAACAAGGATACAATCAACCACGTGCAAGGATCAAACAAGACGATGCAACGATGATATGCTATGCGGAATGCGATGCGGGATGCAAAATGCAAAATATGACAGGAAATGCATGAACCTGGTCTCAACTTGGAATTCCAAGGGTGCCACTGGAAAGATGAGATGAAATCGCTTGAAAACGATATAAAGAACGCCGGAATCGGAGTTACGGTTTGGAAATGGCAAGCGATTCAAAAATGACAGCGGTCTGCGATTTACAGCAAGTAGGCATCTAAATGCAATGAGATGAACATGCTACAGCACCCAAACATGACAAAAAAATACATGGCAGGGATGCACACAAGATGCTTAACAAAAGTCTAGCACTGAGCTACGGCCAATTCATCCATTAGGAGGTTCAAACAAGCATGGCAAAAACGCAAATGGTAAAACCGATCTCAGACTTAGTGAAATTAACACTTGTCTGGAATTTCAGATCATATAGCCCTCTTCGGAGCAAGAAAACAACATGCTACAGGACCTGAACATCACAAGGAAAGACATGGCATGGAGCTACTCAACAAGCTTAACAAAAGTCCCTTAGTGACCTTGAGCCAAAAGGGATCACAAATTATACTAACAAGCACACGAACATAGCAAAAACATAATCAGTTTTCAGACTTAGTGAAAACTGGGACATACTGAAACATAACTCACGAAGGCATGTTTACGAGCTCGATGCACTCACCACGGTGCAAGTCATGGCAAGACAAGCATACATCCCTCAAGAAGGCACAAAATACAAGCTAGACATGGCAAGAACAATGGCATAGCATGCACGGATCAACTACAATAACATCGGCAAAAATCGCAAACAAGTTGACGATCTGCCCAGATTCGCAACGAAGCAAAAGTAGATCTCTATTGACTCAAGCTAGGGTGCTCCATAATTGAAAACAATGACATGGATGGATAGAGCACTACAATATTAACAAAACTCCCTTACTGATCATCCTCAAAAGAGGCACAGATCACTAGGAAACAATAAGAACATATGGCATCGTGAGATAAACAATCCCAGGACTTAGTGAAATCACTAAGTCCCTGAAAACAGAATTAGCAAGTGCACCTCTTCGCAAGCTTGCACAAGTCACCACACACATCCTAAAAATACATGGGTTACACCTCTAGATAGATGACAAAACCCTTAACAAAACACATGAAGAACTCACGGGCATATCATGCACACATTAATCATGGCAAAAATGACAAAAGTGCTAAACGGAGTAGCAGATCTGACAATTAACTCAAGTAGCCTTCTTCTAACAGCATTTCGGGAATCAAGATGAGCTCAAATGAAAATGACGCAATATAATGAAATGATGTACTCTCTGAGATGAACATTCTGATATGCTATATGCATGAATCGGAGCTACGGATGCAAAGTTACGGGGCCTCGAACAGGAGCATATGGACTGAAAATTTAGGGACTTAGAGAAAATTAGGTTAACCCTGAAATTTTCAGATCTGGATCGGGGCGGCGCGCGAACCGAGGTGGCCAGGCTCTCGCCGGAGCTTCTCGCCGGAGGAGGAGGGAGGACCGGCCGGGGCTTGCCGGAGACGGGGAGGAGCGGGGCCGGCGCTGCGCGGGCGCGGCGCTCCTTGGCGGCGGGCTCCCGCGGCAGGGGCGGCGAGGCACGGTACGACGGGCGCGGCGGCCGACGAGCGGGGCGGCGGAGGCGGCGGCTCGTCGGCGAGCTCCGGGCAGCCGGAGAAGCGGGCGGCGGCGCCGGGCTGGAGGAGTCGCGCGGCTCGGGCGCTGCGGGGAGCTCTGGCGCGGGGCGACGGCGATGGATCTGGGCCCGCGTGGGCCTGCCTCGGGCCCCGCGGGCCGGCGCGGTGGGGAGGAGAGAGAGGAGGCGGCTGGGATGAGGTGGCGGCGTCCGATTGGGCCGGAGCGGCGGCGGGGATGACGTGGCGAGCTCCGATAGGCCAGAGTGAGGTGGCGGCGGGCGGTGGACACGTCCGGCGTGGCGTGGACACGTCCGGCGCGGTGTGGACACGTCCGGCGCACGGAGCTGCAGTTTTTTAGGGTTTCGGGAAGGAAGAAGATCCGAAAATGGAGGGGTGTATATATAGGCATAGAGGGAGCTAGGAGAGTCCAAATGAGGTGCGGTTTTCGGCCACGCGATCGTGATCGAACGATCTAGGACACGGAGCAGAGTTTGGTGGGTTTTGGGCCAAATTGGAGGGGTGTTGGGCTGCAACACACACGAGGCCTTTTCGGTCCCTCGGTTAACCGTTGGAGTATCAAACGAAGTCCAAATGATACGAAACTTGACAGGCGGTCTACCGGTAGTAAACCAAGGCCGCTTGGCAAGTCTCGGTCCAATCCGGAAATGTTTAATCCCCACACAAGAAAGAAAGCTAGAAATGACCACCGGAGGAGAACGAAGCGCCGGAATGCAAAACGGACAACGGGGAAAATGCTCGAATGCATGAGACGAAGACGTATGCAAATGCAATGCACATGATGACATGATATGAGATGCATGACAACGACAACAACACACGGAGACAAAGACCCGAACCCGAGAAAATAAAATAACTTAACGCCGGAAATGGCAAGAGTTGGAGTACAAATAGGGAAAGTTACATCCGGGGTGTTACAAACTCTTCTTCGGTCTTCAAATGCAGAGAATGACAATGAGAAACACCACCATGAATTGTTGAGGTACTCCAGAATGAAAATTAGAAAGGTTGAACCAACGATGAAAAGAATTTGAAAGATCTTGGAGAAAGACATTTGACTGATGACAATTCATTCTTATGTCAAACTTTAAAAGATTTGAGAATAGCTCCGAGAAAATTAGAAGAGTCAGGTAAGATCCTGGGAAAGACTTGTGGGTTAGGGCCCACTTAAAGGAAACACCATTGAACGATTACCTGAAAGGGAGAATGCACCGGTTGAACTAAATGGCTTGAATAAGATAACAACCTCGAGATAGCTTATGCGAATTAGCAATGCAAACGCAAATCTCCTAAGATATCTTCAGCACTACGGAACAAATGAATGGCGAGAAGTGGATGATCAAGAGGTGCACCGGCATAAGAAAGCATTTCAAACAAGGAAAAATATATGATCAACATCGAAAGATTGCATTGAAAACACTGGGGAAGATAAGAGAACAAAGAATGAGAAACTAGAAGCTCCGTTAGAATCTTCCTAAAAATCACCGGATAAGAACATTGATGGAAAAGAATGGAGAGAATTCACATCAATAAGATGGATACTTGATTAAGAAATCTTAGTCCTCGAAGAAAAAGGGTGGGAGGGTGGGAAAACAAAGGCAACTTGGGACAGATGAAACGAACAACATTGGGAAAAACTAAGATTGGATCTTGCGAATGTTGAAAATAATCGGATCCACTTGAAGAGAAAACACGCCGGTTGAAAAGGATTGACATGACAATCTCGATTAACATGAAGGATTAGTATTCCCATAGAAATATGAGAACACCGCTTAGGGAAGGAATGGAATCAACACTTGACATTGAAGCAACTCGAATACCACAAACCAAAATAAAAACAAAGGATTGGCTTACGAGATAAGCCGGAACAAACATATCATAGAGATTTTGTCTGAAGTTTTCGTGGTGGGGCCCACACGGGCTCGATCCTACAACACCATCATGTACAAGGCAGTGCACATGACATACGAAGTGTCCCTGAGTCGGCATAGCCAAGGACTCTTTAAGACACAACGAGCCCATTGTAAAACCAACCGTGGATAGGCGGACCACTAGACGTCGAACCCCAATTTCATATCATACATCTGTCAGAAACATATCCTGGGAGCTACTTGAATTCCCACTTATAAACTTCCGAAACTTTTTGGTTATGCAATCAGGTGTTGGGGATATAGGGAAGCATAATATCTCACCCAAACTAAACAATACCTATGTCCAGTTGTATCCATCCTTCAACACATAACCAAGAAACCTTCGGAAATCATTTACCTCAACCTTCAAAAAGCATCCGTTATACGAGTTATGGCAATACTCCCGAACTCCCGCCCCAGTACTGGGTGGCGTCGAGGTTATCTCACCAACAACTGCATAAAAGAGATTTTCGATGTCGGCAAACTCAGGTATTCCAGAACTGCAATGATAAAATTGTGACGACAACACCTCAGAGCTCAACTCCCCGGGACACTGCCACAACCCCTAAATGTCGGGAGGCACCAAGAACAATGTTCTTGTCACAAAACCATCGGAACGATTCCAAGATACCCGCGTGATCCTAAAAAAATTCGTGAAATTGGAGGAGAGAAGAGTCAAAACTCTACGTCAGGAGGCCTCACCAGAGCGACAAAGGGACTGAGGAGTAAAAAGAATCCTACTCTCTGATATATATAATCCTAAGACTCAAAACATTTTCTTCTAGACTCAACAACGTCAGTGGTTCGATGAAGCAGGGGGCTCCTAAGTCGGGGATGGCTCTAATACCAACTTGTAACACCCACAATGCGGCTATATCTCCCACGTGTCGGGGCACGACTTAGAGGCATATCTGCATGGTAGGCTTGTCGCAAGAGGGGTAATCTTCACACATCCCATGTACTGAATAAGAAAGGGATAAAGAGTTGGCTTACAATCGCCACTTCACACAAATACAAGTTAAACATCAATCATCCAGAACACAAACAAAGCCCCACTACGGAACCAAAATAAAAGAAGAAAACTCCAAATGTTAGATCCCCGATAATCCCAACTGGGCTCCATTACTGATCAACGGGAAACGAAACAACACAACGAACAAGATCTTCATCGAGCTCCCACTTGAGCTCAGTTGCGTCATCTGCACTGTTATCATTGGCACCTGCAACTATTTGGAAGTATCTATGAGCCACGAGGACTCAGCAATCTCACACCCGCAAGATCAAGACTATTTAAGCTTATGGGTAGGAAAGGGTAGTGAGGTGGAGCTGCAGCAAGCACTAGCATATATGGTGGCTAACATACGCAAATAAGAGCGAGAAGAGAAGCAACGCAACGGTCGTGAACTAGAAGTGATCAAGAAGTGATCCTCAAACTACTTACGCACGAACATAAATCCAAAACCGTGTTCACTTCCCGGACTTCGTCGAAAAGAGACCATCATGGCTACACACGCGGTTGATGCATTTTAATTAAGTTAAGTTTCAAGTTTTCTACAACCAGATATTAACAAATTCCCATCTTCCCATAACCGTGGGCACGGCTTTCGAAAGTTCAAAACCCTGCAGGGGTGTCCCAACTTAGCCCATCACAAGCTCTCATGGTCAACGAAGGATATTCCTTCTCCCAGGAAGACCCGACCAGACTCGGAATCCCGGTTACAAGACATTTCAACAATGGTAAAACAAGACCAGCAAAGCCACCCGAATGTGCCGACAAATCCCGATAGGAGATACACATATCTCGTTCTCAGGGCACACCGGATTGTGCAAACTTCCGGTAGGCCAGATCAGAGTTGCCCCTGGTGGCCACCGGCGGCTGACAGGTTGGACCAACACTCAGAGGAGCACTGGCCCGGGGGGGGGTTAAAATAAAGATAACCCTCGGGCTCCAGAAACCCAAGGGAAAAAGGCTTAGGTGGCAAATGGTAAAACCAAGGTTGGGCCTTGCTGGAAGAGTTTTATTCAAAGCAAACTGTCAAGGGGGTCCCATTATAGCCCAACCGCGTAAGGAACGCAAAATCAAGGAACATAACACCAGTATGACGGAAACTAGGGCGGCAAGAGTGGAACAAAACACCAGGCATATGTTCGAGCCTTCCACCCTTTAGCAAGTATATAGATGCATTAATTAAATAAGAGATATTGTTATATCCCAACAATATCCATGTTCCAACATGGAACAAACTTCATCCTCACCTGCAACAAGCAATGCTATAAGAGGGGCTGAGCAAAGTGGTAACATAGCCAGACAATGGTTTGCTAGGAAATGTGGGTTAGAGGCTTGACATGGCAATATGGGAGGCATGATAAATCAAGTGGTAGGTATCGCAGCAAAGCAATAGAGCGAGCAACTAGCAAAGCAAAGATAGAAGTGATTTCGAGGTTATGGTCGTCATGCCTGAGATCCCGCAAGAAAGAAGAACGAGTCCATGAAGAAGACAAACGGAAGAAGTCGAACGAATCCTCACATACACGACGTTATCAGAGCTAACCCGAAGAAGCAACACCGGAAAGAAGCAAACAACATAGTAAACAACCATCACATAAACATGGCATGATGCGCAACCAAGTATGATGCATGTCCAGTTTAATGAGGCATGGCATGGCAAAATGCACAAGCAAAACTACAAGTTAAATGGAGCTCAATATGCAACGAGTTGCATATTGACGAAACACCACATGACTTATTTAGTTATCTCTCATGTAGGTACCCATCAATATTAAATGTTCTTAAACATGGCAAGGGGTGGAGCAAAAGAAAACTACCTATCTAGGCAAGTTTAAATGAGGCCGGAACAAGAAACAACAAGTCCGGAAACTCCTCATGTGCATCTTTTAAGTCTGGTACTGTTCTACCCTAAACCATATTTTAGAGTTGTTAAACATGCTAGATGAGTGCACCATGTTAAACTAGGCACTTTTCTACCCCATTTACATATAAAGTTCATTTAAAACCGAGCTACGGTTAATTAGTTATGGATTAAATCATGTTAATATGGCATTTAAGCAAATTAATGCAAACAGCAATTTAAACATTTTAAACATGGTTGAAAGTTGGATATTATGAAACTAGACACAACTTTAAACATTTTTCATATATAATTTGTTTTAAAATGATGCGCCGTTTGAGAGATATAATATGAATGAACAACAGGGGGTTTCTGTAAAACAAGCAGGCTCTGGATAAAAAGATAAATTCGCAGAACAGGGAAAAAATATACTGGGCTGAAACTGATGGAACTGGGCTGAATAGGATTTGGGTGGGGCGCAGCTCACCTTGTGGGCCTTGGCCCAAGTCGGTGAAGCAGCAGGCCAGCGGGAAGCTAGGCTAGGCACTGCGCTGGTCTCGTAGGCAGATCGAAGCGAGGCAGGGTGTGGTCAACGCGTGGTCGAGCGCTGGAGGCTTCACGCGGTCAACACGATCGGTCTCCTCGCTCGTTCAATCTGGGCAGGGGCGCGAGCAGAGACTTGCACAGGCGAGCTCACTTCTGTCGAGGGTGCAGCTGCTCCCGCGAGGCATGAGGAAGGGAAGCAGAGGAGGCCGCTGGCTCCTAGAGGTTTCAGGCATGCTTGGGGACTCCTTCCTCGAGCCGCTGCCTAGGAATAGACGGCTACAGGCTCGAGCACGAGAAAGCAGGGAGGCGGTGGTGATTGGCTTGGGCGTGAAGAGCAGGTTGGGTCCGAGACAGCTTCGGACGCGCACGAGAGGTCTAAGCACGGCGCAAAGAAGGGTAGGCTGGGCCTAGGTGGACTGTGGAGAGCGGGTTGGTCTGAGAGAATAGGGGAGAGGCAACCCGCCAACTGTTTCCGGAGACCGTAAACGTCCGACGACAGACCGGCTATAATGCCGCCATAGTTAACTGTTGGGGCGTCAAACGGACTCCGAATGCGATGAAACTTGGCAAGCGGCCTACCTACAACAAAAAAACACCGCATGCCAAGTTTCAACCCATTCCAAGAACATTTTCCATCCACTTATAAAATAATATTTTGGACGTGCCGCGGGCGCGTGCAAGTGTGTTTGGGCTCAGAATGGGCAACGGAGAGAACGAGGAGACCGGGACAGATGCAAGTTTGAAAACATGATGATGCAATGCACATGATGACATGGAAAGATGCAACACACAAACGAATGACAAGGCAACAAAAGTGAAAAACTAGGAGACACCTGGCGCATCGGACTCGGGGCGTCACAGCGATGCAGTCGAGCACGGGCGAGATCTAGGACATGAATGGAGGTCGAGACGAGGAGGGAGCACAGTTGCCGGACCGAGCGAGAGCACGCGTTCAGCCATGATGCAAGCGTGATCAGCACGCGCACTGGCGCAAGCGGCGCTCTTTGGCGTGGCCAACCATGTCTAGTAGATGGACCTTGGTGCCCTCAGTCAAAATGAGAAAATAAATCGGTCCAGGGGCAAAGAAGATATTTGCACTTAGCTCCAAAGTAAATCAGTAAGAAGGTGCTTGTAACTTCCCGTGGTTAAACCATCTTGGTAACGTGGTAAAGAGTTTGTTTGATGATGATCACACACCAAGGTGATGCTGATCACCAAAAAACAGACTAAGAGGAGGAGTTTAGATGAGGGTTGCTGTAGAAAGTGCAAATCTGGCCAGAATTAGGGATTTGGATGATACACTCACATACTTGATTTCTGTGAGCTGAAATTTGGCATAGAGGGGTTATATGATGATATGAAGCTGCTATAAAGTTTCATGCCATTCGGAAATACCAAAGTGGCTCTTGCTTCACAAAGCTTCATTCTGGACAGAAACTTGGAAAAATTACACAGGGCAATTGGATTAACCAATTGAGGCAAAACTTGGTGGAAGGAGTTTATATTGGTAGGATCATGTCCTGGTAAAGTTTCAGCTCAATTGAAGGAATATAAAATATAGTTGCTTCACAAACTGAAAATCTGACCAGAAACTAAGATTTGGGGTTGGTCTCACATAGATGAGTTACATGAGCTCATATTTGGTGGAGAGTCATTAGTTGATCATAGGAAGGACCTTGCAAAATTGCAACTCATTTGGATATGCATAGCTTGTACTTCCTTCACAATCACTTCCCTTAGACAGGAACTTTGAAAAATTGCTCAAGAATATTTACTAGGCAAATTGAGTTGAATTTTGGCATGAGCCAATGATATGGACAGGAAAATCTGTCCAAGAAGTTTGGGGTCAATCAAGCAAATATAAATAGCACTTGCTTTGCAAAGTGCAATTTAGGACATAATAGGAAAAGAATTATTGGAGGATTATTTTTGAACATGGCAATGAAATATTTTGCCATATTTGAGCAAGATAGGACCCAAAAATTATGAGAATTATTTGGGAATTTTGGGAGTGACAGAAATATAGGTTGCTTCACAACCTATGGTTTTAAGGGTTATTCCTTTATCAGAAAAGGAATATTCCCAACAAAAGAATTCTGGGTTAGGTCAATTATGGAAATGACATGATCTTGGGATCATGAAGAGGGTGACAAGCCACTATACAACATATGAAGACATGATCTTCCCAAGTTTCAGAACCACATAGCCACGGAAAAGCAAAACAAAACAGGAAATCCAAGAAAATCGAAGGAAAAAGAAAAGGGCAAAAATCCAGGCTGTTACATTCCTCTATGCTGCCCTCAAAGGGTATCCTACAAACCCGGCAAAATCATAAAGTGACATCTCCTTATGCTCATCATATAAATAAAATTCCACCAAAGGTGATGATCTCCTAACATGGAAATGAAAATATTGCACAAAAATACTGGTGAGTAAGAGATACTGTTCGCGCTGGTCGTGGAGGAAGTCGGTGAGGCCTGCATTCTCAGCCAAATAATAAAAATCATATATCTCGGCTTCTCTCAAGAACTCATCACAAGGCCATTCACACGACCGAACCTCCGTAGTACGAGGGAGATTATACTTGGGCTTCTTATTTTCTTCACTTTGCTTATCCTTTGAGCTTCGGCTCGATGAGCCCCTCAAAAATCTCTTCATCTTTTTCTGAAAATTTCTGAAATTTTTAGTAACTTAAAATAGAAGTGAACCAAACTCAACAAAATTGATAGCAACTACTCCTACAAGTGCCTAGAGGCCATATCATGCATTAAACCTACTTTTGACCACATAAATTTGACATGCAAGCTCAAGAACAGGGTCACCTAAGCAGCAAAAAATTGCAATAAATAAAGCACCAAAACAAAAACTAATTGGACCATTGGAGGAGTCACATACCGAAGAACAATCCCCCAAAGCAGTTCTGTGAATGGAGCTTTGAGCAAGGAGATCGAAAATGGCAGCAAGATGAGCTAAAAGTCGGGTTTGAGCTGGTGGATGATTTTTTTTGGAGGAAGACGAAGTGTGTGGGTGCAGGAATAAGTGGAGGGGACCCACGTGGGGTCCGCGAGGCAGGGGCGCGCCCAGGGGGTAGCGCGTGCCCTCCACCCTCGTGGGCACACGGTGGGTCCCCCTGATGTGTTCTTAGTGCCAATAATTCCTAAATATTCTAGAAAAAAATCATATTTCATTTTCAGGGCATTTGGAGAACTTTTATTTTCGGGGTATTTTTTATTGCAAGGATAATTCAGAAAACAGACAGAAAATTCTATTTTTGCTTTATTTAATATAAATAACAGAATGTAAAAGAGGGTACAGAAGGTTGTGCTTTCTAACTTCATCCATCTCATGCTCATCAAAAGGAATCCACTAACGAGGTTGATCAAGTCTTGTTAACAAACTCATTCCGAATTGCATGAAACCAGAGAAATTTTGAAGAACACTACGTTACCTCAACGGGGATATGCACGTCCCCAACAATAAGAACATCATATTTCTTCTTGACAGTAGGAAGAGGAAATTCAAAACCTCCAATAGTAATTGTTGAAATTTTTCCAAGAGAATTGATACTGTGGACTTGAGGTTGTTTCCTCGGAAAGTGTACCGTAGGCTCATTACCATTAACATGAAAAGTTACAGTGCCATTGTTGCAAGCAATAACAGCCCCTGCAGTATTCGAAAAGGGTCTACCAAGGATAATCGACATACTATCGTCCTCGGGAATATCAAGAATAACAAAGTCCGTTAAAATAGTAACGTTTGCAACCACAACAGGCACATCCTCACAAATACCGACAGGTATAGCAGTTAATTTATCAGCCATTTGCAAAGATATTTCAGTAGGTGTCAACTTATTCAAATCAAGTCTACGATATAAAGAGAGAGGCATAACACTAACACCAGCTCCAAGATCACATGAAGCAGTTTTAACATAGTTTCTTTTAATGGAGCATGATATAGTTGGTACTCCTGGATCTCCAAGTTTCTTTGGTATTCCACCCTTAAAAGTGTAATTAGCAAGCATGGTGGAAATTTCAGCTTCCGATATCTTTCTTTTATTAGTAACAATATCTTTCATGTATTTAGCATAAGGGTTCCTTTTAAGCATATCAGTCAAACGCATACGCAAAAGGATAGGTCTAATCATTTCAGCAAAGCGCTCAAAATCCTCATCATCCTTTTTCTTGGATGGTTTAGGAGGAAAAGGCATGGGTTTCTGAACCCATAGTTCTCTTTCTTTATCGTGCTTCCTAACAACAAAGTCTCTCTTATCATAATGTTGATTATTTGATTGTGGGTTATAAAGATCAACAGCAGGTACAATCTCTACATCATTGTCATTGGTAGGTTGAGCAACAACATGAACATCATCATTAACATTGCCACTAGGCTCATGTTCATTACCAGATTGTGTTTCATCATCAAAAATAGAAATATCATTGGGATTCTCAGGTGTGTCAATAACAGGTTCACTAGAAGCATGCAAAGTCCTATCATTTTTCTTTTTCTTCTTCTTAGAAGAACTAGGTGCATCAATATTAGTTCTCTGAGAATCTTGCTCAATTCTCTTAGGGTGGCCATCAAGATACAAAGGCTCCTGAGTGATTTTACCCCCTCTAGTCATAACTTAACAGCATTACCATTTTTCTTATTATTTAGTTCATCCAGCAAATCATTCTGAGCCTTAAGTACTTGTTCTACTTGAGTGGTAACCATAGAAGCATGTTTATTAATAAGTTTAAGTTCACCTTTAACTCTAGACATATAATCACTCAAGTGTTCAAGCATATCAGCATTGTGTTTCAATTTTCTACCAACATAAGCATTGAAGTTTTCTTGTTTAACAATAAAATTATCAAACTCATCTAAGCATTGGCTAGCAGACTTATAACGGGGAATCAAGACCATGTATCTCTTCAATAGGTGGTAAATTCTTAACTTCTTTAGCTTTAATACCTTTTTCTTTCATAGATTTCTTTGCCTCTTGCATATCTTCAGGACTGAGAAATAGAATACCCCTTTTCTTTGGAGTTGGCTTAGGAATTGGTTCAGGAAGTGTCCCATCATTTTCATTACTCAACATATTATTCAATAGAAATTCAGCTACATCAACAGTTCTTTCCCTGATACTATTGCTGGTCACTTCAAGGGTTATCAGGTGGAACATTTGGATCAAAGGAAAAATGAGGCAGTGGATGCCTTGAGCTGGCTTGGGTCGCAACATAAGCCGGCACCCCCTAATGTTTTCCTTGACATGTTGAATAATCCTTCAATTAAGTTACCTTCCGAAGAAGATCTTGCTATTCCTGACCCGGAGGCACATTTGGTGGCAGCTCTTCATGCCATCCCTGATTGGACAGTTCCTTATTTGGCTTATAAGACCTGGGCAGCTACCTGAGGATGAAACTTTGGCTAGGCAAATAACTCGGTGGTCTAAGTCTATGACGATTGTCAACGGCGAGTTACACCGATGCAGTGTCACAGGCATGTTCCAACATTGTGTTTCTCCTGAAGAGGGTCATGATATTCTAAGGGAAATTCATGAAGGACATTGTGGCCATCATGCCGGCTCTAAATATCTTGTGGCTAAAGCTTTTCATCATGGGTTTTATTGGTTGACGGCTCATGCTGATGCAGAAGATCTGGTTAGCAAGTGTGATGGCTGTCAGAAATTTTCTAGACAAGCTCATGTGTCGGCTCAAGAATTGAGGATGATTCCAATTACTTGGCCATTCGCAGTCTGGAGGTTGGATATGGTTGGACCTTTCAAGCGGTCAAAGGACAAAAAGACCCACCTCTTGGTGGCGATTGATAAATTTATCGAATGGGTTGAGGCAGAGCCGGTCAGTAAGTGTGATGTGGCAACAATGGTTCAATTCATTAAGAAGGTGATCTTCCGCTTTTGTTACCCTCACAGCATCATAACTGATGATGGCACTAATCTATCGAAGGGTGCTATAAAAGAGTTCTGTCAACGAGAGCATATTCGTCTTGATGTTTCTTCAATGGCTCACCCCCACTCCAATGGGCCAGCAGAAAGGGCCAATCAAGAAATCTTGAGAGGGATAATACCCCGACTCATGGTCCCTTTGTAGAGGACGCAGGGTTGTTGGGTTGAGGAGCTACCCTCAGTGCTTTGGAGTATCAACACCACCCCAACAGATTGACAGGTTACATGCCCTTCTTCATGGTCTATGAGGCAGAGGCAGTTCTTCCAAGTGATATCAATCATGATTCGCCCCAAGTGGCGACTTATGTCGAAGTTGTCAATGAAAAAGCACGTCATGATGCTCTTTGGTATGTTGGATATGGAGCGTGACCTTGCAGCGACTCGGTCGGTGATATACCAGCAAGATATGCATCATTATCATAGCTGCCGGGTTAAGACCCAGACCTTTCAAGAAGGCGACTTGGTGCTCCGGCTAATACAAGATCAAACAGATATGCATAAGTTATCCTCACCTTGGGAAGGACCTTTCATGGTCAGCGAAAACCTGAACAACGGGTCATACTACCTCATTGATATTCGAGAACACAAGGATTCACGCACATCGGAGGAGGAGACCCGCCGGCCGTGCAACATCGCTCATCTTTGGCCCTATTACACCTGAGCCACCGGCACTTGTGTTGTACATACTTTCTTTAGTGTACATATTATGATCACTATAATAAAGCCGACATTCCTGGTAAATCAGGGCCTCTGTCGTTTCATTTCTAAGTATCCTAGCCTTTATTATTTGTTCATAAGATCACTTGGGGAATTCCTGCTCAATGAGCATAGCTATGCTTACCCTCTTGATCAGGCTTAAATGCCTTCTCGCGGGTCACTTGGGGGCTTCCTGCTCAATGAGCATAGCTATGCTTACACTCTTGATCAGGCTTACATGCCATCTCGAGGTCACTTGGGGCCTTCCTGCTCAATGAGCATAGCTATGCTTACCCTTTTGATCAGGCTTACATGCCTTCTCGTGGGTCACTTGGGGGCTTCTTGCTCAATGAGCATAGTTGTGCTTACCCTCTTGATCAGGCGTACATGCCCTCTCGCAGGTCACTTGGGGGCTTCCTATTGGGGAAAGTACTAATTCAAAAAAATCCCTAGGATCACGCAAGATCTAACTAGGAGATGCATAGAAAAGATTGGGGAGAGTGTGTCCACGTACCCTCGTAGACCGAAAGCGAAAGCGTTTAGTAATGCGGTTGATGTAGTCGAACGTCTTCACATTCCAACCGACCCAAGCACCAAACGTACGGCACCTCCGTGTTCAGCACACATTCAACATGATGGCATCCCTCAAGCTCTTGATCAAGTTGAGGGTGAGGGAGAGTTATGTCAGCATGACGGTGTGGCGACAGTGATGATGAAGTTATCGGCGTAGGGCTTCACCTCAGCACTACGATGATATGATCGAGGTGTTGAACTGTGGAGGGGGGCACCGCACACGGCTAAGAGATTGTCTGTTGTGGTATTGGGGTGCCCCCTGGCCATGTATATAAAGGAGGGAGGGAGAGAGGAGGCCAGCCAGGTTGGGCGCACCAGGGGGGAATCCTACTTGGACTCCTAGTCCAAGTAGGATTCGCCCCCCCCCCTTTTCCTTTCTTCCATCGAAGGGAAAGGAAGGAGGGGAGAAGGAGAAGGAAGGAGGGGGCCGCGCCCCCACCCCTTGTCCAATTCGGTTTGGGTAAGGGGAGGCACGCGTCACCTCGTGGCCCTTCTTCCCTCTCTCCAGTAAAGCCCACTAAGGCCCATTAACTTTCCCGGGGGGCTTCGGTAACCTCCCGGTACTCGGGAAAATGCCCGAACTACTTGAAACCATTCAGATGTCCACATGCAACCTTCCAATATATGAATCTTTACCTCTCCACCATTTCGAGACTCCTCGTCATGTCCGTGATCTCATCCGGGACTCCGAACAAACTTCAGTCATCAAATCACATAACTCATAATACAAATCGTCATCGAACGTTAAGCATGCGGACCCTACGGGTTCGAGAACTATGCAGACATGACCGAGAGACATCTCCGGTAAATAACCAATAGCGGAACCTGGATGCTCATATGGGCTCCTATATATTCTACGAATATCTTTACCGGTCAAACCGCATAACAACATATGCCATTCCCTTTGTCATCGGTGTGTTACTTACCCGAGATTCGATCGTCGGTATCATCATACCTACTTCAATCTCGTTACCGGCAAGTCTCTTTACTCATTCCATAATGTATCATCCTATAACTAACTCATTAGTCACATTTCTTGCAAGGCTCATAGTGATGTGCATTACCGAGAGAGCTCAGAGATACCTCTCCGATACACGGAGTGACAAATCCTAATCTCGATCTATGCCAACTCAACAAACACCAACGGAGACACATATAGAACATCTTTATAATCACCCAGTTACGTTGTGACATTTGATAGCACACAATGTGTCCCTCCGGTATTCGGGAGTTGGATAATCTCATAGTCAGAGGAACATGTATAAGTCATGAAGAAGGCAATAGCAATAAAACTAAATGATCATTATGCTAAGCTAATGAATGGGTCTTCTCCATCACATCATTCTCTATTGATGTGATCCCATTCATAAAATAACAACACATGTCTATGGTTAGGAAACTTGTCCATCTTTGATTAACGAGCTAGTCAAGTAGAAGCATACTAGGGACACTTTGTTTCTCCATGTATTCACACATGTACTAAGTTTCCGGTTAATACAATTCTAGCATGAAAAATAAACATTTATCATGATATAAGGAAATATAAATAACTGAAAGCACAAGTGCTCCCTAGGTGGTTTTCGTAATTAATGTCAACATATCTCTTGATGGAATATCATATTTATCTAGTATGTTTCAGATAAGTTCAACAGTGAAGTGGCATGGACTAGAGGATGTGAAACCCCTTCAAGATGCTAAGGATAAAGGATTGGATCAAGCTCAAAGCTCAAGACTCTACATTTTCCATTTTAGTGATCCAAGATCACATTGAGTCTATAGGAAAAGCCAATACTATCAAGGAGGGATGAGGTGTTGCTTAATGAGGTTCTTGCTCAAAATGCTTAGTGATATGCTCCAAAACCCTCAACTACTTTCTCACACCCACATATGACCTAAACCAAAAGTCAAACTCGGCCCCACCGATTCTTCCTATCCGGCGCCACCGAGTTTCAAATGTCATAGCCACTGCAACAAACCCTAGGAAAATCAGTCTCACCGATAGGGATCTCGGTCTCACCGAGATGGGATTGCAAACTCTTTGTTGCCTATTGCAATACGTTCGGTCTCACCAAAACTTGCGATGGGTCCTACCGAAACTGCAACGTAAACTCTCTGGTTCCCTTTTGTAACATTTCGGTCTCACCGAAATGAGCGATCGGTCCCACCGAGTTTACCAGACCAACTCTCTGGTTAGCTCATTACCAAAATCGGTCTCACCGGGTTTGTGTAATTGGTCTCACTGAGATTACGTTATGCCCTAACCCTAATCATATCGGTCCTACCGAGTTGCATGTCAGTCCCACCGAAAACCCTAACGGTGATTAGCTTTGCTGAATCGGTCCAACCGAGTTTAATCATTCGGTCCCACCGAGTTTGGAAAGTTATGTGTAATGGTTCGATTTTGTGTGGAGGCTATATATACCCCTCCACCTCCTCTTCATTTGTGGAGAGAGCCATCAGAACAAACCTACACTTCCAACCTATATTTTCTGAGAGAGAACCACCTACACTTGTGTTGAGACCAAGATATTCCATTCCTACCATATGAATCTTGATATCTAGCCTTCCCAACTTGCTTTCCACCCAAATCTTCTTTCCACCAAATCCATATCCTGTGAGAGAGAGTTGAGTGTTGGGGAGACTATCATTTGAAGCACAAGAGCAAGGAGTTCATCATCAACACACCATTTGTTACTTCTTGGAGAGTGGTGTCTCCTAGATTGGCTAGGTGTCACTTGGGAGCCTCCGACAAGATTGTGGAGTTGAACCAAGGAGTTTCTAAGGGTAAGGGGATCGCCTACTTCATGAAGATCTACCGCAACTGAGGCAAGTCCTTCGTGGACGATGGCCATGGTGGGATAGACAAGGTTGCTTCTTCATGGACCCTTCGTGGGTGGAGCCATCCATGAACTCGCGCAACTGTTTCCCTTCGTGGGTTGAAGTCTCCATCAACGTGGATGTACGATAGCACCACCTATCAGAACCATGACAAAAACATCCTTGTCTCCAATTTCGTTTGGATCCTCGAAACCCTTCTCTTTACATTCTTGCAAGTAGCATGCTTTACTTTCCGCTACTCATATACTCTTTGCATGCTTGCTTGATATGTATTGTGTTTGTTAAACTTGTGCCAAAAATCCACTTCAACAAAAAGAATTTAAAAACTACAACTTTTAGCACCTAGTGTCTAATCACCCCCCCCTCTAGACACCTCTTCTTGAACCTTTCAATTGGTATCAGAGCCTTGGTCTCCATTGCCTTGGTTTGAACACCATTGGAGCAAGATGGATGAGTCTACTTTGGGGAGTCTTAGACGTAGAGTGCTTATTCTTGATGGAGAATATTTTCATGAGTGAAAAGATGAAATGCTTGAGATTTTCAATGAATATCATTTGAACAAGTACATTGCTAGCCCTTGTGCACCTCATGTTGATCCTTTGCATCCTACCCTTTATGAGTCTATTGACATGATCCGCAACCTTAGAATTGTTAATCTTATTACTAGAGGCTTGCCTAGAAACTTGATTGGATGTTTGCCTACTCTTAAGTGTGCCTACACCATATGGAAATTTCTTGAGGAACTCTTTCCAAATTATTCCTTGAAAGATCTAGATGAAATTCTCCATAAATCCATTGCCTTGATTAAGATGAATTCCAATGATCCCAATTTTGGTGACTGCTTATTTGATCTCACTAATCTTACGAGTGCCAAAGGAGATGTTGGAATCATTAGCAATATTATTTCTAGAGATATTAGAATTCATAAAGATAACTATAGAAATGATCATTTATCTAATGAATTACCCTGTCTAGGAATTGATCAATCACAAGATGATGTTGAACATGGATACTCTGATGAGGATGAGGATGATAGTGACTATGACCTTGATGATGCGATGAGACACTTTGGTCTTATAGCAAATCTTCATGGCTACATGGCCGGAGGAAAGGAATGGGTTCTCGATAGTGGATGTACTGATCATATGACCGGAGATAAAGATATGTGCCATGAGCTTGCTGAAAATGACGGCCCTCGAAAATATGTCACCTTTGGTGATAACTCAAAGGGAAAGGTGGTTGGCCTCGGTAAGGTGGCCATCTCACATGATAGCTCCATACAAAATGGCATGCTCGTTGAATCTCTTGGGTACAACTTACTTTCAGTATCTAGACTTGATGATTTCGGTTTCAATGTTTTATTCACTGAAGTAGATTGCCAAGTGTTTCGTAGAGACAATTGTAAAATGCTCTTTACCGGAATACGTAGATGTGATCTTTACATTGTTGATTTCACTAAAAAGGCTCAACCTAGAACTTGCTTAATTGCTAAATCTTCTAAAGGTTGGTTATGGCATAGACGATTAGGTCATGTTGGTATGCAAAACCTTGACAAGCTTATTAAAGGTGATCATATCCTTGGAGTAAAAGATGTTATATTTGACAAGGATAGACTTTTTAGTGCTTGTTAGGTAGGGAAACAAGTTGGAGGAAGTCATCGTGCAAAGAACATCATGACCACGAGAAGACCACTTGAGCTACTTCACATGGATCTCTTTGGTCCAAATGCCTACAAGAGTCTCAGTGGTAACTCATTTTGACTAGTCATAGTTGATGATTTTTCAAGATTTACGTGGGTGACCTTTCTTGATGACAAATCACAGGTCCAAAAGATCTTCAAAAACTTCGCTAGGAAGGCCCAAAATCAATTTTACGTGAAGATCAAGAAGGTTCAAAGCGACAACGGAACTGAGTTCAAGAACGCAAATGTGGATACTTTTCTTGACGAAGAAGGGATTTCACATGAGTTCAGGCTACGTACACACCTCAACAAAATGGAGTCGTTGAGAGGAAGAACCGGACTCTTATTGAGATGGCAAGAACGATGCTTGACGAGTAGAAGATGACAAACCACTTTTGGGCGGAAGCGGTTGAGACATCTTGGCATGCAACAAATCGCTTGTATCTTCACAAGCTACTCGGCAAGACGGCATACGAGCTCCTCACCGGTAACAAACCACAGGTTGGATACTTTTGAGTATTCGGCTCAAAGTGCTACATTCTTGATAAGCATCATCGTTCTAAATTTGCTCCTAAGTCTCATGAAGGTTTTCTACTTGGTTATGGCTCAAACTCTCACACATAACGTGTCTACAATAATTTCACCCGAAAGGTTGAAGAGACGGTAGATGTGAAGTTTGATGAATCTAACAGCTCGCAAGCCAATTGATGTAGGAGACAAAGACCCTTCGGAAGCAATCCAAGACTTGTCTATTGGCAAGATTCGTCCAACGGAGGTGAAGGAGAGTACCTCGTCCGTCTAAGTGGAAGCTTCTACATCACGACAAGGTGAACCAAGAGTTGATACGGAAGCATCCACAAGTGGGACACATCAATATGAAGAAAACGAGGAAGTGCTTCAAGAGGAACATCAACAACCTCCTTCTCCACCACGACAAGAGAATGACAATGTCAACAATGAAGAAGGCCAAGATGAAGAACAAGATGAAGAAGATGTTCAAACAAGATCCAAGCAAAAGCTTTCACGAGTTCGAGAAAGAATTGCTAAATATCATCTCGTCAAGCAAATCTACAATGATATCCAAACCGGGAGAATCACTCGCTCAAAAACTCGTTTAGCTAACTTTTGTGAACATTACTCATTCATCTCTCACATTGAACCTATGAAGGTTGAAGAAGCATTGGAAGATCCAGATTGGATAAACCATATGCATGAAGAGCTACACAACTTTGAGAGAAATCAAGTGTGGACATTGGTTGAAAAGCCCGACAACAACCACAACATCATTGGTACCAAATGGGTGTTTCGCAACAAGCAAGATGAAGATGGTCAAGTTGTCCGCAACAAAGCACGCCTAGATGCCCAAGGCTACACTCAAGTCGAAGGTATGGACTATGGTGAGACATATGCCCCCGTTGCTAGACTTGAGTCCGTTCGCATCTTACTTGCCTATTCTAATCATCATGATATCACCTTATACCAAATGGACATTAAAAGTGCTTTTCTGAATGGTGAAATAGAGGAGGAAGTTTATGTTAAGAAACCTCCCAGATTTGTCAATCCTAAGAAACCCAATCATGTTTACAAACTTCACAAAGCTCTTTATGGTCTTAAACAAGCTCCTAGAGCATGGTATAAATGCTTGACCAAGTTTCTTATTGAAAAAGTCTTTGAAATTGGAAAAATAGATTCTACTCTTTTTACTAAAAGGGTTAATGGAGAACTATTTGTATGCCAAATTTATGTCGATGATATTATATTTGGATCAAATAACCCTCATTTTAGTGAAAATTTTGGAAAGCTAATGTCGGAGAAGTTTGAGATGTCGATGATGAGTGAACTCAAATTCTTTCTCGTTTGCAAATCAAGCGAACTAAGGAAGGCACCTTTGTATCTCAAACAAAGTACACAAAGGACTTATTCAAGAAGTTCAATATGCAAGAATGCAAAGGTATGACCCATGCCTACTAGTGGACATCTTGATTTAACCAAAGATGGTGAACCGGTTGATCAAAAGGTTTATCGCTCTATGATTGGTTCATTGTTATATATATGTGCTTCACGTCCCGATATTATGCTAAGTGTGTGCATGCGTGCACAATATCAAGCTGCTCCTAAAGAATGTCATCTTAAGGCCGTGAAAAGGATAGTGAGATACTTAATCCATACACCAAATTTTGGCATTTGGTATCCAAAGAGGGCTTCCTTTGATCTTGTTGGCTACTCCGATTCGTACTATGCCGGTGACAAGGTTGATAGAAAGTCAACTTCGGGTACTTGTCAATTTCTTGGTAGATCTCTTGTCTCTTGGTCCTCCAAGAAACAAAACTCGGTATCCTTATCCACCGCCTAAGAGGAATACATTGCCGCTGGATCATGTTGTGCTCAATTACTTTGGATGACCCAAACTCTTAAAGATTATGGGATCAATGTCAAACATGTTCCATTGCTTTGCGACAATGAAAGTGCTATTAAGGTTGTTCACAATCCCGTGCAACATTCTCAAACTAAGCATATTGAAGTTTGTCATCATTTCATTCGAGATCATGTTGCCAAAGGGGACATTAATCTTAAGCATGTTCGCACCGATAAGAAATTGGCGGATATATTTACCAAACCACTTGATGAGAAAGTATTTTGAAGGTTAAGAGGTGAATTGAACATCATTGATGCTTAAAACTTTGAGTAGGAACTCCATTTAATACATGCAAGGCATGAGCTTATGACTAATCCTTGATATTTCTCTTATGTTGACTATCTTATGTCTTGGATATATTTCCACCTTGCATGCTATCTTACCCATGTAGGTACTTGGATGAATCGAAATCTATGATATTGCAACTCACTCACATCTTGAGCAATTTCTATATCAACAAGTCGCTACACAATGGTGGATGAAGACAAGGAAGCACGCAACCATTCAAACATATCCTTTGACAAATTCTATCATGATTGTCATTTTGGATACACAAGTGCTCTTCCTTGCAAAAACTAACCCATGTAGGTAGATGAACTCAAACTCCAAGTGGTGCTCCCAACTCTTGATGAGCCTCATCAACCTTGAGCAACCCATACAAGTTCAACTACATGATCATGATCAACACCACCACCCAAGGTATGTTATTCCATCTTAGAGAAGCTTTACTCCAAATCATGGGATAAATTAACTCAACAAGATGTGAATACATCAACATGCTTTGACAAAAAATGGTAACCCCATTTTGAGCTTAAACGGTGTGTATGACCAAAGATCAAGTGATCTCACTTGACTCCTAAGTCAATATACTCTAACATAGGTGACTTTGTCACCGCCCAATTCTAGATGAAGTTCTCTTGTGTTCTTCTCTGTGCTCCTGCATTTTTCTCATGCATATTTGTTTCCCTCTTCAACTTCATCTAGATTCTTTTTAGTTTCTTCTCTTTTATTTTCTGTTCTGCATCTTCAGCATTAAATTCCTTGCAAATCCTTGTGAGATCTTGCTTGTCGAGTGAGCTAAGGTGACAAGTGTTTTCTCCGCGATGAACTCGGCCACACCGGGCTGTTTACTTCGGTCCAACCAAACCCTTTCGGTGCCACCTAAACACCAAACTCGGTGCTACCGATTTCACTGCAGGAAAAACATCCTGCCACTTGTTTCTGAATTCGTTTTTATCCAGCTTCACTCAATGAAACTTGTCCTCGACCAGCATCCTACTCAAATTGCTGCTTTCTTCTGTGACTCAAGGACCAAACCCATCATGACAAAAAATCCAGAAGAATCCTTATTGGAAATTGATGTCAAAGGGGGAGAGAGAGATCATCACATCAAAGCTTAATCATATCTATAGGGGGAGAGAATACTCTAGGGAAGAAAGAGACCCCAGATGCTTAGTGTTCAAGAGGAGAGAAGTCACATGTCTTCAAGAGGGGAAAGACATGTTCATATTTGCTCGATTGCATTAGCTTTGTTCATGTCCTTTGAGCTCTGTTTTGCTCTAATTTTCTGTTCCCTATCTTCTCCCAATATCCCGTGTTAGATTCAGGGGGAGCAAGACATCTAAGGGAAGGAAATCCTTGAATTTATTGCACATCTTTACCTTTGGGGACATGTCTTTATCCAATGTGGTACTTAGTACTCACTCTACATGTCATCCCAGTCTTGGTACTCTTGTGGTTTCTCTTGGTTGCTCTGGCCAGTAGGTGTATATGTGTTATCTAACCTTGTTTACGCAGGTTCATCCCATCCTAAGCCAACTCAATACCACAAGGTAAGTATATGCATCACGGTCATGTGAATGAGAATTTCTTGCTAATGTACATACTGTTTGCAAGAAGGACTCATGAGCATGAAGGTACATTTCTCATATTTTCATCATTTGCTCTGATGCATATAGCCAAGATACATGTAACACATTGCTTACTCTGTCATGTTTACGCATTCACATGCTCCTATATTCCATAATCACATGATTGCATACATGTAGGGGAGCCCATGCAAGTTACATGTCTTTCCAAAGCTTTACTTACTACTCTTAATATCTTGATCTAAAGCTTTGATGTATGTTGTCAACAATTACCAAAAAGGGGGAGATTGAAAGCATAAGTGCTCCCTAGGTGGTTTTGGTAATTAATGTTAACATATCTCTTGTTGGACTAAAATTTTTATCTAGTATGTTTTAGATAAGTTCAACAGTGAAGTGGCATGGACAAGAGGATGTGAAACCCCTTCAAGATGTTAAGGACAAAGGATTGGCTCAAGCTCAAAGCTCAAGACTCTACATTTTCCATTTTAGTGATCCAAGATCACATTGAGTCTATAGGAAAAGCCAATACTATCAAGGAGGGATGAGGTGTTGCTTAATGAGGTTCTTGCTCAAAATGCTTAGTGATATGCTCCAAAACCCTCAACTACTTTCTCACATCCACATATGACCTAAACCAAAAGTCAAACTCAGCCCCACCGATTCTTCCTATCCGGCGCCACCGAGTTTCAAATGTCATAGCCACTGCCACAAACCCTAGGAAAATCGGTCTCACCTTTAGGGATCTCGGTCTCACTAAGATGGGATTGCAAACTCTCTGTTGCCTATTGCAATACTTTCGGTCTCACCAAAACTTGCGATCGGTCCCACCGAAACTGTAATGTAAACTCTCTGGTTCCCTTTTGTAACATATCGGTCTCACCGAAATGAGCGATCGGTCCCACCGAGTTTATCTGACCAACCCTCTGGTTAGCTTATTACCAAAATCGGTCTCACCGGGTTTGTATAATCGGTCTCAATGAGATTACGTTATGCCCTAACCCTAATCATATCGGTCCTACCGAGTTGCATGTCGGTCTCACCGAAAACCATAACAGTCACTAGCTTTGCTGAATCGGTCCGACCGAGTTTAATCATTCGGGCCCACCGAGTTTGGAAATTTATGTGTAATGGTTAGACTTTTTGTGGAGGCTATATATACCCCTCCACCTCCTCTTCATTTGTGGAGAGATCCATCAGAACAAACCTACACTTTCAACATATATTTTCTGAGAGAGAACCACCTACACTTGTGTTGAGACCAAGATATTCCATTCCTACCATATGAATCTTGATCTCTAGCCTTCCCAACTTGCTTTCCACTCAAATCTTCTTTCCACCAAATCCATATCCTGTGAGAGAGAGTTGAGTGTTGGGGAGACTACCATTTGAAGCACAAGAGCAAGGAGTTCATCATCAACACACCATTTGTTACTTCTTGGAGAGTGGTGTCTCCTAGATTGGCTAGGTGTCACTTGGGAGCCTCCGACAAGATTGTGGAGTTTAAGCAAGGAGTTTGTAAGGGCAAGGGGATCGCCTACTTCGTGAAGATCTACCGATAGTGAGGCAAGTCCTTCGTGGGCGATGGCCATGGTGGGATAGACAAGGTTGCTTCTTCGTGGACCCTTCGTGGGTGGAACCCTCCGTGAACTTACGCAACCGTTACCCTTCGTGGGTTGAAGTCTCCATCAGCGTGGATGTACAATAGCACCACCTATCGGAACCACGACAAAAACATCCTTGTCTCCAATTGCGTTTGAATCTTCCAAACCCTTCTCTTTACATTCTTGCAAGTTGCATGCTTTACTTTCCGCTGATCATATACTCTTTGCATGCTTGCTTGATATGTATTGTGTTTGTTAAACTTGTGCCAAAATCCACTTCAACCTAAAGAATTTAAAAACCACAACTTTTAGCACCTATTGTCTAATCACCCCCCCCTCTAGACACCTCTTCTCGATCCTTTCAATAACAACTTTATTCTTGCCTCTAGGGCATGTTTCCTTCAGTCTCCCACTTGCACTAGAGTCAATAATCTAGATTACATAGTAGTGACTCTAACACCCATGGAGTCTTAGTGCTGATCATGTTTTGCTCATAAGAGAGGCTTAGTCAACGGGTCTGCAACATTAAGATCCGTATGTATCTTGCAAATCTCTATGTATCCCTCCTTGACTTGATCGCGGATGGAATTGAAGCATCTCTTGATGTGTTTGGTTCTCTTGTGAAATCTGGATTCCTTCGCCAAGGCAATTGCTCCAGTATTGTCACTGTTGACACCAGATTTTGACACGGCCAAGAACTTAATTAAGATGGCATCAAATGGATAAGTGCCCAAAGTGAGAAAGTTCCATATCGTCAAAAATAGAAACTTTCATATTTCGGCCATAGCCATCCGGTTTCATCTCTAAGGCCGAAATTGTGTTTGAAATCTCGGATTTTGTACTCAGAACACTATTCAGCTGATTACTCCCCCAAGATGGCCTCATTTGAGAAATGTTTCTACATGGATTGTCTTCGTCTCGTCGAAACGATCGATTTTGATATAAAGATCATCTCAATCCGAGATCATATGCAAAAGTTAGAGCCCGCACAGCGCGACCCTCCAGTGAGCAAAAATATGACGCCCGGAACCAGACACATATGTGGGTATGTCTGATGTGGTGCGTGAATAATTAGCTGTCTTGCACGACCAATTTGACCCTCCAGATGACCTCTGATGAAAAACCGTTCAACATGGAAGTTTTTTGTCTCGTCGAAACGGTCAAGATTGCTTTTGGGCTCGTTTCCATCCGAGGTCGTTTACCACCTCAAAAAAGACCCGCAAGATACAGCTAGTTTAAACCGAACAGTTTTGGAAAGTTCGGATAAACCAATCCGAATTTGACTAGGGTTTTGGACGTGAATTGATGTAATTTTCTTGTAAGGAAAGCCTAAATGAAAATTTTGCTTGTACTGTAAGTCCAGCCGCCTCTTATATATGTTGGGGTGACGGCCGATTGAAATGACACACAATCGATCAAATCATCTACCACTTTTTATCTTTTATCTTTTCTTCCTAACCCTAGTTCTTCTTCTTCCTTGTTCTTCGTCTGTTCTTCTTGTTGCAGGGCGGCGAACCTCGAGGCCCTAGGGGCGATTAGGTCGACCTAGAGCAGCCCATAGCCGCCGCACGTCCAGACGGGGTCCCTCCCGGGCATGCAGGGTTTCGGGTCTTCAAAAGCGCCCGCTGGATTACCTGCGTACCGTGCTTCTGGCTGGGTCTCCTTCGACGTGAGCTGCGGTGCATCACCCTCGGTGTTGGAGGTACACGGTGACGTGTTCATGTGTGAACACACTTTTTGGCGACTCCACTGGGGACTAAGCTTTGAACGGTCTCCAGCCCGTTCTTGCTACAAAGAGATCGTCATCTAGGGTTTGCAATCTACAAAGGTAATATGAATACCCAATTCCCTACTGTAGATACGAATAATTCATATGATGTTTCTAGATCGTTCAATGATTATACTCTATCGATAGGCCCTAGTTTTTTCAATAATGCATCTAATTACGTGCATAGGCCGATTCAAAGTAATTTACATGTTTTAACTTCTTATGAAACTAGTAACATACAACATATGTATCCTAACTCTGATGCATTGGCAACCCCACAAATCCATATGCCGATGAACAACATGATGGGTTCGGTTAATCAATTTGAAACACCTCATGTTAAAATTTCCAATAGCATAGAAGAAAGTGTTTCACCTTGTAGCGACCCGACCCGAATGGATCAAGTCTCTGTGCTTAAGTGTCATCCCTGGATCCGTATGCTGACACACATAGTACTCGAGGATTTATAACAGAGGTAAATCACATGTAAAAGTAACGTAAATATTATTACCTCAATCCAAATAGCGGAAGTAACAAAGGTTGTGGATTCACATCAACACCAACGACAAAGTTGAGTGTAAAAATCGTAACCCTAACGTATCACTTACTCGTCGTAAGAAATCCTGCAACATGAGATGTTGCAGCCACAGAGGGTCAGTACATCGAATGTACTGGCAAATTCACACCATAGAGAATGATGAATAAAGGCTATCACTACATGCATATTTGGCTGGTGGAAAAGCTCTATGGTTATAAGGTTTTTGCGAAAAGCCAAATTTTCCCTACTACAAAGGAATAAATTTTATTGAACTATCATGGTGGTTGTTAATCATTGAGAATGGTTGACAACATTCTCAATCCCAATTAAGTAACATCATTAAACCCAACAAAATTAATTTAAATTAACATGATGAGATTCACATGATAATCCAAGTACTAGATACTCAAGATGTCCATAACCGGGGACACGGCTAATCATGATTACTTTATACACTCTACAGAGGTTTGTGCGCTTTCCCCCACAAGACTCGATCTCCTTCGTTGGATTTCTCGCACTACATGGTGTTTGAGAAATGGATGACCGAGACATAGTCTTTCAGAAGCGTTTGCACCTTACGATGGGTAGACGTTACCACCTACAACCCTACATCTGCTAGTCTACCACTTTAAGAGTTCACACGACTTAATCAACTATGCTAGAGCCCATAATAGCTTGTGGCTGCACACGGAAGTTTCTAGTATGAATAATCTCATGATCCCTTTGAACCTGGGTGGCGGTCCATAAAAAAACAGGCAATCCTGGAATACCTAGGTGCCTCAATCCACCCAGATGTGTGTTAAAGTTTCCACCTTAAGTAAACCATTAATTAACAACCTCACATCTGTCATGAATACTCTCAAACCCAATCCACGTCTAGGAGCATAGCATGGCAATATAAGCATAACATAATAGTAACTCCCAAGGTTTGAATGCAGGGCAATAGGTTCCTACCTCATCAACTACTTCCCAATACCCACATGTTATCAATCCTACTCATGCAATGTTTGAGGGTGAAACTAATGCATAAAAACTGGGTATGAAAGGAATATGATCAAAGTGTGAACTTGCCTGCAATGTTGATGAAGATGATTCGCACTCAAAACTCTTGATAGTTCTACTCGTTACACTCCGATCAATCTATCGTAAGTAAGCAATAGTAACAACACATAAGAAATCACTCAAAATATCAGAAAGATCGAAGAAGACGATTCGAAAAACTTCAAAACCAAGCAAATAACTCTTGCAACATAAAACAATTTCTAACAGTACCAAAATTATGTGAATTTGGCCTTATCATAAAGTTTAGGTCAAGAGCTTCGATTTGCAAAAAGAATCAACTCAAACGGAGCTACGAAACTCAAGTTATGATCAAATGAAGTTTGAATACAAATCTGATCTAATTCAAATTTTAAACTTTTCAAAAACATGTTTGAGTTGGATTAATGGATAGAGGGGATCGTAACGAAGACGTGAGCGTTGGTTTCATTGGCTTTGGACTAATGAGTAAGTAGTAGTGATCGATTGAAGATCAGGGACTAAACTGTAAATAAAACATCTACAAGGAAGTCCCTGTCAAAAACAGAAAAGGAAAAGACTAAAAAGCGAACGTTCGTTTATAAGATCTAAACAGTGGATGTTCGCTGTTTAATAAAACCAAAAAAACAAATGTAGTCTAGGTTAAAAAACCGAGGTTAAAAGAAAAACCGGATCGGACCGGCGGTTTTATACCGGTTCGGAAGGTTTTGATGGCGGCGGCGGTCTCTGGCGAGACAGGACGGCGGCGGCAGCTCTGGTCCAGCCAGGGTGGCGGCTTCGGTCGTCCAGGAGGGCGGCGAAGGGGCCGGGGAGGGGCGGCGGGGCGAGGCGAGCAGGATGGCGGCGTCGGCGGTGGTCAACGGTGACGGGACGGAGCGGGGCGGCGGCGATGGATCTCGCCGGCGGCGGCGGGACGCGGCGCAAGGGCGGCGGTGCGGTGCGGCAGAGAGGAAAAGGCGGCAGCGGCGAAGCTTATATAGAGGGGGGCGAGGGTTGCGTGGATGAGGGGGCAAGGCGGCGCGGGGGTGGCCGGGTTGGCCACGGCGGCGGCGAACGGCGTGCCCGAGCGGGACTTCCTCTCGGGGAAGGAGAGGGGCGGCGCGCTGGGCTGGGCCTTGGCCTGGCAGGAGCTGGGCCGGCCCAATCAGAAAGTTTTTTTTTACAAATTTCCAGACAACTAAATAAAAAAAGCAAAATAAATAAAATATTATATAGGCATATAATATATCAAAAATTTTAGAAAAAGATTTTCTACGACATGGACATTTTTATAATGCCAAATAAAATCCACACAAATTCAGATAATTCAAAGAGTGCTACTGGTCTAATAAGATCCAACGAAAAACATTTTAAAAATACCAAAATGAAATCAAATTTATTTCTCTCCAATTTTCTGTTGTAGGGAATCATGTTACCCTATTTTCCATGTATTTTATTTTTGGAGAAAAAAGATTTGAATAAAATCCAAATAACTACAAATTGAAAAAGAATTCCAAAAAGACTTTGAATTTTGATCCTTTGCAACTCCCAACTCATATTTCATATTATTTGAAGAAGTCATTTTATCTCCTCTCGTGAAAATCATTGAGTTGCATAAAGTTTCAGAATTGGAAATATTTTCCTAATGAAATTCAAATATTTTCAACACCCCTTGTCATTTAAATAAATGGAAGAAGTCATGTCATCTTCTCTCCAGGGTTTCGTGGTGAAAAGAATTTGAATTCACGGAGATCATGAATGCAAAATGAAAGTTTGGGAAAGCCCTTTTATTCCCTCTCATTTAACTTTCAAAAAGGTTTCAAATTTCACTCAATTTCACACAATCAATCAAATCTATCTATTTATTATAACATTCCAAAATTTAGAATTTTGGGATGTTACAAACCTACCACCCTTAAAAGGAATCTCGTCCTCGAGATTCGGAGAGGCTAGGAAGAAATAGGTTAGGTTCGGGGTCTCTTCAAAATTTCATCAATCATCTCCGGGGTGTGGGGTTCTACCACCCTTAGAAGCATTGTTACGGTTCCATCAAAACTCATATATTTTTTATTGTTAACAGTGTCAGTCTTCTTGGATCTTTAGGATAATTCCTTATCCGGGCTCTTCCGGTAGTGGCATAACCTTTACCACAATTCTTCTGTCTTTCATCTAGGTAAGGTTCTTCCGAGACTGGGTCTTCTTTGCTGACGAGTCTGGCGCCAATACTAATCAACTATCGATATCTGTCATGGTGGTCAACAATTTAGGGTTTCTCCTGCAGGAAATGGGTCCGGGTTGATCCTCACCGTATAACCTACGGTTGGCAAAGCTGCCTTGTACAAGGGAAAAATACCTATACCATTCTAAGGCTTAAACAAGGTTTTGATCGTCGGTGCTCTACTATAGGTAAGTCACTCAGATTTACCATCCCATATATCAAGGCGAACAATAAGAGTAAGTCGGTATGGTAATCAATCCATCCCGCACCCAAATCATTACCTTGTATACGGTTTGGCGAATCTCGCATTCTAACACTCGGTCATCCTCACAAGCATTGTAGAATTTCTCTTGTCCATGAACTGCGTTCGGAATAATCCATTGATTCTGCAAACCAAACAAACATCTATCGTTCCTTCACAACTCTCAGGTTTTGCGTTACTCCTATAAAATCGTCTGCCGATAAACATCATATCTTCCTCCGGGGTTTTTCCTTCAGCAATAATTTGCTTGCTTCTTGGCAGGTCCTAGGGCCTGTGGGTTATGGCCCATCTCATCACTTGTAGTCCCTGAACTTATCATCGGGCAACTGATCATTGTTCCAACTTCCAACTTCCTAGTATTCTTAAATCCATGCAATTGTACTGTCTTCCTTCCTTCTATTGGCAGCAAACTAGGACATGATTACTCAGACTCATCATGGAGTTTCCATTGATCCATATTTCCGACATCGTACCTCCTTTATATCCAATAGTAATTTATCTCTTCATCCTCGTGGGATATCCCTCATACCAAGATAAAAGCTTATACTTATGAAGTCCATATTCCATTTCATGGAACATCATTATCCTTTCCAGGGTCAAGCGTCCTTACAGGGGAATATTGGCCATCTCTGCATGGCACTTCTTCAATTGGGAAACGTAAAACACATCATGAACTCCTGACAGTCCTTCAGGTGACTCCAACTTGTTGGCCACTTCTCCCATACGCTCCAAAACTCGGTATGGTCCTACAAATCTCAGGGCTAACTTTCCCTTAACTACAAATTGTTTAACTCCTCGCAGA
This sequence comes from Triticum dicoccoides, assembly GCF_002162155.2. Lineage (NCBI taxonomy): Eukaryota > Viridiplantae > Streptophyta > Magnoliopsida > Poales > Poaceae > Triticum > Triticum dicoccoides. The sequence goes on along the minus strand of NC_041382.1, from coordinate 320,919,042 downwards.
GGGGACACACGAAGACATGCTCTATCTCCAATTTCATAGACTACCTCCTTGCATTTTTTTAGTCTGCATAACTCTTCTGCCTGGACTGAGCTACCTTCAGTCTATCTCGAATCAACTTAACATTCTCTTTCGACTCCTTGATCACATTTGGTCCAACAACTGACATTCTCCAACTTCATCCCACATACTCTTGGGGCATCACACATATCGAGACAAAACTTGTATTCATTTTATCCAAAATCCACTCAGAGTATCCTTATCTTTTCCTGGGGTCAAGGGTTCTTACAGGGTACTACCACCCTTAAAATGCACAAATCTTCCATAGACCATATTTCTCATATCCTCAGAATGGTCAAAATCCTTCTTCCTAGAGTAACAACTCATAAAATCCATATCAGTACCAATGATGCTAGCTTTATTCTTTCTCAAATGATTACAATCTCTCGCCTTTCCATTGCATGTCTCAACTCAACACCTCAATATAAAAGAAAATGTTCTCACTTCTACAATTCCCTTTTTTTTTGCAAACTCAACTATCTAGCAAAAGTTTCCTTCTCCTTGGGGCATTCTCTGGCAAAGTGCCCTGCTCCATTACCACTAAAACATATTACTTCTGACAAGTATCGAGGTTTCATTTTTGGGTAACTGTTGAGGTAGTGCCCTGACTCCTTACACCTATAACATGTGATATGACTCAGATCCTTCCTGGAATCCACTCTGCTTCTCTTCCTGGACCTTTCTATGCCAATCATGGCTTCTATTTCTTGTGGGCCATATTCTACTTCCTTTGTCGGGAATTATACTAGATCCCCATTCAAACAATTTTGGGAGATGTGTCCTTCTTCTCCACATGAATAGCAAGACTTAGTGCAGGGTTTACTCGGGTCCTCTTTAGGTGTGTCCTCCACCTCTTCCTTCATCACAGTTTCTTCTAAAATTCCCATAAGGGCTCCTTTCTTTATTTCTTTCTTCTTCTGGATGGTTCATTGTACCATGGGGTAAATGTGACACTGAGCAGGATAGTGGGTAGTCCCTTCACACAAGAAACAAGTAATCTGCCTAGTTGGGCATTCTTCAACCGGGTGACTTCCTTCACAATTAGGGAATTCATCCTTGTGTTCTTTATGGGTGTGTCCTACTTCTCCACAAATCTTGCATGCACAAGGTTTCTTCATATCATTTCCATAAGGCTTCAACTTCTGGGACACAAACTGAGACTTTGGCAAAGTCAACTTAAATTCTCTCCAAGTGGTTACTCCTTGCCATCCATTCATGGTTTGGTACATCCTCCACCAAGTAGCAGCACCTCTTTCAAAGCACTGAAGAGCATGCTGGGTCATATCATTTCCAACTATAAGGTTATTCTTCATGTGATCCTCCATGTTCTGAATCCATTGGTCCGTCTCCAATTGACTCATCAGTCCAAAAAACATAAGCTCATCTTCATTCATCCTCTATTGGGTCCATGGGTTTGGGGTGAGATAAGAGAGATAGAGATGGATAAACACAATACAAACAAAAGTTTTGAAAAGACAGATTTTATTGTGGTTGTCGAAAAACATCAAACAAATGACAGCTCACAAACGTTGCATCTAACGTAGGTATATAACAGGGGTTTGGTCTTCTAAAGGTCAATAAATCTTCAACGTCTCCAAACTCTTCAAGCCTTGTTCATGCCTCCAATGGCTTCTTCCAATCATGCTTGTCTTCTCAAGTTCTTTTGCCAGATCATCTCTGTTGACGTAAATTCTCTCGTGACATCCTTTAATATTCCGTAGTTGCATTTCGAACTTCTAGGTTTCAACATCCTTGGCATGAACCATGGTCTAGTTCCTGACGAATCTCCGGTTTCTCGAGGTTTTGCTCCTCCAGCTTGGCTACTCTCATCTTCAGGGTCCTGAGTTCCTCATGAAATACTTCCTTGTCAAAATACTACTTCTTGTAGGTCCATCTTAACTTCTTGATGTAACACTCCAGATCCTGGTTATACACTTAGCTAAGGTTAAAACTTCACCTCTTGTTGATAGATGCTCCATCAGCGTTCTACCATCCAATCCTTCCATGCATATGCATGCTTAACTCAGCACGGTGACAATAGCATAAGCGGGCCATAACATCATGGATAGCTGGGTTTCTGCTCTTGTCATTTCCATGAGCTATCTCTCCATAGTTGATATCTCCTGCCTTAGGGTTTTCCTTGACAGAACTTTAAGTTTTTAACTCTCCATGCTCCGATCTTTCTCCGATACACCCTGATCTCGGGCATTGACAACTTCCATAATCTGTCAAGTTCCATAAGGGTAGCCTTCCTAGGTCATACAAATCTAGGGATTCTTCAGAGCCTTCAAATTCTCCTAGTCTTCGGAGTCTTCAACCGTTGTAGTTTTCATTATTCAGATGCACAGTAAAATCCTATTCATTTCGAAGCGGTCTTAGTTGTCCAATATCTTGTACTTCTTGGAGTGGTCTCATCCGCCGAATCTTCGAGTGATCCAAAGGGAAACGGGATATGGTCTCACTAAAAGGGAATTTTTGAATAAGCTTAGAAGAGAAGAGAGGTAAAAGATCTTTTTGAAAGGGAAAGTTGTAGACAAAAATCTTTGCTATGGGCTTGCCAGTTTCTAGGGTCACGTCCTACAGTCAACATGTGCTCTGATACCAACTTGTAGCAACCCAACCCGAATGGATCAAGTCTCTGTGCTTAAGTGTCATCCCTGGATCGGTATGCTGACACACATAGTACTCGAGGATTTATAATAGAGGTAAATCACATGTAAAAGTAACATAAATATTATTACCTCAATCCAAATAGCGGAAGTAACAAAGGTTGTGGATTCCCATCAACACCAATGGCAAAGTTGAGTGTAGAAATCGTAACCCTAACGTATCACTTACTCGTCGTAAGAAATCCTGCAACATGAGATGTTGCAGCCACAGAGGGTCAGTACATTGAATGTACTGGCAAATTCACACCATAGAGAATGATGAATAAAGGCTATCACTACATGCATATTTGGCTGGTGGAAAAGCTCTATGGTTATAAGGTTTTTGCGAAAAGCCAATTTTTCCCTACTACAAAGGAATAAATTTTATTTAACTATCATGGTGGTTGTTAATCATTGAGAATGGTTGACAGCATTCTCAATCCCAATTAAGTAACATCATTAAACCCAACAAATTTAATTTAAAGTAACATGATGAGATTCACATGATAATCCAAGTACTAGATACTCAAGATGTCCATAACCGGGGACACGACTAATCATGATTACTTTATACACTCTGCAGAGGTTTGCGCACTTTTCCCCACAAGACTCGATCTCCATTGGATTTCTCGCACTACATGGTGTTTGAGAAACGGATGATCGAGACATAGTATTTCAGAAGCGTTTGCACCTTACGATGGGTAGACCGTACCACCTATAACCCCTACATCTGCTAGTCTAACACTGTAAGAGTTCACACGACTTAATCAATTATGCTAGAGCCCATAATAGCTTGTGGCTGCACATTTAAGTTTCTGGTATGAATAATCTCATGATCCCTTTGAGCCTGGGTGGCGGTCCATAAAAAAATAGGCAATCCTGGAATACCTAGGTGCCTAGACAGGCAATCGCTGGAATACCGAGGTGCCTCAATCCACCCAGATGTGTGTTAAAGTTGCCACCTTAAGTAAACCATTAATTAACAACCTCACATCTGTCATGAATACTCTCAAACCCAATCCACGTCTAGGAGCATAGCATGGCAATATAAGCATAATGTAATCGTAGCTCCCCGGGTTTGAATGCAGGGCAATAGGTTCCTACCTCATCAACTACTTCCCAATAACCACATGTTATCAATCCTACTCATGCAATGTTTGAGGGTGAAACTAATGCATAAAAACTGGGTATGAAAGGAATATGATCAAAGTGTGAACTTGCCTGCAATGTTGATGAAGATGATTCGCACTCAAAACTCTTGATAGTTCTACTCATCACACTCCGGTCAATCTATCATAGGCAAGAAATAGTAACCACCCATAAGCAATCACTCAAAATATCAGAAAGATCGAAGAAGACGATTCGAAAAACTTCAAAACCAAGAAAATAACTCTTGCAACATAAAACAATTTCTAATAGTACCAAAATTATGTGAATTTGGCCTTATCAGAAAGTTCAGGTCAAGAGCTTCAATTTGCAAAAAGAATCAACGCAAACAGAGCTACGAAACTCAAGTTATGATCAAATGAAGTTTGAAAAAAAATCTGATCTAATTCAAATTTTAAACTTTTGAAAAACATGTTTGAGTTGGATTAATGGATAGAGGGGATCGTAACGAAGACGTGAGCGTTGGTTTCATTCGATTTGGACTAACGAGTAAGTAGTAGTGATCGATTGAAGATCAGGGACTAAACTGTAAATAAAACATCTACAAGGAAGTCCCTGTCTAAAACAGAAAAGGAAAAGACTAAAAAGCGAACGTTCGTTTATAAAATCTAAACAATGGACTTTCGCTGTTTAATAAAACCAAAAAAAACAAATCTAGTCTAGGGTTTAAAAAAAACCGAGGTTAAAAGAAAAACCGAATCGGACCGGCAGTTTTATACCGGTGCGGAAGGTTTCGACGCCGGCGGCGGTCTCCGGCGAGACAGGACGGTGGTGGCGGCTCGGGTCCGGCCAGGGTGGCGGCGCCGGTCGTCCAGGAGGGCGGCGAAGGGGTCAGGGATGGGCGGCGTGGCGAGGCGAGCAGGATGGCGGCGTCAGCGGTGGTCAATGGTGACGGGATGAAGCGGGGCGGCGGCGGTGGATCTCGCTGGTGGCGGCGGGACGCGGCGCAAGGGTGGCGGTGCAGTGTGGTAGAGAGGAAAAGGCGGCGGTGGCGGAGCTTATATAGAGGGGGGGCGAGGGTTGCGTGGATGAGGGGGCAAGGCGGCGCGGGGGTGGCCGGGTCGGCCACGGCGGCGGCGAACGGCGTGCCCGAGTGGGACTTCTGCTCCGGGAAGGAGAGGGGCGGCGCGCTGGGCTGGGCCTTGGCCTGGCAGGAGCTGGGCCGGCCCAGTTAGAAAGTTTTTTTTACAAATTTCCAGACAAATAAATAAAAAAAGCAAACTAAATAAAATATTATTTAGGCATATAATATATCAAAATTTTCAGAAAAAGATTTTCTACGACATGGACATTTTTATAATGCCAAAGAAAATCTACACAAATTCAGATAATTCAAAGAGTGCTACTGGTCTAATAAGATCCAGCAAAAAAACATTTTAAAAATACCAAAATGTAATCAAATTTATTTCTCTCCAATTTTCTGTTGTAGGGAATCATGTTACCCTATTTTCCATGTATTTTAGTTTTGTAGACAAAAATGATTTGAATAAAATCCAAATAACTCCAAATTGAAAAATAATTCCAAAAAGACTTTGAATTTTGATCCTTTGAAACTCCCAACTCATATTTTATATAATTTGAAGAAGTCATTTTATATCCTGTCGTGAAAATCATTGAGTTGCATAAAGTTTCAGAATTGGAAATATTTTCCAAATGAAATTCAAATATTTTCAACACCCCTTGTCATTTAAATAAATGGAAGAAGTCATGTCATCTTCTCTCCAGGTTTTCATGGTGAAAAGAATTTGAGTTCACGGAGATCACGAATGCAAAATGAAAGTTTGGGATTTTATTCCCTCTCATTTAACTTTCAAAATGGTTTCGAATTTCACTCAATTTCACACAATCAATCAAACAATCAATCAAATCTATCTATTTATTATAACATTCCAAAATTTAGAATTTTGGGATGTTACACACCTTTTTATTCATAGGCAACTAATTTGCAGTATGTGAATCCAACCTTGTTGATGGTTGGGAGAATTGGCCATGCTGCTAGTTAATCTCAACCATCATATGCTACACCTCATTGTAGTAATTTTTCAGCACCGTATGCAACTGTAGATGTTCACAATTCGGCCCCGCATCTTCATGGTCATAGCCAAATAAGTGAAAATTTTACAGGAACACATGTGCCGTCATCAAATACTGTAGCATATAATGCATACTCTACGCAATTCGAGAATTTCGGCAACACTCACGAATCATTGCCGATAGAATCTGAAAGTATTGTGGAGCAATCCCTTCTAGAAGCGCTTGTGGCTGCGTTAAAAAAGAGCTTGGCACAAAACAAGAAAATTAGTGTTCTTTGCCTTGAACAATATGAAAAGGGGTTGTTTCCTGATTATGCTGCAATAAAGGCTAGAGTTTTGCAAGAAGATGAAACTACATGCATTGATAGAATTGGCGAAAGAGCATATGGTTATACAGCAGTGCATACACCTCCACCTAGTACCGCAGCATATTATACACCCCCTACACAATTGCAAAATTTCGGCAACACTAATACTTCATTGCCGAAAGATTCTAAAAGCATTTGGAGGCAAACTAATCTAGAGCGGGCTGAGATTGAGAGGGGAGTGAAAGCTTTGCGCAATAGGGTGCAAGTACATCGCCAAGAGAGAATTAATAGGGAATTAGCTCAATGAAAAGAAGTGTTTCCAATTGATATAACCGGTGAAAAGAATGATGATTCGGACACTAAAAGTGCTTCGGTTGAAAAATCCGAATCAAGTAGTAAAGATTCTGAATCCATCAAATCCAAAGAGGCAAACATTGTTGAGAAAGGGCATGGGAAGTATAACAAGACAACCATACTTGATTTTTATGAAGTTAATGGAACCTACTTCCTGCCCTATGAGTTTCGTGCCATAGAAATCGATGAGCTTCAAGAACAAGAACAAGTAGCCAAATAAAGTTTGGTGGATGAAGATCTTCAAACTAACGATGCACGAAACCAAGAGAAAGATGATGACAAGGCGTTCGGGAGCTATCCGAAGGCGGAGCAAGATATTCTTCAAGTCACACCATCATCATGCTCTCCCAACATATTTGAAGAGGTATGTCTAGCAAGTAATTTACCTATTTTCAGATTTGGTCACAACTTTATTGTTGATGCATCTATTAGGAAAATTCTAATAAGTAATTGTCAAAGACCAATGAAGAAGGGCAATTTACTTGTTAGCAATAAAATTGTTACTAAGCATATCGGCCAATGTATTGTACCATTCAAAGAGACCGAAAATTCATATCTAATTGGGTAGCTTTGCTTGCTTCATGCTTGGGTTACGCATGGTCTCAACTGAGACGTGTATGTTCTAACTACTTTGATTTCAGAAATTTAAAGCCAAGGTTAAAATCTTTTAGGAAAACCGATGCTAGTATAGTTTCTTATTTAAGGACATCGGGAAAAGTATGCGAAAGAGAATTCATAGCCGAATGGGAAGATGCCAAATCTGAACCATTCGTTTGCTTAACTCCAAAGCCGTTCTCACAACAAGATCGGCTAGAAAACAAAAGGTATACCTTCGATTCAAACATGTGTGATCAAATCTTTGATTTGTTGTTGAAAAATAATTACATTAGAATTCCTGATCACCATGTCAAGCCATCTATCCAAGGACGAATGTATTGTAAGTTGCATGATTCGTCCAAGCATAATTTTGAGGACTGCCACATGTTTCGTCAAATAGTTCAATCGGCCATTGATAAAGGACGATTAAAATTTGTTGAGACACCAAGAGATGACCAGTCTATTCCGATTGGTCCCGATGGCAGAAATTTTTTGCATCGGCTGCTTCAAGCCGATCCATTTAAAGAGAAGGTAAAAACTGCAGGTGATGGTATCAAGCTTTCAAGTAAAGAAGGTGTTGAAAAACATAATGAACATAATCTTGAGGGCGAAAATTCCATCGAAGCTACAATGGAGATGCCAAGGACTGGGTGGCAAGAAGCAAATCCAATGATCGATGAAAGCAAACCAAAAGAAAATAAAGGCCGAAATAAGTGCAAGTGTAAGAGACCAAAAATCACCTTCGCTGAACTATTGGAAAAATATCAAAAGAAGAGTGAAGAGAAGAATGCTTATCGGCCAAATAATGCAAAGAAACCAAGGTCACCCCCAAGGCATAAATTTGAGGATCAGTATTGGCAAAGTAGGAATTTTAATGCAACATATTCATATCCTTATTTTGGGTCGCCAATGCCAATGACGTGGATGCCTCCCTATGCTCATGTAGATCCATATCCATCATGGGGCAGGTATGATACATGGGCACATTCTCCATATTATTTTAGACCATCTCATCAATATTATGCAGCTCCGAGAAGATCAATATTTGAACAATCACATGTTAAAGACAGTTTCAATCATAAGGAATCGGTCCAGAGCTCAAAGAAGAAGAAAGAGGTGGTGAAGCAAGTTTACCGTGTTAAAAGAGATGGTCGTAAGAGTGCAACTTCATATTTGATCTCAAATGAAAAAGAGCCAATTAAAGTGTTGACATTGGCTACTAAAGGCAATGAGACGAAGCAACCAATTATTGGGAGTCAAAGTGCCAAATCTGAAGAAAAGAAGTTGAAAGTGCACAAGGCCAAAAAGGAATTTCCATTGGTCAAAACAGAATCACAGCCGAGATGCCCACTCGCTTTATCGTATTGGCAAAATAGGGAATTACAAAATCTTAGTGCACAAGAGCTGAGACAGAAGAACATGGCATGGGTTCCCAAGAGGATCAATCATAACAAAAAGGATGTGCATGCTTCTATTGCAAAAAGTACAATAAAAGTGAAGAAAGAGAAGAATGGAAGCAACAAATAATAAAGCCGAAGTTGTGCATCACAACATCAAAATCTTCGGTTAGCACATCATGCATTTTCTTCAACCATGCCATTGATGCCTTTTCCATGGAATTCATCCATAGGTATGATCAATCACCCTCCAAGGATTTATTTTGATCCATGGATGCAACATAATTTTCTATATCATGACACGTATTACCAAATCACTATATATTTGGTTAGTTACATTTTTGTTGCTAATACAAAGGGGACAAAATATTATATTGCTATTTTGTTTGTTTATTTCGGCTATACATACTTTGGTGGGTGAATTCTACATGGACCTCATGGTAATGGCCGATACCTATCTAGCGCCCTGAGAATATATCTAAGAATGGCCGGTGTGGTATTCTAACATCGTCCTTAGTTTGAGTAGAGATTGAGATAAGTGCTTGCAAAGGAAGTTGTCAAATTGATGCCATTGAAGATATTATGCATAGACCAATTCATCAAAATTGCATAGTGAACTTATGTTTTGATTGGGTGTGCTTTGGCTTATTAGTTTTCAGAATTTACGTAAGGCCAAATCATGGTTGATTTTATTATTGAGCATCATATTGACATCATGCATAATATTGATTTTAGATTGATCTCTCTAGTACCATGGAGATTATATATTGATGGTTAAATTTGTAGCAATGGCCAGGGTGTTGGTGTTGTTTATATATCTCCTTATGATGCTATTTTGTGAAGCCTCATGCCGATTAAATATTTTTGCACAATGATCAAAGCCGAATATGCATTGTCATTCGGATTGGAGCTTTGCCTTGCTATAGGTGCTATACATATTGAGGCTTCCGGTGATTCATTATTAGTAGTGCAACAAGTATCCAAGGGTTATCAATGTTTTGACGAATCACTTATAGTTTATCTTTTGGTATGTCTAGATGCAAGATTTACCTTGGGTTGTTTTAAAATTGTTCATATATCTAGACATGACAATTCGAAAGAGTTAGCACAGAAAGCATCCGGCTACTATGTTAACCATGGTGTATTGCATTTCTATCAATAGCTGATGCTAGGTCTGGTCAACATAGGTAAGGCCGAATGGAAGCCCACCGCTTCGGCCACTAATGAAACTTTTATGCGGGTGAAGTAAGGATTGGAGGAAGTTCATTCTTGGTTATCTACAAAATGCTAGCGAAAGGGATAACAATATGGTTCGGAGGATGGTTTTGGTCTATGGAACCTTATCACCAGATTGTTATAGAAGCTGAGAAGTTTTCACCCAAGTTTGCATCAAGAGGTTCAAATAAGCAATGGCAGATATATACTTATTGTCCTAAGAACATGCAAAATGGCCGATGAAGTGTTGACATCGTCCTTAAAAAAGCATCGTGCAATTTATTTTTCGGCACACAAGTTTGCCGAAAAACAGGGGGGCATGTGTTGACACCAGATTTTGACACGACCAAGAACTTAATTAAGATGACATCAAATGGAGAAGTGCCCAAAGTGAGAAAGTTATGTATCGTCAAAAATAGAAACTTCCATATTTGGGCCATAGCCATCCGGTTTCATCTCTAAGGCCGAAGTTGTGTTTGAAATCTCAGATTTTGTATTCAGAAAACTATTCGGCTGATTACTCCCCCAAGATGGCCTCATATGAGAAATATTTCTACACGGATTGTCTTCGTCTCGTCGAAACGATTGATTTTGATATAAAGATCATCTCAATCTGAAGTCATATGAAAAAGTTAGAGCCCACACAGCGTGACCCTCCATTGAGCAAAAATATGACGCCCGGAACTAGACACATATGTGGGTATATCTGATGTGGTGCGTGAATAATTAGCTGTCTTGCACAAACGATTTGACCCTCGGGATGACCTCTGATGAAAAAACGTTCAACATGAAAGTTGTTCGTCTCGTCGAAACGGTCAAGATTGCTTTTGGGCTCGTTTCCATCCGAGGTCGTTTACCACCTCAAAAAACACTCACAAGGTACAGCTAGTTTAAACCGAACAGTTTTGGAAAGTTCGGATAAACCAATCCGAATTTGACTAGGGTTTTGGACGTGAATTGATATAATTTTCTTGTAAGGAAAGCCTAAATGAATCTTTTGCTTGTACGGGAAGTCCAGCCGCCTCTTATATATGTTGGGGCGATGGCCGATTGAAACAACACACAATCGATCAAATCATCTACCACTTTTTATCTTTTATCTTTTCTTCCTAACCCTAGTTCTTATTCTTCCTCGTTCTTCGTCTGTTCTTCTTGTTGCAGGGCGGCGAACCTCGAGGCCCTAGGGGCGATCAAGTTGACCTAGGGCAGCCCATAGCCGCCACACGTCCAGACGGGGTCCCTCCCGGGCATGCGAGGTTTCGGGTCTTCAAAAGCGCCCGCCGGATTGCCTGCGTACCACGCTTCCGGCTGGGTCTCCTTCGACGTGAGCTGCATTGCATCACCCTCGGCATTGGTGGTACACGGTGACGTGTTCGTGTGTGAACAGTCACAAAAGATTTTCATTGGACCTGATGCACCAGGTATTACACCTAGATCGGATATGAACTCCTTGATCCAGACTCCTTCTTTTGCTACTTCTGAAGCAGCTATGTACTCTGCTTCACATGTAGATCCCGTCACGATGCTCTGCTTGGAACTGCACTAACTGACAACTCCACCATTCAATATAAATACGTATCCGGTTTGTGACTTAGAGTCATCTAAATCAGTGTCAAAGCTTGCATCAATGAAACCATTTACGACGAGCTCTTTGTCACCTCCATAAACGAGAAACATATCCGTAGTCCTTTTCAGGTATTTAAGGATATTCTTGACTGATGTCCAGTGATCCATTCCTGGATTACTTTGGTACCCCCCTGCTAAACTTATAGCAAGGCACACATCAGGTCTGGTACACATCATTGCATACATCATAGAACCTATGGCTGAGGCCTAGGGAATGACTTTCATTTTCTCTCTATCTTCTGCAGTGGTCTGGCATTGAGTCTGACTCAACTTCGCACCTTGTAACACAAGCAAGAACCCTTTCTTTGACTGATCCATTTTGAACTTCTTCAAAACTTTATCAAGGTATGTGCTTTGTGAAAGTCCAATTAAGCGTCTTAATCTATCTCTATAGATCTTGATGCCCAATATATAAGCAGATTCACCGAGGTCTTTCGTTGAAAAATTCTTATTCAAGTATCCTTTTATGCTATCCAGAAATTCTGTATTATCTCCAATCAATAATATGTCTTCCACATATAATATTAGAAATGCTACAGAGTTCCCACTCACTTTCTTGTAAATACAGGCTTCTCCAAAAGTCTGTATAAAACCATATAATTTGATCACACTATCAAAGCGTATATTCCAACTCCGAGAGGCTTGCACCAGTTCATAGATAGATCGCTGGAGCTTGCACACTTTGCTAGCACCTTTAGGATCGACAAAACCTTCTGGTTGCATCATATACAGCTCTTCTTTAAGATATCCATTAAGGAATGTAGTTTTGACATCCATTTGCCAAATTTCATAATCATAAAATGCGGCAATTGCTAACATGATTCGAACAGACTTAGCATCGTTATGGGTGAGAAGATCTCATCATAGTCAACTCCTTGAACTTGTCGAAAACCTTTCGCAACAAGTCGAGCTTTGTAGAAAGTAATATTACCATCAGTGTCAGTCTTCTTCTTGAAGATCCATTTATACTCTATTGCTTGCTGATCATCGAGCATGTCAACCAAAGTCCACACTTTGTTGTCATACATGGATCCCATCTCAGATTTCAAGGCCTCAAGCCATTTCACGGAATCTGGGCCATCATCGCTTCCTCATGGTTCATAGATTTGTCATGGTCAAGTAACATGACCTCCAGAACAAGATTACTGTACCACTCTAGTGCGGATCGTACTCTGATTGACCTATGAGGTTCGGTAGTAACTTGATCTGAATTTTCATGATCATCATCATTTACTTCCTCACTAATTGGTGTTGGAATCACTGGAACTGATTTATGTGATGAACTACTTTCCAATTCGGGAGAAGGTACAATTACCTCATCAAGTTCTATTTTCCTCCCACTCAGTTCTTTCGAGAGAAACTCCTTCTCTAGAAAGGATCCATTCTTAGCAACGAATATCTTGCCTTTGGATCTATGATAGATGGTGTACCCAACAGTCTCCTTTGGTTATCCTATGAAGACACATTTCTCTGATTTGGGTTCAAGCTTATCAGGTTGAAGCTTTTTCACATAAGCATCGCGGCCCCAAACTTTAAGATACGACAGCTTCGGTTTCTTGCCAAACCACAATTCATATGGTCTCATCTCAACGGATTTAGATGGTGCCCTATTTAATGTGAATGCAGCTATTTCTAAAGCATAACCCCAAAATGATAGTGGTAAATTAGTAAGAGACATCATAGATCACACCATATCTAAAAAAGTACGGTTACGACATTCGGACACACACCATTACACTGTGGTGTTCCAGGTGGCGTGAGTTGCGACACTATTCCACATTGTTTCAAATGAAGAGCAAACTCATAACCCAAATATTCACCTCAACAATGAGATCGTAGAAACTTTATTTTCTTGTTACGATGATTTTCCAGTTCACTTTGAAATTCTTTAAACTTTTCAAATGTTTCAGACTTATGTTTCATTAAGTAGATATACCCATATCTCCTCAAATCATCTGTCAACGTCAGAATATAATGATACCCACCGCGAGCCTCAACACTCATCGGACCACATACATCACTATGTATTATTTCCAATAAGTCAGTTGCTCGCTCCATTGTTCCAGAGAATGGAGTCTTAGTCATCTTGCCCATGAGGCATAGTTTGCAAGCATCAAGTGATTCGTAATCAAGTGATTCCAAAAGCCCATCATCATGGAGTTTCTTCATGCTCTTTATACCAATATGACCTAAACGGCAGTGCCACAAATTAGTTGCACTATCATTATTAACCTTGCATCTTTTGGCTTCAATATTATGAATATGTGTATCACTACAATCGAGATTCAACAAAAATAGACCACTCATCAAGGGTGCATGACCATAAAAGATATTACTCGTGTAAATAGAACAACCATTATTCTCTGATTTAAATGAATAACCGTCTCGCATTAAACAAGAACCAGATATAATGTTCATGCTTAATGTTGGCACCAAATAAGAATTACTTAGGTCTAAAACTAATCCCGACGGTAGATGTAGAGGTAGTGTGCCGACGGCGATCACATCGACTATGGAACCATTTCCCACGCGCATTGTCACCTCGTCCTTAGCCAATCTTCGTTTAATCCGTAGCCCCTGTTTTGAGTTGCAAATATGAGCAACAGAACCAATATCAAATACCCAGGCGCTAATACGAGCATTAGTAAGGTACACATCAATATCAAATATACATTTCACTTTGCCATCCTTCTTATCCACCAAATACTTGGGGCCATTCCACTTCCAGTGACCAGTCCCTTTGCAGTAAAAGCACTCAGTCTCAAGCTTAGGTACAGACTTGGGTTTCTTCCCTTCAGTAGCAACTGGCTTGCTGTTCTTCTTGAAGTTCCCCTTCTTCCCTTTGCCCTTATTCTTGAAACTAGTGGTCTTGTTAACCATCAACACTTGATGCTCCTTCTTGATTTCTACCTCCGCAACCTTTAGCATTGCGAAGAGCTCGGGAATAGTCTTCTCCATCCCTTGCATATTATAGTTCATCATGAAGACTTTGTAGCTTGGTGGTAGTGATTGAAGAACTCTGTCAATGACACTATCATCATGAAGATTAACTCCCAGTTGAGTCAAGTGGTTGTGGTACCTAGATATTCTGAGTATGTGTTCACTGACAGAACTATTCTCCTCCATTTTGCAGCTACAAAACTTGTTGGAGACTTCATATCTCTCAACTCGGGCATTTATGTAGCGACCAGACCTCAAACAGTCTGATCTCTGTGCTCCGGTGTCATCCCTGGATCAGTAATGCTGACACCACATAGTACTCAGAGGATTTATAGCAGAGTAGCAATCACACACTTATTACATCGAGTGTCTCAAAAGAGAACTTAATACAATAAATATGGCTTAAGGACATCTAATAACGATAACAGCGGAAGGCTTGGAAGATAAGTGAGTCCATCAACTCCAACGGCATCACTGAGTACAGAACCACGACCTAAAAACTCCTTATTCGTCGTCTGAAAAGTCTGCAACATTAACGTTGCAGCCCGAAACGGGTCAGCACATGGAATATGCTGGCAATGTAACACATAGAGAGTAATGGAATGAAACAGCTATACTATATGCATATTTGGCTGATGGAAAGCTCTATGGTTACAGTTTTGCGTAAAGCCAATTTTCCCTACTTCAAAGAAATAAAATTTATTTAACTATCATGGTAGTTGTTAAACATTGAGAATGGTTGACAGCATGCTCAATCCCAATTAAGCATCATCATTAAACATAACCCAACAAAATTAATTTAGAGTAACATGTTGAGATTCACATGATAATCCAGGTACTAGATACTCAAGATGTCCATAACCGGGGACACGGCTAACCATGATTAGTTTATTACACTCTGCAGAGGTTTGCGCACTTTTCCCCACAAGACTCGATCGCCTCCATTTGGTTTCTCGCACTACATGGTGTTTGAGAAGACGGATGACCGAGACATAGTCTTTCAGAAGCGCTAACACCTTACGATCGGGTAGACCGTACCACCTACATCCCCTACATCTGCTAGTCTACCACTCTAAGAGTTCGCACGACTTAGTAAACTATGCTAGAGCCCATAATAGCTTGTGGCTGCACACGGAAGTTTCTAGTATGAATAGTCTCATGATCCCTTTGAGCCTGGGTGGCGGTCCAAAAGAAAACATGCAAGTCCTGGAATACCCAGGTGCCTCAATCCACCCAGATGTGTGTTTAAGTTGCCACCTTAGATAACCATTAATTAACAAAACTCACATCTGTCATGGATATCACTCACCCAATCCACGTCTACTAGCATAGCATGGCATAATAAGCAAACGTAGAAGTAACTCCCAAAGGTTTGTTAATAAACAGGTAATAGGTACTACCTCATCTAACCAAAACTCACATTTGCTGAACTTGGCATATAATTGATGTTCATCATGTTCATAAAATAGGCAGGTGCGTTAGTCAGACCAAATGACATAACAGTATACTCATACAGCCCATACCTGGTGGTAAAAGCTGTCTTGGGAATATCCTGTTCTCGAATCTTCAACTAGTGGTATCCTGATCGCAGATCGATCTTGGAAAATACTTTAGCTCCTTGCAATCGATCAAACAGATCATTAATCATTGGTAGTGGGTACTTATTCTTGATCGTTACTTCGTTCAATCCTCGATAATCAACAACCATCCTTAACGATCCATCCTTCTTCTCCACTAGAAGTACTGGCGATCCCCAAGGCAAAGAACTTGGGCGGATATATCCCTTATCCTGTAACTCCTTAATCTGCTTCTTAATTTCCACCAAATCCTTTGCTGGCATCCTATATGGTCTCTTTGATATTGGCCCGGTGCCTGGCAATAGCTCAATCAAAAACTCAATATCTCTATCCGGTGGCATGCCTGGCAACTCCTCTAGAAATACTTTAGGGAAATCCCTTACCACTGGTACTTCCTCCTGCACAACTCCTGTTAGGCAATTTACTTGAGTCCTCTTTGGCACATGCCGAGATACATACTAGCACATTCAATATTCCCTTCATACTTTGATAACCAATCCATGCCTAATATCACATCCAATCCTTGGGATTCCAATACTATTAGGTCTGAGGGAAAAACATAGTTACCAATCCTTAATGGTAACCAATCACACCATAGGCTAGCCACATACTCTGCTCCAGGCGAGGTTACTAACATGGGTGACCTAAGGGCTTGGGTTGATAGGTTATACTTATCCACAAATCCCATTGATATGTATGAATGCGATGCACCAGTATCAAAAAGAACGAGTGCGGTAAATGACTTAACCAAAAACTTACCTATTACTGCATCAGGCTAAGCTTCAACCTCCTCCACACTAACGTGGTTCACCTGTCCCCTGTTGAAAGGGTTCGGCTTCTTCCCAGAGCTTCCATTGCCATTTCCATTTTGTATTTCAGGGCATTCATTGGCATAATGTCCGGTCTTCGAACACTTAAAGCGAGTGACTTGGCTCAGGTCCTTCTTGGCTGGGGTTGATGGGTTGGTGCGATTCTGACTGTTGCTTCCTCCATTCCCATTACCATTCCTGGTGCCATTGTGATTGTGCGAGCTACCTCCTCCATGGGTATGCTGAAAATGTCCTCCTGGTCTAGGGGTAAAACGTGGCTTCTGCTGAGCTCCAGAACTATACTTTCCTTGTCCATACTTCCTCTTGCGATTCTCAATTTGTTGCTGCTTCCCTTCAATCATAAGAGCACGGTCTACCAACTCCTGGTAGTTGTTGAAGGTTGCTACCATCAACTGCATGCTCAACTCATCATTCAGTCCTTCCAGAAACTTCTCCTGCTTAGCTACATCTGCAGCGATGTCATCTGGGGCATAACGTGCTAACTTACTAAAGTCCTCCACATACTGGCCAACTGTCCATCCTCCTTGGTGCAAGTTGCGAAACTCACGCTTCTTCATGGCCATAGCTCCTGCTGAAACATGTGCAGTACGAAAAGCCTGCTGAAACTGGTCCCATGTGACAGTGTCGACTGGAAAAGTGGCTATGAAACTTTCCCACAATGATGCTGCGGGTCCTTCTAACTAATGTGCGGCAAACTTCACCTTTTCCGCATCTGTGCATCCTGCTGTGGTCAACTCCCTACTTGTCTTGCGGAGCCAATCATCTGCTACTATTGGCTCGGTGCTACTAGAAAACACCGGCGGATTCAGCCTAAGAAAACGGGCTAAGTGGTCAACAGGTGGTGGCGGTGGTGGGTGGGTTGTTGTTGTTGTTCCCTTGATTCTGATTCTGGACTAGCAACTGCATCAATGTGTTTTGCTGCTGGATCAACTGGGTGAGCTCCGGTGGAAAGGCAAATCTGGGGTCACGTCTCGGAGGCATCTGAGGGTTTAGAAAAGATGAGATGTAAGAATAGAGGGGGTCTAAAGAGAAAACACTACCCATATGCACATGAGGCAAAAGCAAACAATTTACTTCATTCAATCAAACAAGGGCATACAATCGATCTATCTATCGCAAGAGTGCTTGGACTACTATATTTACATGGTGGACTACTACTACTGATGAGGTGGTCTACTAGAAATATTCTTTGGTTGCAGACTCCATGACATCTGCTCCAGCTTCATCAACATAGTCATCATCGCTACTATCTGGATCCGAATCAGTGTCGTCGATGATGATGTAGTCTTCCGGGCTAATCTTCTTGGGTTCTTCGTCTTCCTCTACTGGCATAGGGCCTCCCATAAATATTCCAATCTTCTTGATCAGGTCGTCATTCTTCTCCACCAATACTTCAATTTCCTCTTCATAATCTTCACGTGTAGCCTTGAGTTCTTCCTCCAGTTCCTTGATTCTAGTCTTAGCCTTCTTCAGATCTATCATGTCGGCGCACATCTGGTTCTCCTGTCATCGAATGTGCTGGTTTAGCTCCTGGATAAAAGCTGCGATTGATCTATCCTTCCTAGTGCTGATCATCTCCCAGTGTTCATCTCGGCGCCCACAAATCTGGTAGATAGTATCCTTGCGGTCATTGCGGTAGACTTCTCCAATGCGTCCCATGGCGATGTGAGCTGCCATGCTTTGTCCTAGACTCCAAGTTGGTGTATCAAAAGAAAACTCTATGGGCTCAGTGACTGGCATGAACGTCCTTCCTGGAACTTGAACTTGAATCATCCAGCGCTCTTCTTCAGGTAAAGTGGCGTTGTAGGTTCCGGTGAAGCTTGGTACTCCTATGTTCAGGTATCTAGTGACTTCCTTCAAGTGTCGTCCAAAGGGTGTATCTTCATCTGGTTGCGTGAACTTGTTCCTTGCATCCGGCATCCTAAAAGAGTAGAAAAGATGAGAGGTCAGAAGGGAAGAGAGTGGAATAGTGATCTAGGTCTTTTAGCTTAGTGGTCGTGTCCTACAGTCAGCGTGTGCTCTGATACCATCTCTGTAGCGACCAGACCTCAAACAGTCTGATCTCTGTGCTCCGGTGTCATCCCTGGATAAGTAATGCTGACACCACACAGTACTCGGAGGATTTATAGCAGAGTAGCAATCACACACTTATTACATCGAGTGTCTCAAAAGAGAACTTAATACAATAAATATGGCTTAAGGCCATCTAATAACGATAACAGCGGAAGGCTTGGAAGATAAGTGAGTCCATCAACTCCAACGGCATCACTGAGTACAGAAACACGACCTAAAACTCCTTATTCATCGTTTGAAAAGTCTGCAACATTAACGTTGCAGCCCGAAACGGGTCAGCACATGGAATATGCTGGCAATGTAACACATAGAGAGTAATGGAATGAAACAGCTATACTATATGCATATTTCGCTGGTGGAAAGCTCTATGGTTATAGTTTTGCGTCAAGCCAATTTTTCCCTGCTTCAAAGAAATAAAATTAATTTAACTATCATGGTAGTTGTTAAACATTGAGAATGGTTGACAGCATCCTCAATCCCAACTAAGCATCATCATTAAACATAACCCAACAAAATTAATTTAGAGTAACATGTTGAGATTCACATGATAATCCAGGTACTAGATACTCAAGATGTCCATAACTGGGGACACGGCTAACCATGATTAGTTTATTACACTCTGCAGAGGTTTGCGCACTTTTCCACACAAGACTCGATCGCCTCCGTTTGGTTTCTCGCACTACATGGTGTTTGAGAAGACGGATGACCGAGACATAGTCTTTCAGAAGCACTAGCACCTTACGATCGGGTAGACCGTACCACCTACATCCCCTACATCTGCTAGTCTACCACTGTAAGAGTTTGCACGACTTAGTAAACTATGCTAGAGCCCATAGTAGCTTGTGGCTGCACACGGAAGTTTCTAGTATGAATAGTCTCATGATCCCTTTGAGCCTGGGTGGCGGTCCAAAAGAAAACAAGCAAGTCCTGGAATACCCAGGTGCCGCAATCCACCTAGATGTGTGTTTGAGTTGCCACCTTAGATAACCATTAATTAACAAAACTCACATCTGTCATGGATATCACTCATCCAATCCACGTCTACTAGCATAGCATGGCATAATAAGCAAACGTAGAAGTAACTCCCAAAGGTTTGTTAATAAACAGGTAATACGTACTACCTCATCTACTTCCCATCCCACAATTTAATTAGATCCTAATCATGCAATGTTTGAGGATTGATCTAATGCAATAAAACTGGGTAGTAGGAAAGGTATGATCAAAGTGTTACTTGCCTTGCTGATGATCCGCGAAACCTAGAGATTCGAAGTAACAGGCGGCGCACTCCGGGTATTCTATCGCAGACAAACAAACAAGCATACAATAAGTACTCATCTAATGCACAGGTAAAAGTCAAATAAGAGATCTAACCAGAAGGTTCAACTTAAGAACTCCGGTTGGCAAAAAGAATCAAATCGAACGAAGCAACGAAAGTCAAACGGCGAAAGAAAACAACTTCGTTCTACTAATCTAGATCTAGGGCAAATTTTACAGTAGAAAAATCTTGTTTAAGTTGGTTAAACGGATAGAGGGTTTCGAGACAAAACTCTAGGCGCTTGAATCGCCTGATTCCGATAAACGAGCGAAAAGTTATACTAAAAATAAAATCGGATCAGGAATCGCGATCAGAAAAATCGCGGATTTATTCCGAGAAAAAGAAAAACGACGAACGTTCGCTAGAACGAACGAACGGACAAACGCTCGCTGTTTAAATAAACCGGAAAAACCGATCTATTAAAAAAACCGAAACTAAAAAAACCGGCGAAAACCGATCTAATTTTTTTTAAAAAAAACCGATGGCACGGAAGTCGAGGCGCGGCGAACCTTGGTGGCAGTGGCGGCTAGGGGCTGGGCGGCTAGGGTTTCTCCCGGGGGGGCTGGGCCGGCTTTTAAAGGCCACCTCGGGCCGGAGTCCTATCCGGACACGGCCCGTAGGTCGGTTCATTGTTTTTATTCCGCTCGGAAGAAAAATAAAAAGAAATACTAAACAGACTCAAAAAATTCCGAAATAAATTTTCACGGGCTTCTAAAATCAAGCCGCACAAGGTGAACATTTATTTGGGACCTAAATGCAATTTTAAAAAACGCACATTTTTCCTAAATTCTAATAAAACACCGAAAAACTCCGAAATAAAATCCTATTTGATTTTATTATTAAATCCTCAATATTTCTTTATTTTGGGAAAGTCATTTTATTCCCTCTCTCATATTTTTGTAATAGAAATAATTGATGATAAAATAATTAAAATCAAATGATCCTATTCTCAAAATTTGAGAAAACTCAAATATGAAAATAACGAAATCCCCAACTCTCTCCGTGGGTCATTGAGTTGCGTAGAATTTCTAGGATCAACCAAAATGCAAAAATAAAATATGGTATGCAATGATGATCTAATGTATAACATTCCAAATTGAAATTTTGGGATGTTACAATTTGCTTGAAATATTAACTTCAACACCTAGAACATCTCATATGCTCCATGACGTTCAAAACGTCTTTGAAGTACCGATTCTAAGCCGTAAAGCATGGCACACTGAACTATCAAGTAGTCATCAGCTTTGCTCTGGCAGACATTCATAACGTCCGGAGTTGCTCCTGAAGTGGGTCTTGCACCTAGCGGTGCTTCCAGGACGTAATTCTTCTATGCAGCAATGAGGATAATCCTCAAGTTACGAACCCAATCGATGTAGTTGCTACCATCATCTTTCAACTTAGCTTTCTCTAGGAACGCATTAAAATTCAAGGGAACGG
Source organism: Triticum dicoccoides (assembly GCF_002162155.2). Classification (NCBI taxonomy): domain Eukaryota; kingdom Viridiplantae; phylum Streptophyta; class Magnoliopsida; order Poales; family Poaceae; genus Triticum; species Triticum dicoccoides. Next base: position 320,897,468 of record NC_041382.1, on the reverse strand, counting down.
TAGCACGGGCCATTGATCTACAACAACATAGACATGCAAATATAATCAGGTACTAAGTTCACGATAATTAAAATTCAACTAATCATATTACTTAAGAACTGCCACTTAGATAGACATCCCTCTAGTCATGTAAATGATCACGTCATCCATATCAACTAAACCATGTCCGATCATCACGTGAGATGGAGTAGTTTTCAATGGTGAACATCACTATATTGATCATATGAACTATATGATTCACGTTCGACCTTTCGGTCTCAGTGTTCCTAGGCCATATCTACATATGCTAGGCTCATCATGTTTAACCCGAGTATTCTGCATGTCCAAACTGGCTTGCACCCATTGTATGTGAACGTAGAGCTTATCACACCTGATCATCACGCGGTGTCTTGGCACGACAAACTATAGCAACGATGCATACTCAGGGAGAACACTTCTACATTGAAATTTAGTGAGGGGTCATCTTATAATGCTACTGCCGTACTAGAAAAATAAGATGCAATAAAGGATAATCATCACGTGCAATCAAAATATGTGACATGATATGGCCATCATCATCTTGTGCCTTTGATCTCCATCTCCAAAGCACCGTCATGACATCCATCATCACCGGCTTGACACCTTGATCTCCATCGTAGCATCATTGTCGTCTCGCCAACTATTGCTTCTACGACTATCAATATAGCTTAGTGATAAAGTAAAGCAATTACATGGCGATTGCATATCATACAATAAAGCGACAACCATAAGGCTCCTACCAGTTGTCGATAACTTTTCCAAAACATGATCATCTCATACAACAATTTATATCTCATCACGTCTTGACCATATCACATCACAACATGCCCTGCAAAAACAAGTTAGACGTCCTCTACTTTGTTGTTGCAAGTTTTACGTGGCTGCTACGGGCTTCTAGCAAGAACCGTTCTTACCTACGCATCAAAACGACAATGATTTTTCGTCAAGTGTGTTGTTTTAATCTTCAACAAGGACCGGCCGTAGTCAAACTCGATTCAACTAAAGTTAGAGAAACAGACACCCACCAGCCACCTGTGTGCGAAGCACGTCGGTAGAACCAGTCTCATGAACGTGGTCATGTAATGTCAGTCCGAGCCGCTTCATCCAACAATACCGCTGAATCAAAGTAAGACGTTGGTGGTAAGCAGTATGACTATTATCGCCCACAACACTTTGTGGTCTACTCGTGCATATAACATCTACGCATAGACTTGGCTCATATGCCACTGTTGGGGAACGTAGTAATTCAAAAACATTCCGACGATCATGAAAGATCTAACTAGGAGATGCATAGCAACGAGAGGGAGAGTGTGTCCATGTCCCCTCGTAGACCGAAAGCGGAAGCGTTTAGTAACGCGGTTGATGTAGTCGAACGTCTTCATGATCCAACCGATCCAAGCACTGAACGTATGGCACCTCCATGTTCAGCACACGTTCAGCAGGATGAAGTCCCTCGAGCTCTTGATCCAGTTGAGGGCAAGGGAGAGTTCCGTTAGCATGATGGCGTGGTGACGGTGATGATGAAGTTACCGGCGCAGGGCTTCACCTAAGCACTACGAAAATATGACCGAGGTGTTGAACTATGTAGGGGGGCACCGCACATGGCTAAGGGATTATTTTTTGTGCTATTGGGGTACCCCCTGGCCACGTATATAAAGGAGAGAGGGAGAGAGGAGGCCGGCCAGGTTGGGCGCGCCAGGAGGGAGTCCTACTTGGACTCCTAGTCCAAGTAGGATTCGCCCCCCCTTTCCTTTCTTCCACCGAAGGGAAAGGAAGGAAGGGGCCGCGCCACCTCGGGGCCCTTCTTCTCTCTCTCCACTAAAGCCCACTAAGGCCCATTAACTTCCCCGGGGGGTTCCGGTAACCTCCCGGTACTCCAGAAAAATGCCCGAACTACTCGGAACCATTCTGATGTCCAAATGCAACCTTCCAATATATGAATCTTTACCTCTCGACCATTTCGAGACTCCTCGTCATGTCCGTGATCTCATTCGGGACTCCAAACAAACTTCAGTCATCAAATCACATAACTCATAATACAAATCATCATTGAACATTAAGCATGCGGACCCAACGGGTTCGAGAAATATGTAGACATGACCGAGACACATCTTCGGTCAATAACCAGTAGCGGAACCTGGATGCTCATATTGGCTCCTACAAATAGGACGAAGATCTTTATCGGTCAAACCACAAAACAACATATGTCATTCCCTTTGTCATCTGTATGTTACTTGCCCGAGATTCAATAGTCATTATCATCATACCTAGTTCAATCTCGTTACCGGTTAGTCTCTTTACTTGTTCTGTAATGCATCATCCCGTAACTAACTCATTAGTCACATTGGTTGCAACGCTCATAGTGATTTATATTACTGAGAGGGCCTAGAGATACCTCTCTGATACACGGAGTGACAAATCCTAATCTCAATCTATGCGAACTCAACAAACACCATCAGAGACACCTGCAGAGCATCTTTATAATCACCCAATTATGTTCTGACATTTGATAGCACAGAAGGTGTTCCTCCGGTATTCGTGAGTTGCATAATCTCATAGTCAGAGGAACCTGTATAAGTCATGAAGAAAGCAATAGGAATAACACTAAATGATCATTATGCTAAGCTAACGAATGGGTCTTGTCCATCACATCATTCTCTAGTGATGTGATCCCGTTCATCAAATGACAACACATGTCTATGTTTAGGAAACTTAATCTTTGATTAACGAGCTAGTCAAGTAGAAGCATACTAGGGACACTCTGTTTGTCTATGTATTCACACATGTACTAAGTTTCCGGTTAATACAATTCTAGCATGAATAATAAACATTTGTCATGATATAAGGAAATATAAATAACAACTTTATTATTGCCTCTAGGGAATATTTCCTTCACTTCCTACTCAATGAGCATAGCTATGCTTACCCTCTTGATCGGCTTACATGCCAGGTGTAAACACCAAATTCTGGGTTATCCGACCGGTATGTCGTTGTTACTCCGCCCAGGTAATCCTGGAATAACCCATCTTACTATTGATAGTCAATCTTTTAAGTAAGACCCTGAACTCGTTAAAGTTAAAATGGCGGTTTGTCATGTGCCGGCCCGCTTACATGTGTGTAGGAATTAACACAGTGGTTGTGTGGTCCATGAAAGCACTTGAAGTTTTAGGCTTGTCGGCCTGTGAAAGCCTTGTTTTTCTGGATTTCTGTTTTTTCTGAATTTTTTTGGATTCATATCCTTCTTCCATATTAATATAATTTTCGCAATTAAGGCCATGTAGCCTTGATTCTAAGACTTATACTTAAGCGTATTGGGTTAATATTCCGCCCTGATAAGCCGACTTTAAGTCGCCAGGTTGATTTGCCTTGAATAAATTCAAGTCATGATTCTTCATATTTACGGGTTAATACCCATGCTGGATTACAATTATTATAGCATCATTATGACATCAGTCTATAGGTATGAATTTTCATATTTGAATGAATATTTAGGGTTTTCTAACCTGACTTGCTTTCTTCTTTAAGTCGCCGACATATTTCCGGCTTAAATAGCCTTTAGTCTTTTTTATCAAATACTATTATATCAGGGGTTTTTTCAAAGATATTTGTTACCTGCCCTGGTGTAAACCACCAGGGCATATGTTGTTTCCTTGTGTACAGGAAGTATGATGATGCTTGATCTGATCCAAATAACTGATAATATTATACGCACAAGTGGCAGGTGATAAATATCAAACTCGACGGTTTAAACATGCAAAGGATAGCACATGCACGATGGCATGACAGATCAATGTATCAACTGGCCCATTACAAGACTTCAAAAGCCCAAAGGATTAAAAGTTTTTTTTCCAAAGAACCTCTACCCTGCGGTCTGAGAGCCGCCCCTTGGATCAGTTATTTTGCTCCTGGTGACTTGAAGACTCCGGGTTATCCTGTGCCGGTTCTTCTTCCTCGTCCATCGTCTGGAAGTCAGTTGATGTCCATTTGATGCCAGTTAAGGCTTTGAACACAACTTCATCATCGATAAGTGTGGACGTATCAACATCAGGAGAAAAAGTATGCTTATGTGTTGGAGGAATGAGATCCACAATATCATAAGCCGGCGCGTTCACTTTTGAATTTTCCATCGTATAAGCCGCCTGATATTTGGACAAATCAGTCTCTTTGGCCAATTTGCTCGCCAAAGGTCGCATCTCTTTCACGCACTTGGTAGAATCTGCTTAGTCAAAAGGCAATCCATCTTATTTAAAGCTTGGACAACCGGTGGCCATTTCAACCGAGCCTAATTCCGCTTGCCATGCTTTGGCCCGGCTCAAAGCAGTGATGGCACCAGCTCGGGCTGATGATCGCTTAATCTCTTCAATTCTTTGGGGCATGATAGATAGTTTGTCCAGTACTTCCGTGATGAGTGACAGTGGCTGTTTTCTATGCGAGATGGCCGCTATGGTTCGTTGAGCGCCTGTATATAGCTGTTCCACCAAGGTGTAAACCGCCTTCAGCTTCACCAAGACATCTTGTCCAAGCTGGGAGGTTCTGGGGCCTGTTTGCACAAACATATGATAAGTCACCAGGTGGGTCAAAGTAAATTACAGGTGCAAGATTGTGGTGCAATGTCACTTACCAAAGATGGCGATTGTCATCTGGTGTACATGTCGGTTTAAGCCAGAAAACTCTTTAGTCACCGGCTTAAGAGCGGCTTCAGCATCTTCAACTCTTTTCAATAGAGCCGATTTCTCGGTCTCCCAGCCGGCTCTCTCCATGTTGAAGTCCGTCTTCAATTTTTTCAGATACTTCCAAGGCGGTTTTCAGTTCTAATTTGGCCTTTGAAGTTTCTGATTGTTGCAAATTGATATTCTACCGCAGATCGACCACCTGAGACTCCTTCATGCTTAATTCAGCCTGAAAAGAGATAATCAAGCAGCACTTCGAAATTATGATAATCATTCTATTGAAGTCCCAAGCACATTACAAGTACTCTACTTGGCACTTAGGGGCTAATGTAGGTCATTTTTTCAAACAAATACTTAATGACCCGGCACAATTTTTTCAAATTAAGCCGGCTCATGGGGGCTACATATTTGGATTTTTTACAACATGGTCTTAAGTCTCGGCTTAACTATTCAGCCTAAGCTGGCCCTTGGGGGCTACTCATTTGGATCTAATGGAGATATGGTAATTTTGAAGAGTTGCAAGAGGGCTATCATTTAAGTCTATAGCATTTTCAATTCTTTCATATCCTCTAGACTTGGCGGCTGACATAGATACATATTAGAAGGGTTTTTGTTGCTTACGTCAAAGCACTCCTTCATCAGATTCACCAGGATGGCTTCCATCTCACGGCTGGTATGAAGGCGGTTCAAATAGCCAACATGGATTTCACTGGCATTAAAACCGGCATAGCTCTCGAAGTCCAATTTCCATTTGCCTTTGTCAGCAGCTAAAACCTCTTCTTTGGTGTTGTGCTTTGCTAAGGCAGTGGGGTTCCTTGGTTCTGTATAGCCAGTCCTAGTAACTACAATGTCTTCAACATTTTCTTCAACAGGCTTGGTGGGACTTGGCGGCTTAGCACTGGGCGGGTGAACACCCATTGGATCCACTGTGACGTTGAAAGTCTCTGGCGGCGGTTCATCGGCAGTGGCATCAGGAGTTTGATGAGAAGCCTCTGTTATGGTCTGTTTCTCTGGCTCGGTGACCTTTGGGTCTTCGTCCGGCTTATTTACCTTCAATATCTTACTTGGTTTGGCTATACCATCGAAAGTAAGACACATGAGGATGTTAATATATCAGCTTGTAAAGTGATTAAAGACAAAGAAATCAAATATGCTCACCAGGGGCAACTTTGAAGAGAGGAATCCGAGTCCTAGTACAGTTGCCAGAGGAAGAGTGAGAGGTTCCCTGATAATTTGAGTCGGAAGATTAAGTGGTTGAGGGATAAGACCTGCTTTTGGAAAAAGGAAGATTGAGCTCTGATGCACCTCTGGTCGGCGTTTTTGAGGGGCCGGTGTGTTGGGTAAGCCGGCATGAAGCTCTCCCCCTCCGCTGTTCTGGGTTGTGCGTCGAGCTTCATGTTGTTGTTCTTCAAAATAAAGCTTGGATCCAAATAAGCTAAGGGGTGAGAAAACCTTACTTTCCGGGAGCACAACCGACAAGGGCGCGCCAGGAGGCCTAGGCACCCCCTGGTGGGTTGTTCCCACCTCGGGTGCCCCCTGGACCGCCTCTTTGCTCTATAAATACCCCAATATTCCCAAAACCCTAGGGGAGTTGATGAAATATTGATCCAGCCGCCGCAGAGTCCAGAGCCACAAGATCCAATCTAGACACCATCTCAGATGGGGTTCACGACCTCCATTGGTGCCTCTCCGATGATTCGTGAGTAGTTCTTTGTAGACCTTCGGGTTCGTAGTTGGTAGCTAGATGGCTTCCTCTCTCTCTCTCTCTTGATTCTCAATACAATGGTCTCTTGGATATCCATATGATGTAACTCTTTTGCGGTGTGTTTGCTGGGATCGATGAACTTTGAGTTTATGATCAGATCTATCTCTTTTTATATCCATGGTAGTATTTGAGTTTCTTTGATCTCTTTTATGCATGATTGCTTATAGCCTCGTATTTCTTCTCCGATATTTGGGTTTTGTTTGGCCAACTTGATCTATTTATCTTGCAATGGGAAGAGGTGATTTGTAGTGGGTTCGATCTTACGGTGGTTGATCCCAGTGACAGAAGGGGAACCAACACATATGCATCGTTGCTACTAAGGATAAAATGATGGGGTCTATCTCTACATAGATAGATCTTGTCTACATCATGTCATCATTCTTATTGCATAACTCTGTTTCTCCATGAACTTAATACACTAGATGCATGCTGGACAGCGGTCGATGTGTGGAGTAATAGTAGTAGATGTAGGCAGGAGTCAATCTACTAATCTTGGACGTGATGCCTATGTAATGATCATTGCCTAGATATCTTCATGAGTATTTGAAGTTCTACCAATTTCCCAACAGTAATTTGTTCACCCACTGTTTGCTATTTTTCTCGAGAGAAGCCACTAATGAAACCTACGGCCCCCGAGTCTCTTTCTCATATTATTTGCCTTTGCGATCTACTTTTCCTTTGCATTTATTTTCAGATCTACTAAACCAAAAAACCAAAAATACTTTACTGCACTTTATTTGTGATCTATTTATTCAATCTATTACAGCTTTCTCCCGTCCATGCACCAAGTTCTGGCGACGTTACCCAAAAGGGATTGACAACCCCTTTAACACGTAGGGTTGCGAGTGGTTTTTATTTGTCTGCAGGGGCTGTTTAGATTGTGTTGCTTGGTTCTCCTACTCGTTCGATAACCTTGGTTTCATATCTGAGGGAAATACCTACCGCCGATGTGCTGCATCATCCCTTCCTCTTTGGGGAAATACCGACGTAGCTTCAAGCGACATCAAAAGGAATTTCTGGAACCGTTGCCGGGGAGGATCTTCAACATATACTAGGTTCCTAATGACAAATCTCATCTCCTCGCAATTTACATTATTTTCCATTTGCCTCTCGTTTTCCTCTCCCCCACTACACAAGAATTTGTCGTTTTATTCGCCCTCTTTTTGGTTCGCAGTTTTCTCGTCAGATCTCTTCTTTGCTTGTGTGCCATGTGTCTTCTATTTGCTTGCATCTTTGCTTGCTAGAAATTTCTTGATATGGATCCTCATCCACTTGCTAATATTTTAAAAAGACCCAATCATGACGAACCAATTGCTAGTGAGTTGAGTACACTAAATTATCTTTATGAAGTTTTGCTTGAGATTCGTGAATCTAAAAGTTGTGATGAAGAAATTTATGAAGTGATTCATGATAGCTCCTTGAATGAAAAGCATGATTGGAATGATTTTACTATAAATTCTATTAATGTCAATTGTGCAATTAATATGCAAAACACCAAGCTTGGGGATGCTAATTTTTCTATGTCCACTACTTGTTGCAATGATCATGATTGGGGTGATGATTCTTATGATCTTGAAAATTTGTTTAAATATCATGATGAATATGCTTGCAATAATATTAGAAGTGGGTTTGGAAGAGTGTCAACTTTAGCTCAAAATAATCCCACATATTTGAAGAGTGTTTAATCTTATGAATTTTTTTATAACGATGGGCTTGGAAAGGTCATGACTTTATTTGATGATAATCCCACTATATTGGAAGAGTGTCAACTTTGCATGTATGTGGATAATGAAGAGAATATTTTATGTGATAGTTATATGGTCGAATTTTACTATGATCCTAGATGTAATTATTATGAGAGAGAACAATATAGTTGTAGAAATTTTCATGTTACTAAATTACTGTTGGGGAACGTAGTAATTTCAAAAAAATTCCTACGCACACACAAGATCATGGTGATGCATAGCAATGAGAGGGGAGAGTGTTGTCCACATACCCTCGTAGACCGAAAGCGGAAGCGTTAGCACAACGCGGTTGATGTAGTCGTACGTCTTCATGATCCGACCGATCAAGTACCGAACGTACGGCACCTCCGAGTTTAGCACACGTTCAGCCCGATGACGTCCCTTGAACTTCGATCTAGCTGAGTGTTGAGGGAGATTTTCGTCAGCATGACGGCATGGTGACGATGATGATGTTCTACCGACGCAGGGCTTCGCCTAAGCACCGCTATAGTATTATCAAGGTGGACAATGGTGGAGGGGGGCACCGCACACGGCTAAAAGATCAAACGATCAATTGTTGTGTCTCTAGGGTGCCCCCTGCCCCCATATATAAAGGAGGAAGGGGGAGGTGTGGCTGGCCAGGAGGGGGGTGCCAGGAGGAGTCATACTCCCACCGAGAGTAGGACTCCCTCCCTTTTCCTTGTTGGATTAGGAGTGGAGGGGGAAAGAGGAGGGAGAGAGGAAGGAAAGGGGGCGCCGCCCCCCTCTCCTTGTCCTATTTAGACTTGGGGGAGGGGCGTGCGGCCCTGCCCTGGCCGCCTCTCCTCTTCTCCACAAAGGCCCACTATGGCCCATTAAGCCCCCGGGGGGTTCCGGTAACCCCTCGGTACTCCGGTAAAATCCCGATTTCACCCGGAACACTTCCGATATCCAAATATAGGCTTCCAATATATCAATATTCATGTATCAACCATTTCGAGACTCCTCGTCATGTTCGTGATCACATACGGGACTGCGAACAACCTTCGATACATCAAAAACCATAAACTCATAATATAACCGTTATCGAAACTTTAAGCGTGCGGACCCTACGGGTTCGAGAACGATGTAGACATGACCGAGACACGTCTCCGGTCAATAACCAATAGCGGAACCTGGATGCTCATATTGGCTCCCACATATTCTACGAATATCTTTATCGGTCAGACCGCATAACAACATATGTTGTTCCCTTTGTCATCAGTATGTTACTTGCCCGAGATTCGATCATTGGTATCTCAATAGCTAGTTCAATCTCATTACCGGCAAGTCTCTTTACTCGTTCTGTAATACATCATCCCGCAACCAACTCATTAGTTGCTATGCTTGCAAGGCTTAAGTGATGTGCATTACCGAGAGGGCCCAGAGATACCTCTCCAACAATCGGAGTAACAAATCCTAATCTCGAAATATGCCAACCCAACAAGTACCTTCGGAGACACCTGTAGAGCACCTTTATAATCACCCAGTTACGTTGTGACGTTTGGTAGCACACAAAGCGTTCCTCTGGTAAACGGGAGTTGCATAATCTCATTTCATAGGAACATGTATAAGTCATGAAGAAAGCAATAGCAACATACTAAACGATCGAGTGCTAAGCTAACGGAATGGGTCAAGTCAATCACATCATTCTCCCAATAATGTTATCCCGTTAATCAAATGACAACTCATGTCAATGCCTAGGAAACATAACCATCTTTGATCAACGAGCTAGTCAAGTAGAGGCATACTAGTGACACTCTGTTTGTCTATGTATTCACACAAGTATTATGTTTCCGGTTAATACAATTCTAGCATGAATAATAAACATTTATCGTGATATAAGGAAATAAATAATAACTTTATTATTTCCTCTAGGGCATATTTCCTTCAATCTCCCACTTGCACTAGAGTCAATAATCTAGATTACACAGTAATGATTCTAACATCCATGGAGCCTTGGTGCTGATCATGTTTTGCTCGTGGAAGAGGCTTAGTCAACGGGTCTGCAACATTCAGATCCGTATGTATCTTGCAAATTTATATGTCTCCCACCTGGACTAGATCCCGAATGGAATTGAAGCATCTCTTAATGTGCTTGGTTCTCTTGTGAAATCTTGATTCCTTCGCCAAGGCAATTGCACCAGTATTGTCACAAAAGATTTTCATTAGACCCGATGCACTAGGTATGACACCTAGATCGGATATGAACTCCTTCATCCAGACTCCTTCATTTGCTCCTTCCGAAGCATCTATGTACTCCGCTTCACACGTAGATCCCGCCACGACGCTTTGTTTAGAACTGCACCAACTGACAGCTCCACCATTCAATGTAAACACATATCCGGTTTGTGATTTAGAATCGTCCGGATGAGTGTCAAAGCTTGCATCAACGTAAACATTTACGATGAGCTCTTTGGCACCTCCATAAACGAGAAACATATCCTTAGTCCTTTTCAGGTATTTTAGGATGTTCTTGACCACTGTCCAGTGATCCACTCCTGGATTACTTTCGTACCTCCCTGCTAAACTTATAGCAAGGCACACATCAGGTCTGGTACACAGCGTTGCATACATGATCGAGCCTATGGCTGAAGCATAGGGAACATCTTTCATCTTCTCTCTATCTTCTGAAGTGGTCGGGCATTGAGTCTTACTCAACTTCACACCTTGTGCATTGAGTCTTACTCAACTTCACACCTTGTAACACAAGCAAGAACCCTTTCTTTGCTTGATCCATTTTGAACTTCTTCAAAACTTTGTCACGGTATGTGCTTTGTGAAAGTCCAATTATGCATCTTGATCTATCTTTATAGATCTTGATGCCCAATATATAAGCAGCTTCACCGAGGTCTTTCATTGAAAAACTCTTATTCAAGTATCCCTTTATACTATCCAGAAATTCTATATCATTTCTAATCAACAATATGTCATCCACATATAATATCAGAAATGCTACAGAGCCCCCACTCACTTTCTTGTAAATATAGGCTTCTCCAAAAGTCCGTGTAAAACCAAATGCTTTGATCACACTATCAAAGTGTTTATTCCAACTCCGAGAGGCTTGCACCAGTCCATAAATGGATCGCTTGAGCTTGCACACTTTGTTAGCTCCCTTTGGATTGACAAAACCTTCTGGTTGCATCATATACAACTCTTCTTCCAGAAATCCATTCAGGAATGCAGTTTTGACATCCATTTGCCAAATTTCATAATCATAAAATGCGGCAATTGCTAACATGATTCAGACAGACTTAAGCATCGCTACGGGTGAGAAATTCTCATCATAGTCAATCCCTTGAACTTGTCGAAAACCTTTTGCAACAAGTCGAGCTTTAGAGACAGTAACATTACCGTCAGCGTCAGTCTTCTTCTTGAAGATCCATTTATTCTCAATGGCTTGCCGATCAACAGGAAAGTCAACCAAAGTTCACACTTTGTTGTCATACATGGATCCCATCTCAGATTTCACGGCCTCAAGCCATTTTGCGGAATCTGGGCTCACCATCACTTCTTCATAGTTCGTAGGTTCATCATGGTCTAGTAACATGACTTCCAAAACAGGATTACCGTACCACTCTGGTGCAGATCTTACTCTGGTTGATCTACGAGGTTCAGTAATAACATTATCTGAAGTTTCATGATCATCATCATTAACTTCCTCTCTAATTGGTGTAGGCGTCACAGGAACTGGTTTATGTGATGAACTACTATCCAATAAGGGAGCAGGTACAGTTACCTCATCAAGTTCTACTTTCCTCGCACTCACTTCTTTCGAGAGAAACTCCTTCTCTAGAAAGGATCCATTCTTAACAACCAATGTCTTGCCTTCGGATTTGTGATAGAAGGTGTACCCAACAGTCTCCTTTGGGTATCCTATGAAGACACATTTCTACGTTTTGGGTTCGAGCTTATCAGTTTGAAGCTTTTTCACATAAGCATCGCAGCCACAAACTTTAAGAACGACAACTTTGGTTTCTTGCCAAACCACAATTCATAAAGCGTCGTCTCAATGGATTTCGATGGTGCCCTATTTAACATGAATGCAGCCGTCTCTAAAGCATAACCCCAAAACGATAGCGGTAAATCAGTAAGGGACATCATAGATCGCACCATATCTAGTAAAGTACGATTACGATGTTCGGACGCACCATTACGTTGTGGTGTTCCGATTGGCGTGAGTTGCGACACTATTCCGCATTGTTTCAAATGTAGACCAAACTCGTAACTCAAATATTCTCCTCCACGATGAGATCGTAGAAACTTTATTTTCTTGTTACGATGATTTTCCAGTTCACTTTGAAACTATTTGAACATTTCAAATGTTTCACACTATGTTTCATTAAGTAGATATACCCATATCTGCTTAAATCATATGTGAAGGTGAGAAATAACGATACCCGCCGCGAGCCTCAACATTCATTGGACCACATACATCAGTATGTATGATCTCCAACAAATCAGTTGCTCGCTCCATAGTTCCGGAGAACGGCGTTTTTGCCTATGAGGCATGGTTCGCAAGTACGAAGTGATTCATAATCAAGTGATTCCAAAAGTCCATCAGTATGGAGTTTCTTCATGCGCTTTACACCGATATGACCCAAACGGCAGTGCCACAAATAAGTTGCACTGTCATTATCAACTCTGCATCTTTTGGCTTCAACATTATGAATATGTGTATTACTACTATCGAGATTCATCAGAAATAGACCACTCTTCAAGGGTGCATGACCATAAAAGATATTACTCATATAAATAGAACAACCATTATTCTCTGATTTAAATGAATAACCGTCTCGCATCAAACAAGATCCAGATATAATGTTCATGCTCAATGCTGGCACCAAATAACAATTATTTAGGTCTAATACTAATCCCTAAGGTAGATGTAGAGGCAGCGTGCCGACGGTGATCACATAAACTTTGGAACCATTTCCCACGCGCATCATCACCTCGTCCTTAGCCAGTGTCCGCTTAATCTATAGTCCCTGTCTCGAGTTGGAAATATTAGCAACATAACCAGTATCAAATACCCAGGTGCTACTGCGAGCTTTGGTAAGGTACACATCAATAACATGTATATCACATATACCTTTGTTCACCTTGCCATCCTTCTTATCCGCCAAATACTTGGGGCAGTTCCGCTTCCAGTGACCAGTCTGCTTGCAGTAGAAGCACTCAGTCTCAGGCTTAGGTCCAGACTTGGGTTTCTTCTCTTGAGTAGCAACTTGCTTGCTGTTCTTCTTGAAGTTCCCCTTCTTCTTCCCTTTGCCCATTTTCTTGAAATTGGTGGTCTTATTGACCATCAACACTTGATGCTCCTTCTTGATTTCTACCTCCGCAGCCTTTAGCATTGTGAAGAGCTCGGGAATCGTCTTATCCATCCCTTGCATGTTATAGTTCATCACGAAGCTCTTGTATCTTGGTGGCAGTGATTGAAGAATTATGTCAATGACGCTATCATTCGGAAGATTAACTCCCAGTTGAATCAAGTGATTGCAGTACTCAGACATCTTGAGTATAGGCTCACTGACTGAACTATTCTCCTCCATCTTGCAGCTGTAGAACTTATTGGAGACTTCATATCTCTCAATTCGGGCATTCTTTTGAAATATTAACTTCAATTCCTGGAACATCTCATATGCTCCATGACGTTCAAAACATCGTTGAAGTCCCGGTTGCAAGCCGTAAAGCATGGTACACTGAACTATCGAGTAGTCATCAACACGTGACTGCCAGGCATTCACAATGTCTCAATTGCTGGTGCAGGTGGTACACCTAGCGGTGCTTCTAGGACGTAACTCTTCTGTGCAACAATGAGGATAATCCTCAAGTTACGGACCTAGTCCGTGTAATTGCTACCATCATCTTTGAACTGTGCTTTCTCAAGGAACACATTAAAATTCAACGGAACAACATCACGGGCCATCTATCTACAATCAACATAGAAAAGCAAGATACTATCAGGTACTAAGTTCATGATAAATTTAAGTTCAATTAATCATATTAGTTAAGAACTCCCACTTAGATAGACATCCCTCTAATCCTCTAAGTGATCACGTGATCCATATCAACTAAACCATAACCGATCATCATGTGAAATGTAGTAGCTTTCAATGGTGAACATCACTATGTTGATCATATCTACTATATGATTCACGCTCGACCATTCAGTCTCAGTGTTCCGAGGCCATATCTGCATATGCTAGGGTCGTCAAGTTTAACCTGAGTATTTTGCGTGTGCAAAACTGGCTTGCACCCGTTGTAGATGGACGTAGAGCTTATCACACCCGATCATCACGTGGTGTCTGGGCACGACGAACTTTGGCAATGGTGCATACTCGGGGAGAACACTTTTATCTTGAAATTTAGTGAGAGATCATCTTATAATGCTACCGTCAATCAAAGCAAGATAAGATGCATAAAAGATAAACATCACATGCAATCAATATAAGTGATATGATATGGCCATCATCATCTCATGCTTGTGATCTCCATCTCCGAAGCACCGTCATGATCACCATCATCACCAGCGCGACACCTTGATCTCCATCGTAGCATCGTTGTCGTCTCGCCAATCTTACGCTTCTACGACTATCGCTACTGCTTAGTGATAAAGTAAAGCATTACAGGGCGATTGCATTGCATACAATAAAGCGACAACCATATGGCTCCTGCCAGTTGCCGATAACTCGGTTACAAAACATGATCATCTCATAGAATAAAATTTAGCATCATGTCTTGACCATATCACATCACAACATGCCCTGCAAAAACAAGTTAGACGTCCTCTACTTTGTTGTTGCAAGTTTTACGTGGCTGCTACGGGCTTAGGAAAAGCCGTTCTTACCTACGCATCAAAACCACATCGATAGTTTGTCAAGTTGGTGTTGTTTTAACCTTCGCAAGGACCGGGCGTAGACACACTCGGTTCAACTAAAGTTGGAGAAACAGACACCCGCCAGCCACCTGTGTGCAAAGCACGTAGGTAGAACAAGTCTCGCGTAAGCGTACGCGTAATGTCGGTCCGACCGCTTCAACCAACAATACCGCCGAACCAAAGTATGACATGCTGGTAAGCAGTATGACTTATATCGCCCACAACTCACTTGTGTTCTACTCGTGCATATAACATCAACGCATAAAACCTGGCTCGGATGCCACTGTTGGGGAACGTAGTAATTTCAAACAAATTCCAACGCACACACAAGATCATGGTGATGCATAGCAACGAGAGGGGATAGTGTTGTCCACGTACCCTCATAGACCGAAAGCAGAAGCATTAGCACAACGCGGCTGATGTAGTCATACGACTTCACGGTCCGACAGATCAAGTACCGAACGTACGACACCTCCGAGTTCAGCACATGTTCAGCCTGATGACATCCCTCGAACTCCGATCCAGCCGAGTGTTGAGGGAGAGTTTCGTCGTGATGATGATGATGTTCTACCGATGCAGGGCTTCGCCTAAGTACCGCTACAGTATTATCGAGGTGGACTATGGTGGAGGGGGGCACCACACATGGCTAAAAGATCAAACGATCAATTGTTGTGTCTCTAGCGTGCCCCCTGCTCCCGTATATAAAGGAGCAAGGGGGAGGTGCGGACGGCCAGGAGGGGCGCGCCAGGAGGAGTCCTACTCCCACCGGGAGTAGGACCCCCTCCCTTTTCCTTGTTGGATTAGGAGTGGAGGGGGAAAGAGGAGGGAGAGAGGAAGGAAAGGGGGGCGCCGCCCCCCTGTCCTTGTCCTATTCGGACTAGGGGGGAGGGGCGCGCGGCCCTACCCTGGCTGCCTCTCCTCTTCTCCACAAAGGCCCAATCTGGCCCATTAAGCCCCCCCCCCGGGGGGGGGGGGGGTCCGGTAACCCCTCGGTACTCCGGTAAAATCCCGATTTCACCCGGAACACTTCCGATATCCAAATATAGGCTTTCAATATATCAATCTTCATGTCTCGACCATTTCGAGACTCCTCGTCATGTCCGTGATCACATCCGGGACTCCGAACAACCTTCGGTACATCAAAAACCATAAACTCATAATATAACCGTTATCGAAACTTTAAGCATGCGGACTGTAGCAGCCCGACCCGAATGGATCAAGTCTCTGTGCTTAAGTGTCATCCCTGGATCGGTATGCTGACACACACAGTACTCGAGGATTTATAACAGAGGTAAATCACATGTATAAAGTAACGTAAATACTATTACCTCAATCCAAAATAGCGGAAGTAACAAGGTTGTGGATTCCCATCAACACCAACGGCAAAGTTGAGTGTAGAAATCGTAACCCTAACATATCTCTTACTCGTCGTAAGATAATCCTGCAACATGAGACGTTGCAGCCACAGAGGGTCAGTACATTGAATGTACTGGCAAATTCACATCATAGAGAAAGATGAATAAAGGCTATCACTACATGCATATTTGGCTGGTGGAAAAGCTCTATGGTTATAAGGTTTTTGCGAAAAGCCAATTTTTTTCCCTACTACAAAGGAATAAAATTTATTTAACTATCATGGTGGTTGTTAAACATTGAGAATGGTTGACAACATTCTCAATCCCAATTAAGCATCATCATTAAAACCCAACCAATTATTCAAGTAACGTGATGAGATCAACAGGATAATCCAAGAACTAGATACTCAAGATGTCCATAACCGGGGACACGACTAATCATGATTAGTTTATTACACTCTGCAGAGGTTTGCGCACTTTTCCCCACAAGACACGATCGCCTCCGTTTGGTTTCTCGCACTACATGGTGTTTGAGAAGACGGATGACCGAGACATAGTCTTTCAGAAGCGTTTGCACCTTACGATGGGTAGACTGTACCACCTACAACCCCTACATCTGCTAGTCTACCACTGTAAGAGATCGCACAAGTTAGTCAACTGTGCTAGAGCCCATAATAGCTTGTGGCTGCACACGGAAGTTTCTAGTATGAATAGTCTCATGATCCCTTTGAGCCTGGCTGGCGGACCATAGGATGATCACACGGTATATCCCCGGGATCTCCTAGGACAACACTGGTATATCCCCAGGTGTCCGGGCAAGTCCACTGGTATATCCCCAGGGTGCCCCTAGCAATCCACCCAGATATGTATTTAAGTTGCCACCTTAAGTTGAACCATTAAATAACAATCTCACATCTGTCATGGATACTCTCAAAACCCAATCCACGTCTACGAGCATAGCATGGCAATATAAGCATAACGTAAAAGTAACTCCCAAAGGTTTGATAGTAACAGGGCAATAGGTTCCTACCTCATCAACTACTTCCCAACCCACAATTTAATTAGATCCTAATCATGCAATGTTTGAGTATTGAAACTAATGCATAAAAACTGGGTACGAAAGGGGTATGATCAAAGTGTGAACTTGCCTTGCTGATGATCCGCGAAACCTAGAGATTCGAAGTAACAAGCGGCGCACTCCGGGTATTCTGCCGCAGAAAAACAAACAAGCATACAATAAGTACTCATCTAATGCACAGGTAAAACTCAAATAAGAGATCTAACCAGAAGGTTTAACTTAAGAACTCCGGTTGGCAAAAGAAAAATCAAATCGAACGAAGCAACGAAAGACGAACAACGAAAGAAAACAACTTCATTCTAGTAATCTGGATCTAGGGCAAATTTTACAGTAGCAAAATCTTGTTTAAGTTGGTTAAACAGTTAGAGGGTTTCGAGACGAAACTCTAGGCGCTTGAATCGCCTGATTCTGATAAACGAGCGAAAAGTTATACTAAAACGAAAATCAGATCAGGAATCGCGATCAGAAAAATCGCGGATTTAATCCGAGAAAAAGAAAAACGACGAACGCCAAAAAAAAATTTCTTTTTTTCTGGCACGGAAAACGAGGCGCGACGAACCTCGGGTGGCGGAATCGTTGTCGGCGGCGGCGGCGGCGGCTCCGGCGGCCCGCACGGATCGAGGCGGGGCTATTTAAAGTCTGCCCCCGGGCGGTGTCCCGCTCGGGTACGGCTCGAAGTCGGTTCGTTTTTTTAATTATTCCGCTCGGAAGAAAAATAAAAAGAAATACTAAACAGACTCCAACAATTCCGAAATAAATTTTCACGGGCTTCTAAAATCAAGCCGCACAAGGTGAACATTTATTTGGGCCCTAAATGCAATTTTGAAAAACGCACATTTTTCCTAAATTCAAATAAAACACCGAAAAACTCCGAAATAAAATCTTATTTGATTTTATTATTAAATCCTCAATATTCTTTATGTTGGGAAAGTCATTTTATTCCCTCTCTCATATTTTTGTAATAGAAATAATGGATGATAAAATAGATAAAATCAAATGATCCTATTCTCAAAATTTGAGGGAACTCAAATATGAAAATAACGAAATCCCCAACTCTCTCCGTGGGTCATTGAGTTGCGTAGAATTTCTAGGATCAACCAAAATGCAAAATGAAAGTTTGGGAAATTCCTTTTATTCCCTCTCATTTAACTTTCAAAAAGTTTCGAATTTCACTCACTTTTAGTCAAATCAATCAAACAATCAATCAAATCTATCTAATTATTATAACATTCCAAAATTTAGAATTTTGGGATGTTAGAAACCTACCACCCTTAAAATGAATCTCGTCCTCGAGATTCGGAGAGGCTAGAAAGAAATAGGTTAGGTTCGGGGTCTTCTCAAAATCCATCGATCGTCTCCGGGGTCTCGGGTGCTACCACCTTTAGAAACATTGTTACGGTCCCATCAATACTCATATACTCCATCCTTATTCTTGACAGGGCCGGTCTTCTCACATCTTTAGTATAATTCCTTTCTCTGGGCTCTTCCGGTAACGGCATAACCTTTTCCTCAATTCTTTTGTCCTTTCATCTTGGTAAGATTATTCCGGGACTGGGTCATCTTAGCTGACGGGTCTGGTGCCAAAACTAAACAACTATCGATATCTCATGGTGGTCAACAATTTAGGGTTTCTCCTGCAGGAAATGGGTCTGGGTTGAATCTCACCGTATAACCTACGGTTTGCAACAACTGCCGTGTACACGGGAAAAATACTTATACCATTCTAAGGCTTAAACAAGGTTTAATATCGCCGTCTCTCTACTATAGGTAAGTCACTCAGATTTACCATCCCATATAGCAAGGCGAATAATAAGAGTAAGTCCGTATGGTGATCAATCCATCCCGCACCCAAATCATTACCATGTATATTGTTTAGCGAATCTCGTATACTAACACTCAGTCATCCTCACAATCATTGCAGAATTTCTCTTGTCCACGAACTGTGTTCGGAATAATCCATTGATTCTGCAAGCCAAACAAACATCTATCGTTCCTTCACAACTCTCAGGCTTTGCGTAATTCCTATAAGATTGTCTGCCGATGAACATCGTATCTTCCTCTAGGGTTTTTCCTTCATCAAGAATGTGCTTGCTTCTTGGCAGGTCCTGGGGCCTGTGGGTTATGGCCCATCTCATTACTTGTAAACCTTGAACTCATCCTCGGGGCAACTGATCGTTATTCCAACTTCCAACTTCCTAGTATTCTTAAATCCATCCAATTGTATTGTCTTCCTTCCTTCTATTGGCACCAAACTAGGACATGATTACTCAGACTCATCATGGAGTTTCCATTGATCCATATTTCCGACATCATACCTCCTTTATATCCAATAGTAATTTATCTCTTCATCCTCGTGGGATATCCCTCATACCGAGATAGAAACTTATACTTATGAAGTCCATATTCCACTTCATGGAACATCGTTATCCTTTCCAGGATCAAGCGTTCTTACAGGGGAATATTGGCCATCTCTGCATGATACTTCTTCAACTGGGAAACGTGAAACACATCAAGAACTCCTGACATTCCTTCAAGTGACTCCAACTTGTTGGCCACTTCTCCCATATGCTCCAAAACTCGGTATGGTCCTACAAATCTCGGGGCTAACTGTCCCTTAACTCCAAACCATTTAACTCCTCGCAGAGGGAACACATGAAGACATGCTCTATCTCCAATTTCATAGACTACCTCCTTGCATTTTGAGTCTACATAACTCTGCTGCCTAGACTGAGCTACCTTCAGTCTATCTCGAATCAACTTAACATTCTCTTCTGACTCCTTGATCACATTTGGTCCAAACAACTGACGTCTCCAACTTCATCCTACATACTTTTGAGGTATCACACATATCATGACAAAACTCGTATGCATTTTGTCCGAAATCCACTCAGTGGAGTATCCTTATCTTTTCCGGGGGTCAACGGTTCTTACAGGGTACTACCACCCTTAAAATGCACAAATCTTCCATAGACCATATTTCTCATATCCTCAGAAATGGTCAAAATCCTTCTTCATAGAGTAACAACTCATAAAATCCATATCAGCACCAACGATGCTAACTTTATTCATTCTCAAGTGATTACAATCTCTCGCTTTTCCATTACATGTCTCAACTCAACACCTTAATATAAAAGAGAATGTTCTCACTTCCACCACTCCATTTCCTTTGTTGCAAACTCAACTATCTAGCACAAGTTTCCTTCTCCTTGGGGCATTCTATGGCAAAGTGCCCTGCTCCATTACAACTAAAACATATTACTTCTGATAAGTATCGAGGTTTCCTTTTTGGGCAATTGTTGAGGTAGTGCCCTGACTCCTTGCAACTATAACATGTGATATGAACCAGATCCTTCCTGGGCTCCAATCGGTTTCTCTTCCTGGACTTTTCCATTCCAATCAGGGCTTCTATTTCTTGTGGGTCATACTCTACTTCCTCTGTCGGGAATTCTACTAGATCCCCATTCATACAATTTTGGGAGATGTGTCCTTCTTCTCCACATGAATAGCAAGACTTAGTGTAGGGTTTTCTCGGGTCTTCTTCAGGTGTGTCCTCCATCTCTACCTTCATCAAAACTTCTTCTAAAATTTCCATGAGGGCTCCTTTCATTACTTCTTTCTTCTGCTGGATGGTTCATTGTACCATGGGGTAAATGTGACACTGAGCAGGATAGTGGGTAGTCCCTTCACACAAGAAACAAGTAATCTGCCTAATTGGGCATTCTTCAACTGGGTGACTTCCTTCACAATTAGGGCATTCATCCTTGTGTTCTTTATGGGTGTGTCCAATTTATCCACAAATCTTGCACGCACAAGGTTTCTTCATATCCTTTCCATTAGGCTTCAACTTCTGGGACACAAACCGAGACTTTGGCAAAGTCAACTTAAATTTTTTCCAAGTGGTTACTCCTTGCCATCCATTGATGGTTTGGTACATCCTCCACCAAGTAGCAGAACCTCTTTCAAAGCACTAAAGAGCACGCTGGGTCATATCATTTCCAACTATAGGGTTATTCTCCATGCGATCCTCCATGTTCTGAATCCATCGGTCCGTCTCCAACTGACTCATTGGTACAGAAAATATAAGCTCATCTTCATTCATCCTCTATTGGGTCCATGGGTTTGGGGTGAGATAAGAGAGATAGAGAGGGATACACACAATGCAAACAACAGTTTTGAAAAGATAGATTTTTTTGTGGTTGTCGGGAAAAACATCAAACAAATGACAGCTCACAAACATCGCATCTAACGTAGGTATATAACAAGGGTTTGGTCTTCTAAAGGTCAATAAATCTTCAACGTCTCCAAACTCTTCAAGCCTTGTTCATGCCTCCAATGGCTTATTCCGATCATGCTTGTATTTCTCAAGTTCTTTTCCCAGATCAACTCTGTTGACGCGAAGTCTCTCGTGACGTCCTTTAATATTCTGGAGTTGCGTTCCTAAACTTTTGGGTTTCAAAAACCTTGGCATGAGCCATGGTCCTACTGTCCTTCAGTTCCTGACAAACCTCCGGTATCTCGAGGTTGTAGCTCCTCCAGCTTGGCTACTTTTAGCTTCTGGTTCCTGAGTTCTTCACGAAATGCTTCCTTGTCTAATACGGCTTCCTAGAGCTCCATCTTAAACTTCTTGATGTACTACTCCAGATCCTGGTGATACACCGGCTAAGGTGAAAACTTAATCTTACTAATAGGTGCTCCATCAGCCTTCTTCCATCCAATCCATTATGAAGAAAGCATCCTTAACTCAGCACGGTGACAATAGCATCAGCGGGCGATGACATCATGGATAACCATGTTTCTGCTCTTATCATTTCCATGAGCTATCATTCCATAGTTGATATCTCCTGCCTTAGGGTTTTCAAAACTTCGAGTTCTCATGCTCCTTGTTTCAGTCTTTCTCCGATACACCTTGATCTCGGGCATTGACAACTTCCATTGTCTGCCAAGTTCCATAAGGGTAGCCTTCCTAGGTCATACAAATCTGGGAATTCTTTAGAGCCTTCAAATTCTACTTGTCTTCGGTCTTCAACCGTTGTAGTTTCCATTATTCAGATGCACGGAAAATACTCTTCATTCTGAAGTGGTCTTAGTTATCCGATATCTTGTACTTCTTGGAGTGGTCTTATCCGTCGAATCTTCGAGTGATCCAAAGGGAAAAGGGATATGGTCTCACTAAAGGGAATTTTTGAATAAGCTTAGAAGAGAAGAGAGGTAAAAGATTTTTTTGAAAGGGAAAGTTGTAGAGAAAAATCTTTGCTATGGGCTTACCAGTTTCTAGGGTCACGTTCTACAGTCAACATGTGCTCTCATACCATCTTGTAGTGACCCGACCCGAATGGATCAAGTCTCTGTGCTTAAGTGTCATCCCTGGATCGGTATGCTGACACACACAGTACTCGAGGATTTATAACAGAGGTAAATCACTTGTATAAAGTAATGTAAATACTATTACCTCAATCCAAAATAGCGGAAGTAAGAAGGTTGTGGATTCCCATCAACACCAACGGCAAAGTTGAGTATAGAAATCATAACCCTAACGTATCTCTTACTCGTCGTAAGATAATCCTGCAACATGAGACGTTGCATCCACAGAGGGTCAGTACATTGAATGTACTGGCAAATTCACACCATAGAGAATGATGAATAAAGGCTATCACTACATGCATATTTGGCTGGTGGAAAAGCTCTATGGTATAAGGTTTTTGCGGAAAGCCAATTTTTTCCCTACTACAAAGGAATGAAATTTATTTAACTATCATGGTGGTTGTTAAACATTGAGAATGGTTGACAGCATTCTCAATCCCAATTAAGCATCATCATTAAAACCCAACCAATTATTCAAGTAACATGATGAGATCAATAGGATAATCCAAGAACTAGATACTCAAGATGTCCATAACCGGGGACACGGCTAATCATGATTAGTTTATTACACTCTACAGAGGTTTGCACACTTTTCCCCACAAGACTCAATCGCCTCCGTTTGGTTTCTCGCACTACATGGTGTTTGAGAAGACGGATGACCAAGACATAGTCTTTCAGAAGTGTTTGCACCTTACGATGGGTAGACTGTACCACCTACAACCCCTACATCTGCTAGTCTACCACTGTAAGAGTTCGCACAACTTAGTCAACTATGCTAGAGCCCATAATAGCTTGTGGCTGCACACGGAAGTTTCTAGTATGAATAGTCTCATGATCCCTTTGAGCCTGGGTGGCGGACCGTAGGATGATCACACGGTATATCCCCGGGATCTCCTAGGACAACACTGGTATATCCCCAGGTGTCCGGGCAAGTCCACTGGTATATCCCCAGGGTGCCCCTAGCAATCCACCCAGATATGTATTTAAGTTGCCACCTTAAGTTGAACCATTAAATAACAATCTCACATCTGTCATGGATACTCTCAAAACCCAATCCACGTGTACGAGCATAGCATGGCAATATAAGCATAACGTAAGAGTAACTCCCAAAGGTTTGATAGTAACAGGGCAATAGGTTCCTACCTCATCAACTACTTCCCAACCCACAATTTAATTAGATCCCAATCATGCAATGTTTGAGGATTGAAACTAATGCATAAAAACTGGGTACGAAAGGGGTATGATCAAAGTGTGAACTTGCCTTGCTGATGATCCGCGAAACCTAGAGATTCGAAGTAACAAGCGGCGCACTCCGGGTATTCTACCGCAGACAAACAAACAAGCATACAATAAGTACTCATCTAATGCACAGGTAAAACTCAAATAAGAGATCTAACCAGAAGGTTCAACTTAAGAACTCCGGTTGGCAAAAGAAAAATCAAATCGAACGAAGCAACAAAAGACGAACGGCGAAAGAAAATAACTTCGTTCTAGTAATCTGGATCTAGGGCAAATTTTACAGTAGCAAAATCTTGTTTAAGTTGGTTAAACGGTTAGAGGGTTTCGAGACAAAACTGTAGGTGCTTGAATCACCTGATTCCGATAAACGAGCGAAAAGTTATACTAAAACGAAAATTGGATCAGGAATCGCGATCAGAAAAATCGCGGATTTAATCCGAGAAAAAGAAAAACGACGAACGCCGAATGTTTTTTAATTATTCCGCTCGGAAGAAAAATAAAAAGTAATACTAAACAGACTCCAAAAATTCCAAAATAAATTTTCACGGGCTTCTAAAATCAAGACGCACAAGGTGAACATTTATTTGGGCCCTAAATGCAATTTTGAAAAACGCACATTTTTCCTAAATTCAAATAAAACACCGAAAAACTCTGAAATAAAATCTTATTTGAGTTTATTATTAAATCCTCAATATTTCTTTATGTTGGGAAAGACATTCCTATTCAAAAAATTTGAGGGAACTCAAATATGAAAATAACGAAATCCCCAACTTTCTCCGTGGGTCATTGAGTTGCGTAGAATTTCTAGGATCAACCAAAATGCAAAATGAAAGTTTGGGAAAGTCCTTTCATTCCCTCTCATTTAACTTTCAAAAAGTTTCGAATTTCACTGACTTTCAGTCAATCAATCAAACAATCAATCAAATCTATCTAATTATTATAACATTCCAAAATTTAGAATTTTGGGATGTTACACGGACCCTACGGGTTCGAGAACTATGTAGACATGGCCGAGACACGTCTCCGGTCAATAACCAATAGCGGAACCTGGATGCTCATATTGGCTCCCACATATTCTACGAAGATCTTTATCGGTCAGACCGCATAATAACATACGTTGTTCCCTTTGTCATCAGTATGTTATTTGCCCGAGATTCGATCGTCGGTATCTCAATACCTAGTTCAATCTCGTTACCGGCTAGTCTCTTTACTCGTTCTGTAATACATCATCCCACAACCAACTCATTAGTTACAACTCTTGCAAGGCTTAAGTGATGTGCATTACCGAGAGGGCCCAGAGATACCTCTCCGACAATCGGAGTGACAAATCCTAATCTTGAAATATGCCAAACCAACAAGTACCTTAGGAGACACCTGTAGAGCACCTTTATAATCAACGAGTTACATTGTGACGTTTGGTAGCACAAAAAGCGTTCCACCGGTTAATGGTAGTTGCATAATCTCATTTCATAGGAACATGTATAAGTCATGAAGAAAGCAATAGCAACATACTAAACGATCGAGTGCTAAGCTAACAGAATGGGTCAAGTCAATCACATCGTTCTCCCAATGATGTTATCCCGTTAATCAAATGACAACTCATGTCAATGCCTAGGAAACATAACCATCTTTGATCAACGAGCTAGTCAAGTAGAGGCATACTAGTGACGCTCTGTTTGTCTATGTATTCACACAAGTATTATGTTTCCGGTTAATACAATTCTAGCATGAATAATAAACATTTATCGTGATATAAGGAAATAAATAATAACTTTATTATTGCCTCTAGGGCATATTTCCTTCAGCCTCCCACTTGCCCTAGAGTCAATAATCTAGATTACATAGTAATGATTCTAACACCCATGGAGCCTTGGTGATGATCATGTTTTGCTCGTGGAAGAGGCTTAGTCAACGGGTCTGCAACATTCAGATCCGGATTTATCTTGCGAATTTCTATGTATCCCACCTGGACTAGATCCCGGATGGAATTGAAGTGTCTCTTGATTTGCTTGGTTGTCTTGTCAAATCTGGATTCCTTCGCCAAGGAAATTGCACCAGTATTGTCAAAGAAGATTTTCATTGGACTCGATGCACTAGGTATGACACCTAGATCGGATATGAACTCCTTCATCCAGACTCCTTCATTTGCTCCTTCTGGAGCAGCTATGTACTCCACTTCACACGTAGATCCCGCCATGATGCTTTGTTTAAAACTGCACCAACTGACAGCTCCACCGTTCAATGAAAACACGTATCCGGTTTGCGATTTAGAATCATCCGGATCAGTGTCAAAGCTTGCATCAACGTAACCATTTACGATGAGCTCTTTGTCACCTCCATAAACGAGAAACATATCCTTAGTCCATTTCAGGTATTTTAGGATGTTCTTGACCACTGTCCGGTGATCCACTCCTGGATTACTTTGGTACCTCCATGCTAAACTTATAGCAAGGCACACATCAGGTCTGGTACACATCATTGCATACATGATAGAACAATTGGCTGAAGCATAGGGAACATCTTTCATCTTCTCTCTATCTTCTGCAGTGGTCGGGCATTGAGTCTTACTCAACTTCACACCTTGTAACACAGGCAAGAACCCTTTCTTTGCTTGATCCATTTTGAACTTCTTTAAAACTTTGTCAAGGTATGTGCTTTGTGAAAGTACAATTAAGCGTCTTGATCTATCTCTATAGATCTTGATGCCCAATATATAAGCAGCTTCACCGAGGTCTTTCGTTGAAAAACTCTTATTCAAGTATCCCTTTATACTATCCAGAAATTCTATATCATTTCCAATCAACAATATGTCATCCACATATAATATCAGAAATTCTACAGAGCTCCCACTCACTTTCTTGTAAATACAGGCTTCTCCAAATGTCTGTATAAAACCAAATGCTTTGGTCACACTATCAAAGCATTTATTCCAACTCCGAGAGGCTTGCACCAGTCCATAAATGGATCGCTAGAGCTTGCACACTTTGTTAGCTCCCTTTGGATCAACAAAACCTTCTGGTTGCATCATATACAACTCTTCTTCGAGAAATCCATTCAGGAATGCAGTTTTGACATCCATTTGCCAAATTTCATAATCATATAATGCGGCAATTGCTAACATGATTCGGACAGACTTAAGGATCGCTACGGGTGAGAAAGTCTCATCATAGTGAATCCCTTGAACTTGTCGAAAACCTTTTGCAACAAGTCGAGTTTTATAGACAGTAACATTACCGTCAGCGTCAGTCTTCTTCTTGAAGATCCATTTATTCTCAATGGCTTGCCGATCAATGGGCAAGCCAACCAAAGTTCACACTTTGTTCTCATACATGGATCCCATCTCAGATTTCATGGCCTCAGGCCATTTTGCGGAATCTGGGCTCACCATCGGTTCTTCATAGTTCGTAGGTTCATCATGGTCTAGTAACATGACTTCCAGAACAGGATTAGCGTACCACTCTGGTGCGGATCTTACTCTGGTTGATCTACGAGGTTCAGTAATAACTTGATCTGAAGTTTCATGATCATCATCATTAACTTCCTCACTAATTGGTGTAGGCGTCACAGGAACTGGTTTCTGTGATGAACTACTTTCCAATAAGGGAGCAGGTACAGTTACCTCATCAAGTTCTACTTTCCTCCCACTCACTTCTTTCGAGAGAAACCCCTTCTCTAGAAAGAATCCATTCTTAGCAATGAGTGTCTTGCCTTCGGATCTGTGATAGAAGGTGTACCCAACAGTCTCCTTTGGGTATCCTATGAAGACACATTTCTACGTTTTGGGTTTGAGCTTATAAGGTTGAAGCTTTTTCACATAATCATCGCAGCCCCAAGCTTTAAGAAACGACAACTTTGGTTTCTTGCCAAACCACAATTCATAAGGCATCGTCTCAACGGATTTCGATGGTGCCCTATTTAACATGAATGCAGTCGTCTCTAAAGCATAACCCCAAAACGATAGCGGTAAATCGGTAAGGGACATCATAGATCACACCATATCTAGTAAAGTACGATTACGATGTTCAGACGCACCATTACGCTGTGGTCTTCCGGGTGGCATGAGTTGCGAAACTATTCCGCATTGTTTCAAATGTAGACCAAACTCGTAACTCAAATATTCTCCTCCATGATGAGATCGTAGAAACTTTATTTTCTTGTTACGATGATTTTCTAGTTCACTTTGAAATCCTTTAAACTTTTCAAATGTTTCAGACTTATGTTTGATTAAGTAGATATACCCATATCTGCTTAAATCATCTGTGAAGGTGAGAAATAACGATACCTGCCGCGAGCCTCAACATTCATTGGACCACATACATCAGTATGTATGATCTCCAACAAATCAGTTGCTCGCTCCATAGTTCCGGAGAATGGCGTTTTTGCCTATAAGGCATGGTTCGCAAATACCAAGTGATTCATAATCAAGTGATTCCAAAAGTCCATCAGTGTGGAGTTTCTTCATGCGCTTTACACCAATATGACCCAAACGGCAATGCCACAAATAAGTTGCACTGTCATTATCAACTCTGCATCTTTTGGCTTCAACATTATGAATATGTGTATTACTACTATCGAGATTCATCAAAAATAGACCACTCTTCAAGGGTGCATGACCATAAAATATATTACTCATATAAATAGAACAACCATTATTCTCTGATTTAAATGAATAACCGTCTCGCATCAAACAAGATCCAGATATAATGTTCATGCTCAATGCTGGCACCAAATAACAATTATTTAGGTCTAATACAAATCCCGAAGGTAGATGTAGAGGCAGCGTGCCGACGGCGATCACATCAACTTTGGAACCATTTCCCACGCGCATCGTCACCTCGTCCTTAGCCAATGTCCGCTTAATCTGTAGTCCCTGTTTCGAGTTGCAAATATTAGCAACAGAACCAGTATCAAATACTCAGGTGCTACTACGAGCTCTGGTAAGGTACACATCAATAACATGTATATCACATATACCTTTGTTCACCTTGCCATCCTTCTTATCCGCCAAATACTTGGGGCAGTTCCGCTTCCAGTCACCAGTGTGCTTGCAGTAGAAGCACTCAGTCTCAGGCTTAGGTCCTGACTTGGGTTTCTTCTCTTGTGCAGCAACTTGCTTGTTGTTCTTCTTGAAGTTCCCCTTCTTCTTCCCTTTGCCCTTTTTCTTGAAACTGGTGGTCTTATTGACCATCAACACTTGATGCTCCTTCTTGATTTCTTCCTCCGCAGCCTTTTGCATTGCGCAGAGCTTGGGAATCGTCTTATCCATCCCTTGCATGTTATAGTTCATCACGAAGCTCTTGTAGCTTGGTGGCAGTGATTGAAGAATTCTGTCAATGACGCTATCATCCGGAAGATTAACTCCCAGTTGAATCAAATGATTGCAGTACTCAGACATCTTGAGTATATGCTCACTGAATGAACTATTCTCCTCCATCTTGCAGCTGTAGAACTTATTGGAGACTTCATATCTCTCAATCCGGGCATTCTTTTGAAATATTAACTTCATTTCCTGGAACATATCATATGCTCCATGACGTTCATGTCACATCCCTAGCTTTTGGTGCTGCCTAGTGTTTGCATCATGTTTAACTTTCATGGAAATTTGAAATGGGGGTGATCAAACCCTAGCACTTTGAAATCCAAATAGGCCCAGCTTAAAAAATGCTTTCAATGAACCAAAGTACCGTTCATCAATGTTTGCAAATTTTGGCAAGGCTTTGGATCCAAACCAAAAATATTGAACATTTTTAAGGAATATTTTGGGCATTGAAATTAAATCATATTGTATTTGAATTTGAATTTATATTCCTAATATATAGAATATATTTTCAAATGTATCAGAAATATTTGTGTGCACTTGGAAAAGTCCATATAAGCCACATAGGTATTTACAGAAAGTTTTGGCACTGATTTGAATTTGTTTGGAGTTTAAATAGTGGCAAAACAAAACAAAACTGAAAAACAGAATAGAAAAACAGAAACAAAAGAGTCTCCAACGCCTCCCCGAGCCCGCTGATCTACTCTACATGTCCACTGTGAGCCCCTGCGTCGAACCCCTCTCTCCGCTCGCTCATTTGCTTCCTGCAACCGCAACAACCATCATGGACGAGAGCTTGGCTCCGCCGGCCATGCCTCCGCCGTGACCACGGCCACACAAGCTTGCAGTCGAGCACCCTATCGTGCTCAGGGCGACCCTAGGATCCTAACTCGACCAACCACTACTCCATTCGTCCACCGTAGCGCCGATCTCGTCGTTGTACGAACTCCGGCCGCCGCACTAGTCGTCGCCGCCGCCGTTTTGGTCCACGCCAGCTCGAACCAATGGCACCGCTGGACGCGGACGAGTGCCCGCGTCACTTAGATGCCCTCCACCGGCCATTTGGTCATCGGAGGAGGAAACCCACACTCCTCCGCCGTCCTTGGCCTTGCCGGCGACGAGCCGTTGACCTGGTCCGGCGGGTTTGACCCCGCTTGATCGGGGTTTGACTTCCCCCCTGACTCACTGACGTGTGGGCCCCCGGCCACTAACTAAACTAGGTTAGTATTAGTTTAACGCTAACTAAACTTAGTTAGTTTAATTGACACTGACAGACAGGACCCACAGGTCAAGGTTGACTTGGACCGTCTCAGTTGACCGCTGACGTCACACTAACGCCAGGCTGATGTAGTAAATCATTTTCTGGATTTAAGTTTATTCAGGAAATTCCAGAAAATGCCCAAAACTTCAAAAAATCATAGAAATTAATCTATACCTCAAAATGAAATAATTTATATATGAAAAATTATCAGAAAAATGCAATCTATCCATTTATGCTACTTTCATGCATGTTAAACCAACTTATACCCACTGTATAAGTGAAAACATGATAATGGCATTTTAAATGCTAAATATGGAGTTTGCATATGAACCCTTAGTCCATATGGACTTCATTTAAATTGTTGCTAGATGCATTAGTGCAAATCATAACATTATTGCCATGTCATGATCATGCATCATATTGAGCATTGCATTGATCGTGTTTCTTCTTTGTTTGTCGGTGTTGTTCCCCCTCGGTAGACGTTGTTCTGACGTTGTGATCGTTGTCACTGATGAAGACTCAATGTTACCTTCAGAAGTGCCAGGCAAGCAAAACCCCCTTGTTCATTCTGATACAATCCCACTCTCTTGCTCCTGCTCTCTTTTACTGCATTAGGACAACACCGTTTCAACTGTTACATGCTGCGATAGCTGAACCCCTTTCCTCTACATGACATGTCATTGCCATAGTAAATAGATGAAACCCACTAGCATGAGTAGGAGTTGTTTGAGCCCTGATGTGCCTACTCATTCATGGTTGTTTGTCTTGCTTGCTATTGCTTAGGATTGTGTCAGGTCTGATTCATCGGGGATGAATCGGAGGTGTGTGAACATGTCCTACTATTGAGAGCTAAGTGTGTGAACACAATTTGGTAAAGGTATCAGTGAGAGGCCATGTAGGAGTACATGGTGGGTTGTCTCATTGAAGCCGTCCTTAGGAACTGAGTTCTGTCTTTATGATCCATGAAACAGCTACTACCACACGTTGGGCCCTGAAATATGACCCTGCTCGACTTATTAACCGCCCTTGTCCTCTGTCCAGGAGTTGCAACTAGTTTCTGGTGTTTGTAGGATATGTGTTGGCGGCCGTGCGTAGCGCTGACCCTAGGGGTGGGCTATGATGCGGTAGATACACCGTCGCATGGTGTACCGGGTGCCCGTTTGGTGTCTCGGGAACCCTGCACACATCGTTTGGGGCTGTGAGTGAAACTCCGGCCGGATCTCCTCGCGGATGGAACCCGAATAGGCGATAAACCTGGACTAGAGACTTGTGTGGTTAGTCAGGTCGTGGTCTACACCCACGTCCGCTTTCGCTTGAAGTCGGCTGAGCACATGTCGTGTGCAGACACTAAGTGGTGGAAACATGTGTGAAGAAGTACACCCCTGCAGGGTTATAATATCATCTATTCAAATAGTCGCGTCCACAGTAAAGGACTTCTAGGTTGCTTATAACAGTTCATAGATAACTTGAAGTGGATACTCCAAAATGCGCAAGATAAGTGTGAGTGCTATGGATGGCGTTCTCGTAGGGAGACGGGAGCGGATCCCTGGTGGGTATTGATATGGTGAATATGTGGACTCGTGTGCGCCACCTCAAAAGAGTTGCTTGTAGTCATAGTTCAGGTTAGCCACTAAGTCATAGCTGGCTTGCTGCAGTTAAACTCCACAACCCCCCTTTGTTGATACCGATGCATATGTAGTTAGTTCTGATGTAAGTCTTGCTGAGTACTTTTGTACTCACGTTTGACTATTTTATGTTTTGCAGAGAGACATCAGTCTTGCTAGTAGTTCCGTGTGGACTTCGACGTTTAGCTTGATACCTCAGCTACGATCTTGTGCCCTCAGCAGGATCTAGTAGATAGTCAGGCTTCTTAGCCTTTTTCATTTGTAGATGTTTGTACTCAGACATGTTAAGCTTCCGCATGTGCTTTGATTTGTATGCTATGATTGTTGGGTCATGAGACCCATGTTTGTAATATCTCGCTCCTCGGAGCCTAATGAATAAATACTTGAGTCGTAGAGTTATGTTGTGATGCCATGTTGTACTTACACATATCGAGCATATTGTGTGTATGATTGAAATGCTTGGTATGTGTGGGATCCGACAATCTAGTTGTTTATCCTTGGCAGCCTCTCTTATGGGGAAATGTAGTCTAGTGCTTCCATGAGCCATAGTAGTCCGCTACAGCCCGGTTCACCGGAGTCCTATTAGCCCAGCACTACTGCTTAGGACACCTGACTAGCCGGCATGTGTTTCACTTTGTTCCTGTGTCTGTCCCTTCGGGTAAATGTCACGCGGTGACATCCGGAGTCCTGCCTAGCCTGCTACAGCCCGGGTTCCCGTAGTCCTGTTAGCCCAGTGCTACAGCCCGGATTCACACACTACTGACCGACATGCTCAATGTGATTAGTGTATGCCTGTCCCCATAGGTTAGTGCCACTTTGGGTTCACGACTAGCCATGTCGGCCCGGGTTCTCTGTCATATGGATGCTAGCGACACTATCAAATACGTGATCCAAAAAGCGCAAACGGTCCCGGGCCATGGTAAGGCGACACCCTTGGGAATACCGTGCGTGAGGCCGCAAAATGGTATGAGGTGTTACCGGCTGATCGATGTGACTTGGAATCGGGGGCCTGATAGCGTTGGTATCAGAGCCTGACTACCTGTAGGATTACCAAGCCAAGCTGGTCGAAGTCGTGTCTAGAAATGCTTTAGCTATATAAGGGAATTGATTGGGGATGGGAACGTAAGGATCTTTTTACTCCTTATCCTCATGACCTTCTGATCTGAGTCATCTTATCTTTTCTACGGGGATAAGAACTAGGCTTCTCTTCTATCTCTCAGGATGACGTGTTACTAAACCGTAGTTGCCTAGGATTATTGAGTTCAAGCCTCAGTTCAGTTCCTACTACTTACATATGTTCATAGCTGGCCTCAGAACCTTGAGTTTGTGATGTTCAATGGCTATGCCACCATTTTTGGAGGCTGTCTCAAATATTTTGAGCAATTACAGCCGCTATGCTGTTCGGGTCATCCCAAGTTTCTAAATAGTCTGATGCACTTGCAAATCTTCCCTCCATGTTCCGTTCTATTTTGGGCCAGATTAAGCACAATAATCGGTGTGATGAGGTACTCCATTGCCTTGACGTGTATGTTGGAGTTAGTATTATGACCCTAGGTGTCCTCAAGAATTTAGCAATGCTTCCGTATCCCCAGTGTGATGATTCTGGCCATCATTCTTGAAAGCATCCCGTGATGCCATTTAGTTAGTAGGCATTCTATTTCTGGGTTTTTGAGCCCAAGTTTCACTCTACTTACCTTTTGTTGATAGTGTTGCTAGTTCCTTTAGGATATTAGTAAACCTTCCGATAGTCCTCGAGGTCCGTGGTATTTCTTTCTTCCAGATACCATGAACTGCTTATGGAAGAAGTTCTTTCGAACCAAAATATCACAATCATAGTACTCATGAGGAGTTCTCCATTCATAATTGTGATTTTGCCAGTTCTACCTTTCTGCATGGGTTATCTGGAAGAAACATGTTGAACTTGGTTCGACATATTAATCTATGCATCCACAACTCAGAAAGATATATGTCCTCTTGAGTTGTCCCTCTTCATTTGTATTCCGACCATCGCCTATCAATTGATAGTCAGGGGTAAGTGTGCATTCGTTCATCGATACCTACTACTCTTGTGGTCTGTCAAGCCATTCTATTCTGAGATGACTAGGAGAAACAAACTCCAGAACCTCATCCATATCTAGGATTGGGTCAAAGCAATTGTATCCACGGATCAAAATGTCAATCCAGCTTTTGCTCTCCTCTACCTTGGACTGTTACCATCTTTATGTCAAGAGTGACATGAGAATTGCCCCACCTCTTATGAATTCTTGACGCAGTAATACTTCCTGCCATTATTGTTAATTCCTCGGTTCCCGTGTTATTGTGACCGGAATGCCGACAAGTGAATCGTGATGTGTGAAATCAATACTGCTAGCAACCCCGTTGCTTGGTAGTTAATGGACAATAATCTCATTCTTAGTGTGTTGGTACTGAATTATCATTCTAAGATTGATTGTGCTACCTAGTCCTTATCTCTGGTGCACTCTTCGATGAATGAGTTAGGATTATTCAATCCCTTGCCTATTTGATCATATTGTCTTGCTCTGAAAAGCAAGATTGTTCTCCAGCTTAGTAACATATCGGTGGTTCGTGATATTCCGAATATCTTCTCGGAGGTATTACCAGGTTGTCACCTGACCGCTATGTTGAGTTCGTGATCACGTTGGTTTTCCTCCAAACCACCCATTCTCCAAGAATCTGTGTTGTATACCCCTGAGCTAGTTGGTTAAGTCAAACAACAACTTGGAGAGTTGGAAGACAAACGCTTTGCCTAACCTAGTTCATCTCAAGGGACATATTTTGTGTGTGTGTGTGTGTTGAAGAAAGATGATATCTTCATCGATTGGTCCTCGTGATCAGTTGTTGGACCTATTGTCTTGTCAAAGCTTTGATTTGAGTGTGGGCTATCATCAAATCAAATCGGAACCAATGATATATGTAATGTTGTCTTACTCGTGGTTGATCCCTTGAGCATACACCATTATATCTTTTGGGTCTGACCAATGCTATCACCTTCTTCACAAATTGTGGAATCCCATGTGTATGGAAACCTGGATGAGTTGTTGTTGATCCCATCGGCAACATCTTTATCTTCTCCATGATTCGTGTTGAACATCAAGATAGTCTTGGAGATTTGTGTAAGCATTTTCTTCGTGTCCCGTTCATGAAGTCTATGTTTGGATGAAAGAAGTGACTTCCTCTAATTCACGTGCACTTGGTGTAAGTTGCCGCCGTGAATTCAAGAAAGATTGTTTTTGCTTCCTCTGGAATCATCCCAAGTCAGTCATGCACATGTGCGAAGTATTCTATATGTATCCCTAGCACACCAAGACACTGATTGATTTTTCCCAAGGAAAAGGAGTCTGTTGTGTTAATTCTAGATCATGCACAAGACTTCGATATCCTCGATGATGGTTCCCAGCCAGAACTCGGTAGTGTTTTGTTATAAGACTACCATGTGATCATGCTTGTCTAGGACAGTGTGTTCACAAGTGTGTAGCAGAACCAGCTCATGTTTTGGAGCTTGCTATCGTAGTTAATTTCCCGAGAATCTCGCAACGTTATCTCGTCAATTTGTGTTGCAACCTTCCATTCTTCTTTCCAGACCCGATGAGTCTGGATTATTCTGACACCAGCCAGATCTGAATCTCGGGCAGATATGATGGTTGGAACATTTCCTAGGAACTATCATATTGGTCTCTCTGTAACCCGGTAAAGTGGATGTCATGGCCAACACACCCAGCCGGGAAGACCTATTATTGTAGTATCTTGATCGAGTAAGTTGGCCACCTCCCCATAAGGATTTTTTAGGATTTACTCCAGTAGTTATTCCTTATGGATTCCTAAGCTCCCGGAGTCTGACTTGCTACTTGATGTTCTAGATACCAAACCATTTCAATGAATGGGTTAGGCTAGCACATCAAGGAGAACATTACAAGCGGAGTGCTAAATGTCTCTCAGTTGATCATCCAGATTTTGATTCCTTGGCCTCGCTAAGGTGAAATCTGAGAAGGTGTTATCTTCCTTTGCATCTGCATCCTCCACCATTGTTCATCATGGTAGTATGTTGTGTTACTAGGATCCTTGACACAGATATTGGAAAAACTTGATGAATATGGAAATGCTCAAGTTCTTGAGAGCACGCACAAGCACTAGGACATATCGTCGGCATTAATTGGGATCCGCTCTCGGTTTCCTCGATTATCCTAGAACCATTCAAACAGTGGAATCTCCCTTTACTGTTGGGTTTCTCCCCAGTTACTAGAATCATTCCCAACATTTGCATTTTGTTCCTAGCTTGCACCGCTATTGTGCCATTCAACCTTGGACTACCCACTACAAAAAAATACACTTCCGTGATGATACGTGTTTGTCACAGAAGGTCGCTTTTTTGTCATGCATGTGCATCCATGACAAATTTATGACAGAATCAAGATAGTCATACCTGTGCTGTCGTAGAAGTGTTCCATGACATTACCAAAATTATCATCACGGAAGTGTCCACTTCCATGACGATACAGAAGTGCTTTCGTCAACGGTGACCGACACGTGGCATCCACCGTAACAGAACGCCGTTAAGCTATCGGGTCGGGTTTTGGATCTGATAACCCGTTAACATCCCCGACCAATGGGAAATTTCCACGTGTAAAATTCTTATTGGCCGGACAAAACACGTGTCAGCTCGTCAGTGGGTCAGATAGGCGCCTATGATACGTCGACTCGTGGCACGGCCCAACAGAGGCCCATTCCTGTGTAAAGGCCGGCCCGTTTGACTTGGTCAAACGCTGGCAGGCCGGCCCATGGAAAGCCTGTTAACGGCATGTTCGAATATAGCCCATTTATAGCCCGCTAACCCAAGGCCCATTACGCCCTATCCGAATTAGGCCAGTAGCGTCATCTGGGCCATCCAATATGATTCCAGCCCGTTTTCACTTCTGGCCCATGTATGGCCCATGACGTCTTTCGAACCATATGAGGCCTACTAACGGCCCGTGGTGAAACTGGCCCGTGGTGAAACTGGCCCGTAATGAATAGTGTATCACTTTACACCCATTAACGGCCCGTGGTGAAACTGGCCCGTGATGAACAGTGTATCACTTTATACACATTAATGGCCCGTTATTCCGTTGGGCCGTTTCCAGCCCATGTTATCTTTCGGCCTTCTCAGAGCCCATTTATTCTTGGGCTCATTTCCAGCATTCGTTTACTTACGGCCCGTTACTATCATTTTCTGCTTGTGGGCCAAATTCAGCCCGTGGTTACAGTCGGCCCATTTGTGGTCCGTTAATACATTGGGCCATTTTCATAGCATCATCAAATACGGCCTATTAATGATGGCCCGTTATGGTCGGCCCATGAACGGACGATTCCAACTCTAGCCCGTTTACGGCCATAATGCGGCCTGTTATTGGCCCATGTTTGGCCATCGATCATACTGCCCGTATAAGGCCCATTGATGATACGGCCCGTAGAAGGCCCATTGTTTCTACGGCCCGTAGAAGGCCCACTGTTTCTACGGCATGTAGGAGGCCCAGTGTCACTATAGTAAATATTAGCCCATGGTTATTGTGGCCTAGTTTTAAAAAGTAGGTTAATGCAGCCACTAGCAAACCGTGGAAAAAGACCTGCAATGACTAGAAGCAAACAAATAAACAAGACAACAAGGAAATAAATAAGCAAGCAACTTACGCTAGGCTATCACGGCTATCACACATATTACATCAACTGGGCATCAAAGTTCGCCACTAGTGCAAATAAACACGCCGACAAAAGAATATACAAAACTGAGAGCACTTCAGAAGGCACTAGGCCTGGCCAGGTCGCCCCCCCCCCCAAATAGCTGAAGAAGCTGAGTAGACCTCAGTTGTGTCAACGATAGATGCATCAACACTAGATTTAAGGCATGATGGTGCGCACGGCAGTCCTCTGACATCTTCATTGCATCTTTAACTTCAAGTCAGAGCTGAGCTGAAGCAAGCCTTTCCGCTTTAAGTCGAGACTGAAGAAGTCGAACTGATTGAGGCAGCGACTGCACTGATTAAGTAGCTTCAACTCACTGTCTTCATCAAGACAGGACCTTGGGGTCATCTTGCTGTCCTCAAGATGGTTTGGCTCACTATCTTCCCTAAAGTTCTGCCTGGCATAAGAGATACGAGTCTGAAAGAGAAACAAGGAGACACGTAACAGGTTTCACAATTATATAAGCAAATAAATGGATTTGTTCAGCATAAGGAACATGTTTTTACAACTACAATTTGAAACTGGTAGTTGTTGCAAACATCCAATCAGATGTAAACAGCAAAGCAAACAGCAGCGGAGGAAATGATGCCTATCCTAATCTATACTAGAACAAAGTTTGAAGGCTTGAGAAGGATGAACTTACATTACATGTTAACACGGGCTGGACAAAGCCCTTCTCCATGTTGATGGAAGGATAATTCAATAAATTCCCCAAAGAAAATTCTTTATAAGCGTTGCCATTATTCTACATTTTGCAAAGAGTAAATATAGATCAAATAATATTGGAAGAAACAGAGGATAATGAAGCTCAGGTGCAGACTGATGATACATAATCAAATAGCAATTCATTAAGTACAGTGTCACAAGGCAAAAGGGGGAGAGGTACTGAAGAGCAATGCAGAACCCATTATTGTTTTGAGATTGTATGATCCTTTGAGCAAGGAGATTCATCTGAAATTAGTTTTCATACAAGAGAGAAGGTAAGGCACAAGCAGAAATTTAGGAGTTCAAATTTTGAATTGATATCATAGACAGTACCTGACGCTGGGCTCCCAGCAGTTCTAATAGGGGTTTGGCCACTGGAGTAGGGGTAAAGTGTGGTACAGTTGGGCCTGTGTTTTCTGTGGCTGCTGATCTATCTAATTTAACAGGTATCACTACCTTTTCCAAATACCTAGTTTGTACTCCTTGACGAACTGCACTCACCCTCTTCCTTTTGGACACCTATTATGAAAGAACAACATCTGACTGGAAAAACATAGTGTGACGACACATGGAATAGGTACAGAAAATGGATAGGTATGGCATATACTAATATATGATGCTTAAACTAAGCAGATGGTGTAACAAAGTAGAAGTAATGCAAGAGGTCAGATGCAAAATATGTGCAACCAATACAACTTTGCAAAGTTAGAGCAAGCACCTTGATGGGTGAATAAGATAGGCCATCCTCCACCATGCCAAGTTTGATAGCCAGTGGATCATTCCGCAATATTCCTCTCGTGCGCCCATTCTCATATTCATTTTGTTAATGTTCAATATCTGACATGCATGAAAACATAAAAACAAGTGAGATTTTCTTTGTAATGCAGAAGTGATTCTAATCCAATACTGCCTCCCTGTAAAACCCTGTGTGCTATCTCTGCAATTCTTTTAAAAGATGACATGCATGTAACGCCCTCGATGCGGCTATATCTATAAGTCATGCTTCGACACGTAGGAGATATAGCCGCATCGAGGGCGTTACAAGTTGGTAATCACAGCCAGCCCTGACCTTAGGAGCCCCTGCTTGATCGAATCATTGGCGTTGTTGAGTCTAGAAAAATGTTTTGAGTCATTTAGGATTATATATATCGGAGAGTTTAGGAATTCTTTTTACTCCCCAGTCCCTTCATCGCTCTGGTGAGGCATCCTGACGTAGAGTTTTGACTCTTCTCTTCTCAAATTTCACTAAAAAAATTTAGGATCACATGGGTATCTTGGAATCGTTCCGATCAATTTGTGACGAAAACATTGTTCTTGGTGCCTCCTGTCATTTAGGGGTTGTGGTAGTGTCCCGGGGAGTTGAGCTCCAAGGTGTTGTCATCACAATTTTATCGTTGAGATTCTGGAATACCTAAGTTTCGCCAACATCGAAAATCTCTTTTATGCAGTTGTTGGTGAGATAACCTCGACGCCACCCAGTACTGGGGCGGGAGTTCGGGAGTATTGCCATAACTCGTATAACGGATGCTTTTCGAAGGTTGAGGTAAATGATTTCTGAAGGTTTCTCGGTTATGTGTTGAAGGATGGATACAACTGGATGTAGGATTTGCTAGATTTGGGTGAGATATTATGCTTCCCCTGTATCCCCAACACCTGATTGCATAACCGAAAAGGTTCGGGAGTTTCATAGGTGGGAATTCTTGTAGCTCTAGTTCTTCTTCCGCGGATATTTGGTTTGAGATTGGGTGATCCTTACCAAGTATTTGTTCTTGTTCCGTACCTTGTTGTTTTTCTTCTACCTCAATTCTAAGTGGCTTCTCAATTTATGGAAATGTGACCATTTCAATTGGAACGCATTCATTCATTTTGTTCGGATGTGAAGACTTTATGTTGCAATTTCAACCCATTTGATTCAGCTTCAATATTTGTCTATCAAGTTGCTAACGGATGTCAACCTCTTCAGGATGGCTCCTCCAACGCGCACGACTCTGAATCCTGATCCGCCACCACCACCTCCACCTTTGAGGCATGGCAAGCTGTGATGGCCGCTACCAGTGCAAACACGCAGCTGATCATGCAACTTCTTCAAGAGCGCAACCAAGGGAACCAAGGTCATGGAAACAATCAGAATCCGTTTGCTACACTCAACTAGTTCCTTGCTAACCAGCCAAAGACTTTCAGCAATTGTGTTGAGGCAACAGACGCTGATGATTGGCTCGTGGACATATGCAAGCATTTCGAGTGCAGTAACGTCAGGCCTGAGGACTTTGTCAAGTTCGCCTCCTTCCAACTCAAAGACCAATCTGTAGAATGGTTTCAGCAGTACATAGATTCCAGAGGAGGCCGTGTGATTACCTGGGATGAATTCCGTCAAGACTTCAAAGCTCATCATATTCCTCAGAGTGTGGTTGAAAGCAAGCGTGAGGAATTCCACAACCTGAAGCAAGGCACTATGTCTGTTTACTAGTACAACAAAATGTTTCAGAAGCTCGCCCGTTTTGCTAAGCAAGACGTCCCTGACGAGAAGAGCATGATTTACCAGTTCAGGGGTGGTCTCAGAGAAGAAATCCAGCTAGCTCTCGTCCTCTTTGAGCCCAAGAGGTACGATGAGTTTTACAACATGGCAATGAAGCAAGAGACTGCTCAACTGAAGTGTGATGCTTCCAAGAAGCGAGTCAAAGATGCAACTCCTTCTTCCTCAACTCAAGTGGCTAAGCAGCAAAAGTATCGGCTTCCTCCTCCTCCGTTCTATCAGCCTTATCAGTAGAAGACCAAAGGTGGTAGTGGATCTTCCCACCCACCCAACCGTGGCTTTCAGAACAAGACTTCGTCTCAAGCTCCAAGATCAACTGCTCCGTATCACTGTCCACTTTCAGAGGTCACGTGCAACAAGTGCCAACAGAAGGGTCACTATGCCAACAAATGCTTCAATCAGAGGCATCTCGCTCCTCCTCCTCCTGTGAGATCGGCAAGTAAAACTGTGGTCAAGCATAACCCCAAGCACGCCAAGGTCAATTTGATGAATGCAGCTCAGGCAGAGGACTCGTCAGATGTCATCATGGGTAACCTTCCTGTTAACGATATTCCAGCTAAAGTACTTTTTTGCTCTAGTGCATCGCATTCTTTCATGTCATTCCCATTTGCATCAGAGAACAATTTTGTAACTAAGGCATTACCTAGAGCATTGCAAGTTGTTTCTCCGGCTAAGCGTCTAAGTTCTAGCATGATGGTTCCGGATATTTCTATCATGATGGGTGATTTGAAGTTTCTGGCTTCTCCAATGGTTCTTGGTAACTCGGATATTGATCTTATTCTTGGAATGGACTGGCTTTCTAAGCATAAGGCTTAGCTTGATTGTG
Organism: Triticum dicoccoides; assembly: GCF_002162155.2. Classification (NCBI taxonomy): domain Eukaryota; kingdom Viridiplantae; phylum Streptophyta; class Magnoliopsida; order Poales; family Poaceae; genus Triticum; species Triticum dicoccoides. Next base: position 320,855,357 of record NC_041382.1, on the reverse strand, counting down.
CAGCCAGGCAGATTCAATTGACTCATTCGTCCGAGGATGTAATTGCCTTTGCTGCTTGGGATAATACAATCCATCTGTTTTCTCTCAATGAGAAGGACGAACTGGATGCCATCTCTCAAATTCCAGTCGTTTGCGAATATGAAGACGTCTTTCCAGAAGAGCTTCCAGGAATGCCTCCGCACTGGCCAGTTGAATTCGTCATCGATCTTGAGCCTGGCACAGAACCTGTTTGCAAAAGTCCTTACAAGTTGGGACCCAAAGAGTTGAAGGAGCTGAAGAAGCAACTCGGTGAACAAGAGCGTATGGGTCTCATCTGACCTAGTTCTTCTCCGTGGGGTTGTGGAGTTCTTTTTGTGAAGAAGAAGGATGGAACAGACCGACTTTGTGTTGACTACCATCCATTGAACAAGAAGACTATAAAGAACAAGTACCCACTTCCCAACATCAACGAGCTGTTTGAACAACTCATAGGTGCTCAAGGATTATCCAAGCTTGATCTTCGTATGGGTTATCACCAGACTCGAATTCATGAGCAAGATATCCCAAAGACGACATTCAGAACAAGCTATGGTTCATATGAATACACTGTCATGTCTTTTGGCCTCATCAACGCTCCTCCGACTTTCTCTCGCATGATGAACTTCATCTTCAACCCCTACACAAATGCCTTCGTCTTGGTCTACCTCGATGACATTTTGGTATTTTCCAAGAACAAGGAAGATCATGCCAAGCACTTACGTTTGGTGCTGGATAAGCTCAGAGAACATCAGTTCTACGCCAAGTTTTCAAAGTGCGAGTTTTGGCTCGATGAGGTTCTCTACCTTGGTCATATCATCTCTGCCAAGGGCATAGCGGTGAATCCTGAGAAGGTGTCTGCAATTGTGAATTGGGAACCACCTCAGAACGTGAAGCAACTCCGCAGCTTCCTTGGTCTCGCAAGCTACTGTCGAAGGTTCGTTGAGAACTTTTCAAAGATCGCGAAGCCTCTTTCTAGCCTTCTCCAGAAGCATGTCAAGTACGTTTGGTCTCCTAAGTGTGACATCGCTTTCAACACCCTGAAAGAGAAATTAGCCACTGCTCCACTTCTGACTCCTCCTGATGAATCCAAACCGTTCGAGGTCTTCTGCGATGCCTCTCTTCAAGGTCTTGGTGCAGTGTTGATGCAAGAGAAGAAAGTTGTGGCTTATACCTCTCGCCAGTTGAAGCCCAATGAGAAGAACTACCCCACTCATGACCTCGAGTTGGCGGCAGTGGTGCATGCTCTTTTGACTTGGAGACATCTCTTATTGGGAAGAAAAGTGGACATCTTCACTGACCACAAGAGTCTCAAGTATATCTTCACTCAGCCTAATCTCAATCTCAGGCAGACTCGTTGGGTCGAAATGATCCAAGAGTATAATCCGAGTATCGAATATACTCCAGGCAAGGCCAATGTAATTGCTGACGCATTGAGCAGGAATGCTTACTGCAACAGCCTGATTGTCAAGCCTTACCAACCCGAGCTTTGTGAAGCTTTCCGCAAACTCAATCTGCAAGTTGTTCCTCAAGGTTTCCTCGCCAACATTCAAGTCTCTCCTACTTTGGAAGATCAGATTCGCGAGGCTCAACTTCTTGATGCTATGGTGAAGAAGGTGAAGATTGGGATTGCCAAGAGTCAATCCATGTACCAGTGCTATCGCATTGATGACAAGGATACTCTCTTCTTTGGGGATCGCATTGTTGTGCCTAAAGGTGACCTTCATAAAGTCATTATGAACGAGGCTCACAATTCACTCCTCTCTATCCACCCTGGAAGTACAAAGATGTACCATGACCTCAACCAGGCGTATTGGTGGACTCGAATGAAGCACGAGATTGCTCAGTTCGTGAATGAATGTGATGTCTGCAGAAGAGTGAAGGCAGAACACCAACAACCAGCTGGTCTCCTCCAACCTCTTGCCATTCTAGAATGGAAGTTTGACCACATTGAGATGGACTTCGTGACGGGATTTCCAAAGTCCAAGCGTGGCAATGATGCTATATTCGTTGTCATCGACAAACTCACTAAAGTGGCTCACTTTCTACCTATCAAAGAGTCTATCACTGCAGCTCAATTGGCGGAGCTTTATACCTCTCGAATTGTCTCTCTACACGGCATTCTGCAGTTGATTCCTTCAAATCGTGGCAGCATCTTTACCTCCAAGTTTTGGGATTCTTTTCAGAAGGCCATGGGCACCAACATCCGTTTCAGCACAGCTTTTCATCCTCAAACTAGCGGCCAAGTCGAGCGTGTCAATCAGATCCTTGAAGATATGCTCAGGGCTTGCGTTATCTCTTTCGGTATGAAGTGAGAAGATTGTCTTCCATATGCCAAGTTTTCCTACAACAACAGCTTCCAAGCGAGTTCGGGAAAGGCCCCATTTGAAATTCTCTATGGCAGGAAGTGTCATACTCCTCTTAACTGGTCAGAGACCGGTGAACGTCAACTTCTTGGAAATGACTTGATCACAGAGGCAGAGGAAATGTGCAAAGTCATTCGTGATAAGCTCAAAGCAGCGTAATCGCGCCAGAAGAGCTACTATGATAGTAAGCATCGTGATTTGTCTTTCGACATCGGAGAACATGTTTACCTCCGCGTCTCTCCAATGAAAGGTACTCGTCCCTTCGGTATCAAAGGGAAGCTTGCCCCTAGATACGTGGGTCCTTTCAAGATCGTCAGCAAGAGAGGCGATCTCGCCTATCAACTCGAGCTTCCCTCCAACTTTGCAAATGTGCACGACGTGTTCCATGTCTCTCAGCTCCGCAAGTGTTTCAAGACCCCTGACCGCACCGTCAACTTTGAAGACATTGATCTCCAAGAAGACCTTTCTTATCGTGAGCACCCAGTTGCTATTCTTGAAGAAACTGAGTGCAAGACTCGCAACAAGTCAATTAAATTCCTCAAAGTCAAGTGGTCACATCATTCCGACTGTGAAGCCACCTGGGAACGCGAGGATCACCTCCGTTCTGAGTACCCGGCGTTTTTCCAGTCCTAGATCTCGGGACGAGATCCTTTCGTAGTGGTGGAGTGTTGTAACACCCCGGATGTAATTTACCTTATCTGTATCCCAACTCTTGCCGTTTCCGGCCTAAGTTATTTTTTCCTCAGTGCCAGGTTTTTGTCTCCGTGTGTTTTTGCCTTTGTCATGAATCTCATATCATGTCATCATGTGCATTGCATTGCATACGTGTTTGTCTCATGCATCCGAGCATTTTCCCCGTTGTCCATTTTGCATTCCAGCGCTCCTATGTCACCCGGTGTCCCTTTCTACCTCTTTTCATGTGTGGGTGTTAAACATTTCCGGATTGGACCGACACTTGCCACGCGGCCTTGGTTTACTACCGGTAGACCGCCTGTCAAGTTCCGTACCATTTGGACTTCGTTTGATACTCCAACGGTTAACCGAGGGACCGAAATGGCCTTGTTTGTGTTGCATCCCAACACCCTTCCAATTTGGCCCAAAACCCACCAAAACCCCTCCATCGTCTAGAGCGTTCGATCATGATCGCGTGGCCGAAAACCGTGCTCAATTTGGAGCCTCCTAGCTCCTCCTACCTATAAAATGGTCTCTTCCCCGAAAATCCCTGATCCAAAACCACCCTAACCCTAAAATTTCGTCTCCTCCGCCGCCGGACGTGTCCGCTCCTGCCGGACACGCCCCGCGCCGCCGCGCCCGGCCACTTAGGAGCTGCCACATGGCCCCTGCGCCGCCTCCCACCGCTCTGGCACGGGAGGCCCAAGTCGGGCCCCCGCGAGCCCATCATCCGCCGCCGCCGATCCACGCCCGCGCCATCCGACTCCTCTCCCTCCGCCACCATCGACTACGGCGCCGGCCCGCTCCGCCACTGCACCGACGAGCGCCGCCCCTCGCCGGTCTTCTCCCCCTCGCCGCCCCCGGCGCCAGCTCGCCGCCCCGGCCTCTTCACCGACCCGAGTCGGCGCCGCTCCGCACCTCCGCCGGCCTCGTCGCGTCCGGCCACCGCCGGCGCCGTCCCCGACCTCCACCGGAGCTCCGGCCACCTTGCCCCAGCTCCGGCCTTCTTCTCCGGCGACGACGATCGACTTCGGTGAACAGTGCTGCTACAGTAACCGCGCCGGATCCAGATCCGCGAGGGTTGACTTTTCATCCCCGAACCCTAATTTTTTTGCAAACTTTGGCATGTCATAACTATCTCATCGTAGATCTGATTTGTGCGTGTAGCATATCAAAATGTTCGTCTCGACGAGTACATCATTTAATCTCATTGCATAATTTTCATTTGAGCTCATCTTGATGCCAGAAATGCTGTTGGAAGAGGGCTATGTGATGAATTTGGCAGATCTGTTTCAGCAAATGGCATTTTGTCATTTTTTCCATGATTAATGTGTGCATGCTATGATCCAGAGCTCTACATGTGTTTTGTTAAATGCCGTGCCATCCTTATAGAGGTGCTTGCCTTGTATTTTTGTGACAGTTGTGGTGACTAGCACAAGCTTGCAAAGTAGCGTAATTGGTAATGCTGATTTCAGGGACTTAGAATTTCAGTCCTTGTCCTGTTTTTGTTGTTATGCCATATGTTCATGTTGTTTCCTAGTGATCCGTGCCTCTTTTGAGGATGATCAGTAAGGATGTTTTGTTAACATTGTGGTGCTCTATCCATCCATGTCTTTGTTTGCAATTATGGAGCATCCTAGCTTGAGTCGATCGAGCTCTACTTTTTCTATAAAGTAATCCTGGTAGATTGTTGACATGTTTAGCGATTTTGCCGAGGATGTTGCTATTGATCCGTGCATGCTATGTTATTGTTCTTGCCATGTCTAGCTCCTATGCCATGTATTCTTGATGGGTGTATGCTTAGTTTGTCATGTCATGATCTGTAGTGAGTGCATCGAGCTCGTGAACATGCCTACTCGTTAACTGATTTGCATGCTCCAGTTTTTCACCAAGTCTGAATCTGTTTATGTTTTTGCCATGTTCACATGCTTGCAATTGTATTTTCTAATCCCTTTTGGCTCAAGATCACTAAGGCTTTGTTCGGTTGCCTCATGGTAGATTCCACGTGTGGTTTCTAACCTCCCAGGGATTTGATGATCCCCGTCTTGTCACCCGACCCCTACCATTCCCCGTTCATATGAAATCCCTGTGTGCATAACCTGTTCGGTTGGTTGCTCCCCTGCTAATCCATACACAAAGACAACATTGTTCCATAGAATTAAAAGACCACACAGCCTACATGCTTTCTTGCAGTAAGAAAATATTACAGAACATAAGAGAAGAAACTGTACAAGATATACAGATGTTACATAATTTATTTATCTCAAATAAACAGTAAAATTGATGAAGATATAATACAGATGTTACATAATTTATCTCAAATAGACAGAAAAATAATTCAAAAATTCTCAGTTGTCCCAAACTAGAATCGGTCACTTTCAGAATATGGTTTAGCATCTCTGGAAAATCATGCAAGATATAATACAGATGTTACATAATTTATCTCGCCGATGTCGCTTCTGTAGCGATCGATACACTGCATTGGCAATGAAGGCAGTTAGTTCATATAAAAGGACTAATATGAGAGCAGTATACATGAACAAAGAAATAAATATGAGATGTCTTACTTTTGGCAATCAACAATCAACTGAGCAAAGAAATACTAACAAGATATATATTGACCAGCTAGCAAAGAAATATCAAATGGACAGCAACATCGTATCCATATGCACCAAACAGATCACAACTATATGGTAAAAACTTAAAACACATGGATTGATCCAGGCACATAAAATTGGAGTCTTTGCTAAGTTATCAAACAACAACAGCACGATGAGAGGCATCAACAACCATTGTTAAAAGGAACAACTGTTAACAAGTTGCAGTAGTTATATAACTTTGTTTCTATTATCATCAACAACCAGAATAAGAAATGGACCTTTTGATGTGAGCTAGTTGAACCATCAGCTTCAGGTTACTAGATGAACAAGGCAGGTTCATGTGATCTAGATGAACATGCGAGTCCCAGTAGGGGTACCATGAAAACCAAGGTTGTACATCAAAACTACATGCTAGCAACATGCATATTAAATAGAAGCAGAATTTGAGTACCCGAGTTATTCCATTTCAGCTCTCAGCCACATAAGTGCAGTCTCCGGTCTGGCACTCATGAAAATCTCTCGGTTCTCAGGGATCTTGAAGACTCGGAAGGCCTTGACTTCTTCTTCAGGTGTGATGTCCATTGTTTTGAGCAGATCAATGCAGTTTTTGATAGAGTACTCATCCACAACCCTTGGCTTATTCCTCTCATCCTCCACCTGCTTCGCCCTTATTTCCAGGTACTTCTCCATCATTGCAGCCACATCACCATTCGCCCCCCTCCATCTCTTTGGTTCTTTCTCTTCTCCATTTCTTGAGGGTACAGTAGCCAAATTTGGTTGAGTTTGCTGGGGCTCCACAGCAATGTTTTCTTGCACATACACCTCCTCAACATCTTCATCAATCTGCACCCTTTCTCCTCCAAGATTCTCACCATCAGCTGATGTTTCTCCTTGATTCTCGCCAGCTCCTCCAAGATTCTCGAGTTGTGATTGGGTTGAGCAATGTGATGACTCGATAGAGGTGAAGTTATATGTCCCTTCTGCAGTTTGGCCTACAAGTTGAAGTGACAATCAAGTATAAGATTTCAAACTAGAAGAGTAAACAAACATAAAACAATGACATGAGTATATAATGAAGTTGATAACTAACCATCATGCAATTCTCCCAAAGCTTCAAAAAGAGGGAAGGCCTTTGTCTTGAACTTTCCAGCTTTAGGGTGTGACTACATAGTTGACAAGAAAATGATATTAGAGCATGCAACAAGAATGAAACTTTTAGGGAATAACAATGACATTCTTACTATGATGATGTTTTTCCAAAGTGGTGGATCCGCTAGAATCTTGCACTGCTGGTCGTCCCATGAAACGCCGCTTTGCTTCCTTATCTCTTTGATCATCTTGTATTCTCTTTTTAACTCTTTCTCCTTTTCTTGGATTTTCTTCTTCTCGTACCTAGCATAAGGATTCTTTTGGTGGAATTTCTTCACTATCGTATTCCATGCTTCAGAGCTCCATCCATTTTGACCCTTATGTTCAGGTGTATCATGCTCACGAAGCAAGTCCACAAGATCTTTCTCAAGGCTTGCATTCCATTGCGCTCTGTCTTCTGCATTTCCACATTGCATGTTAATGTACCTTTTTCTATCTTAACTATTTTGGTTTTAAGAAAATAAAGTCCCGACTAGAGAAATAAAGTCACGGCTAGTTTATTACCTTTGGGAGACCCTCTCCTCCTCTTTGTCACACTGCCTGTAGGAGGTGATGCTCTATCCCTTTCGACAGCTTTTTTGAGGAGGCTCAACCTTGGTGACCCTCGAGCAGTCATCATAGTGACTTCTGAACAATATTCATGACATGAACAACAGAAAAAAACATAAACTTCTACACTAAACTTATTACTACTACACTACAAATGACAAGTTATGCATGTTGATAATCAGCCCACATTTGATGAGCAATGGCATCTCGAAGGTTGTCGCCTTCATGGTTGATTTGATGATTTTGAGGAATATCACCGTCAGGAAGATCCACAAAATTCATGACAGGTATATTGTTTGGTTGGTTATCTAACCAACGCTCATCTCCTCTTTCAGATCGGATGATGTTATGTAAGATTGCCGCCGCTGCTAGTAGCTTGACTTGGTTCTCTATTCGATGATGCATGCCCACTTTTAGGATTGGGAACCGCTTCTTCAAGATTCCTAATCCCCGTTTGATGTGATTTCGTAACACGGCATGCCGGAGATTGAATAGCTCCCTGTGATTTTGGGGTCGACGACGACCGCGTGCAAACTCCTTCAAATGGTACCGAACACCACGATACGGTGCCAAGAAGTAAGGTGTGTTGGCATAACCACCATCAACCAGATAAAACTTGCCCGGAGGTACATGAAACCCGCTGTTAAGGGCTGACCGAAGAACTTTAGCATCAGTAGCAGATCCCTCCCAGCCACAAGAAATGAAGGTGAAGTTCAGGTCGAAGTCGCACACGACCATAACATTATGGCTTAGGGTCCCTTTCCTATTTCTGAATGGTGCGGCTTTTTCTCCTGAAATTGTTATGGGAACATGTGTCCCATCAATTGCCCCAATGCAGTTCTGCAACGAAATACTATAACTTAGCACCTATAACATGAATAGTAAGTTATTGATGTGGATCAAAGTTGGCGAAGCAAAAACCTGAAAATAAGGAAAGAATCTCGTGTCCGACTGAATCTTCGGATGCACTTGACTAGGATTTGGAGGCTTCAAAAAATGCTTGGAGAGAATAGGGATGATGTCAAAGAAATTCTTCATTTGCCAATGGAAAGTATCCCCGCTGTGACCAAACCGAACTTGAAGGTCTTCAAATCAAGAATTATGGGACAACATCCACAAAAATGATGCTAGTTTCTCTTCGACTTTAATTCTGGTATCTTTCACCAACTTCTCCCTTCGAAGATAATTAGCTAAAGATTTGAAGATATGCGGCTCCATCCTAAATGCTACCCGACAGTTTTTGACGTGCCCTTCGAGTAACTCCTTAACAAACATCTCGCCTGTTAGCGATGATGTATGGCGTGGAATCCTCCGCTCCCTAAGAGCACCTCCATCGGTCTCTATCAAATGTAGTGCAGGAAAAACAAATAACATCATTTCGTCATCCTCCTCCTCCCTCTTCCTAACACGATCCCTCATTTCCGGATCCATTCCAAGTCTAAAGAAGAAAAATGCCGCTAGTTATTACTACTGCACCTAAACAGTAAGAGTGCAAGTTGTACAAACAAACAGTTCATATGTCCGGCATCGGAACATCATCTAACAGAAAGGACAACAGTGGAAAAAAGGACAACTGCAATGTCTAGTAATGTCAATAGGAAGGAGGTAGCACTTCAGCTCAAATTCTTCAACAACTACAACGTCTAGTAATGTCAGATATTAACATAGCTCTCAGCTTACCAAGAAAACAGTTTGTAACACAGATCTATTGACCAAGCAATAATAATCAACAGTAATATGAATAAGGAGAAGATTAAAACAACAGGATTAATCTACCTTGTCCTTCACGATGCTGCCCAATTCAGGGTCTTGGCGACGAAGCTAGCCTATAGAAAATGGAGACAAAATACGGAATTAGCTATATTTTCGTTATGTACACAAACTGCACTATGTATATTTAGATAATCAAGAACAAGAATCAAGAACAGATGATGATTACGCACCTTGAAGCAGTGCCGATTCTACTCAACAGGCTTGAACAGGCTCAATCCTGCCCTAAAAAATCGCCAAAAAATTACTACTAAGCGCACTAGTTAGGCCTAGCCTAGAAAATAAAAACTTCCAGCCATCTTATTGCATCACACTGCACTGCCTCCAACAAAAATTAACGTATTTGAAGTTCAGCCTACCCTCCATTTGCGTCCTAGATTCTCCACTGCCATGAAGAGAACAACTTATATACTCTGCCAATGATCATACCAAAAGTATCTAATGTTCAGAAAGAAGAACATGCTATTTGAAAATTAATTTGCATGTTGCAGTTTGAACAGACTAAAATGTTGACGACAACTGCAAGAATGAACAACAACATATACGATCTTAGCTGATGAATGAGTAAAACACATTTCTTAGCCAATGCAACTACACATACTTCTCAGTAATTAACTGAACCAAAAAACATATGAATGAGTAATTAACTTATCAGCATAGGTAACCTAGCTGACCTTCCTTTCTCATTTCAATATTCAGTGACAACACCCAGCAAGCAACCACTGCATTGCCTATCTAAATAACAACTGATGCTAGTTCCTAGGAAACCCCAAGAAAGTCTGACCTTGACATTTGGGAAGACAGATCAAGATCCGGCTAGGTTTTCATGGAGGGGGCGAATCAGTGCTGCTAGAGAGAGAGACAGTGGGAGGGGGAGGGGGACAGAGAACTAACCAGAGATCTCGTTGCCTGCAGCAACCACTTCTCCAGAGCTAGGGTTCCGGCCGCGGCAAGGGGGCGGCGGGGGAGATGGGACAATCGGAGGTTAGCTAGGGTTCAGGAAGGGCTTCGTGGCAGGTCATCGAACCAGGGGGACGCCCTCCTCTCCGCGTAGGTTGCGCCGCCGCTGCCGTCCACTCGCCGCCGCCGCCGTCCGCTTCTGTCGCCTCGCTCGGGAGAGACAAAACGAGCGCCTCGCTCGGGGATTGCTTCCACGGGGTGCCAGGAGATGTTTTTTTCCGCGTGGGTTTGGAGGGGTTTGGGCCGGGGAAAGACCGCACGGGGCTTAACCGAATGGAAAAAACTGGATGGGCCGGGTTTATTCCCCGGCGGGGGAAATCCCTGCGGACCCGCGTGGATTAGACCCAAAACCTCGCGGGGCTGGGCTTAACCGAACGAGGCCTAAGGGACTTTTGTTAAGTGCTTTGAGTAGCTTCATGCTAGGCCTTGCTTTGCCATGTTAAGTTCCTATAGCATGTAGTTTTTCATGCTCTAAAGTGTGCTTCCTGATGATAAATTCCAGACTTGCGTTAATTTCACTAAGTCTGAAACCTGTCATCATTTGCACTTTTGCCATGCTTGTTTGAACCTGTTATTGGATGAATTAGCCGTAGCTCAGTGTTCATATTTTGTCAAGCTTCATGAGTGGATCCCTGCCATGTATTTTGTTGTTATGTTTGAGTGATGTAGCGTATTTATCTTGATGCATTTAGTTGGTCACTTGCTGATTATCGCAGACCGCTGCCATATTTGTTTTGCTTGCCATTCCCAAACCGTGCATTCGATTCCGGTGATCTTTTATATCGATTTCAACCAAAATCACCTCACCTTTCCAGTGGCACTCTTGGATTTCCAAGTTGAGGCCAGGTTCTATCATTCCTTCTCAAATCTTGCATATGCATCACATACCGCATTCCGGATATCATACCATGTTTGCATCATGTTGTTTGAGCATTGCACGTGGTTGATTGTGTTCCGTTTGCTTGTTGTTCTTGTTTGGGTAGAGCCGGGAGACAAGTTCAAGAATGAGGAGCCCGTTGAGTTCGCTTACGAGGATCAAGTCAACTCTGAGAACTTTGCAGGCAAGATGATCATACCCTCTAAATCACTTCTATCTTTGCTTGCTAGATGCTCGCTCTTTTGCTATGCCTATGCTACGATGCCTACCACTTTCTTATCATGCCTCCCAAATTGCCATGTCAAACCTCTAACCCACCATGTCCGAGCAAACCGTTGTTTGGCTATGTTACCGCTTTGCTCAGCCCCTCTTATAGCGTTGCTAGTTGCAGGTGAAGATTGGAGATCGTTCCGTCATATCGGTGTTATGTTCCCGGATTTTGCGTTCCTTACGCGGTTAGGTTATAATGGGAACCCCTTGACAGTTTGCCTTGAATAAAACTCCTCCAGCAATGCTCAACCTTGGTTTTACCATTTGCCACCTAGCCTCTTTTTCCCTTGGGTTTCCGGAGCCCGAGGGTCATCTTTATTTAAACCCCCCCCCGGGCCAGTGCTCCTCTGAGTGTTGGTCCAAACTAGAGCCCCTTGCAGCGCCACCTCGAGGAAACTCGAGGGTTGGTTTTAGTTGTACAGATTGCTTATCTGAGTGTGCCCTGAGAATGAGATATGTGCAGCTCCTATCGGGATTTGTCAGCACATTCGGGCGGTGTTGCTGGACTTGTTTTACCATTGTCGAGGATGTCTTGTAACTGGGATGTCGAGTCTGATCGGAATGTCTCGGGAGAAGGAATATCCTTCGTTGACCGTGAGAGCTTGTGATGGGCTAAGTTGGGACTCCCCTGCAGGGATTTGAACTTTCGAAAGCTGTGCCCGCGGTTATGGGCAGATGGAAATTTGTTAATGTCCGGTTGTAGATAACATGAAACTTAACTGAACTAAAATGAACCAACCGCGTGTGTAGCCGTGATGGTCTCTTCTCAGCAGAGTCCGGGAAGTGAACACGGTGTTGGAGTAATGTTTGACGTAGGTTATTCTAGGATTAGTTCTTGATCATAGTTGTTCTTCTGTGCTTTGCCTTCTCTTCTCACTCTCTTTTGCGAATAGGTTAGCCACCATATATGCTAGTCGCTTGATGCAACTCCACATCATACCTTGCCTTACCTAAAAGCTTAAATAGTCTTGATCGTGAGGGTGTGAGATTGTTGAGTCCCCATGACTCACAGATTACTTCCAAACCAGATGCAGGGACCGATGATACCGCTACAGACGATGCGCTTGAGCTCAAGTGGGAGTTCAATGAAGACTCTCGTCGTTACTATGTGTCTTTCCTAGATGATCAGTAGTGGTGCCCAGTTGGGGCGATCGGGGACTTTGTCGCATGTGGGGGTTGATCTTTATTTTGGTACCGTAGTCGGACCATGAGTGTATTGGATGATTGTAATGTTACTCATGTATTTGTGTGACATGGTGAGTGTAAGCCAACTATGTATCCTTTCCCCTTTTATCTATTTACATGGGTTGTTGTGAAGATTACCTTACTTGCGACATTGCTTTCAATGCGGTTATGCCTCTAAGTCGTGCTTCGACACGTAGGAGATATAGCCGCATCGAGGGTGTTACAATGCATGCTGTAATTTGTTGTGTGAATTAATATAATGTGGCCTACTACTCAAAATATGAGAGCTCCAGAAGTGATGACACTTCACAGATGATAGCTTCAACATATAGTAAAAGAACAAGTCGACCTGACCTGACAGATTCAAAATATACTAAGGGAGAACAACTCGACCTGACCAGTCGACCGCAAGAGAAGAGTATCATCTTAAAGAAGGGCAGAAGAGCAAGCAGATTGAAGATATTACAAGTCTTTTAATACAATGTCGGTTGGCCACCCATGATGAACCAGAGCGCACAGAGAAATACTATTCTTTCCGGTCTCTCCATATGTGGCTCACATGCATTTCGAAACTAAAGTAGGAACATTTAGCTAACCAATTAAACATCTCTCAGTTTTACTAATATAAACAATAATACCATATATGAATTTGTACAACTAAGCTTGTTTAGCTCGATGGGTGGAGCAGTGCTATTACGACACGAACCACGTAGGCTGATTGTGGTCATCATAAAATGGGGAAAACATAAGCATGATGAGTACATTGTTGACCGTGGCAGTGGGATGGCAGATCTGATGCTGCAAACCGCGCAAAGGTTAGTTAGCAACCGATGTTTGCTTTGAAATAACAACTAAGATTTGGTATGGACAAGAAAGTATGGTCAACAAGTGACAAAGAAATGCAATTATGCTGTCTCTCTATATGTCGCGACATGCATTTGGAAACTCAAGTGGGACCTTTAGCTAACCAATTAAATGTGTTGGTTAACTATTATCAGTATCATATCACAATCATATTTGAACAACTAAGCTTTCGAATTCTGAGTGTTGTGTTGTTTAGCTTCAAGGGTGGAGTAATGCTAGTACGACAGAAAGCACCTATGCAGATCATAGTAGAGTATATAAAAGGGGAAAACCCTAAGCATCAAGAGAAAAATCAGGGAAGTGGAACTAGCTGGACCAGTGAGTGGCGCACATGATTTTCGAAACGAATATTGGAACATTAGGTGACCAATTAAACGTTCTCTGTTTTAGTGATATTAGCATCATATCAGATTCGTATTTCAACACGTAAGCTTTGGGTTGAGGTCTTGAGGGGCAGTGCTAGAACGACACGAAGCACCTACGATGATGGTAGTGAATATGAAGGGAGGAAACCATAAGCTTTACGAGTATAGTGCCCGTGCCATGGCGGATCTGAAGGTGAAAACCGGACAAAGCTACTTCGCAACCAATCTTTTCTTTCAACTAGCCACTATGATTTGGTACGGATAAGAAAAGTACAGTAAACAAATTACGATCTATTTTCCAGGTGAGATCAATAACTTAAGCACATATGGAAGAGTACCAGCTCTCTTGCGACACCGTGTAGGCCTATGCTGATACGTTGAGGGTGCTGCGGGTGTGATGGCTGTCGGCGGCGGGGAAGAAGACTTTAGACGACAAACGGCCGGGTCGGGGGATATATCCTGTTACCGTGGACGAGGCGGTCATAGGAGCGGCAACGGCAAGGTGGACGACGACACCGATGAAGCGAGAGGAGGCGATGAAAGGATCCTGGTCCAGCGCCATGGATGAGAGACGTCCATCTCTTGCAGTGGACGACGGGGTAGGGGTAGCGGCTCCGGCAAGGTGGAGGATGGGGTGGCGGACGGAGGAGGCTGGCCGCAGTGCGGAGGTTGTCGTGCCGCCGACGGTGTATGAATGGGGAAACGGAGGGGAGGGGGATCTCAAAGTTTGGGACACGCTTCTCTGAAATGGGGAAAAGTTACGAACTTATCCCCCGTTTAAAATTTCGGACATCGCGTCGGTTGGGGATAGGACGGTAATCTCGCATCTCCCAAATATTTGCCGGTAACTATTTTGGGCGAGGAGAGGGTGTTTTGCCACCCACGGTTGGCGCCCACGGTGTATGAACGGGGCTGACAGGTAGGGCAGTTGTGTCACGTCTGATGGAAGTTACACATCTGCCCCTATTTAAAATATAAGCCTACATCGATTTCAGACGAGGAGAGTTTGTTTTGCCACCCACCGTGTATGAATAGGGAAATGGAGGAAGAGACACATGTCTTTCAGACGAGCTTGAATCAAATGTGTTTTCCGCCCACGTCTGGCGCCCACCATGTCTAAATGGGCTCAGAGGCCGTCGTGTCACGTCTGATTGAAGTTACTAGTCTACCGCTATCGACAGCAGTGTAAATCCTATGGATAAGGATGTCAAGTGTCAGGGGTAGACAGTAATTTCCATCTCTCAAACACTTGCTTCGGGCAGCCCACAAATTATAGTGGGTGTTTAGCCGCTTCGTTCAAAACTTGGGAGAATTAGCATTCACGTTTGCCCTGGGACCTGGCAAACTAAATTCAAATCCAATTTGTATTCGATTACAAATATCCACAGATAATTATACGTTTTGTTATTTATTTCTTCAAAACCACAACAAAGATTTATTCCACCTTTATATATGATTATGATTTAGAAATGTCGTGATCTTTGAATTCAGTAGGTTGGATACACTCTGAGTCAAACAGTTATTTCATCCAATACAATATGCTCACACGAAAAACAGTTCACCTTATGTCAATCATACAAGTACTGAGGATTACCTCGCCTAAAAAATTCGGATCATTACAACACATGGACGACATAGGGGGTCTTGCAACATAATCCATTCAGAGACATGACACAACATGCAAGTAAAATAATCTAATGAAAATTTCAACTGGTATCTAAAGAAGAACCAGGATTATCTTGGGCTTCAGATAGCAGAAACAGGAGGACCTCCTCCGTCTTCAAATGCAACATTCTTACTTCCTCCA
Source organism: Triticum dicoccoides (assembly GCF_002162155.2). Taxonomy (NCBI): domain Eukaryota; kingdom Viridiplantae; phylum Streptophyta; class Magnoliopsida; order Poales; family Poaceae; genus Triticum; species Triticum dicoccoides. The sequence continues at coordinate 320,839,908 of NC_041382.1, read as the reverse complement.
ATTCTTGGGTTGCTTGCATAATGCGTGCCGCTAATTCCGTAATTTCTAGCCTCAAGATAAAGATTACCTCATTCATGACAGCCACACCATCTATTTCTTCCTCTAGTAGAGCCTCAAGCACTATAATATCTGTGCTCAGACTGCTCTCCGGCGGTGTTGCCTTTGAGCTGCTACCATCTGGTAACATGGATGGCGCACTACTTCCACAAATAGATTCTGGGGTTGTACATTGTGTCCTAGTGTGAACGGCATCCTGAAAGGTTTCCGCTAGACATCAGTAAGAGATAGTTATCGTATGATCCAGGCAGTAAGCTTACATGGTAAACGACGGATGAATTATTGCCGAGCATGGCAAACTATATTTAAATGGTTCGAAGCAGCATCAGCCGAAAAGTAATTAAAATGGTAAGATGAAACTAGGGATATAAGTGGCAAATAAACGAAATCCGCCAGTCCCATCTAGTTAGTTTTTTCTACCTCCCTAGTTCATTTTCCTCAAAAAAACAAAAACTCTTTTGAACTATCATACCACTAGTGGACTTTAATCGGGATTAAACCGGACCCAGTTGACATCCCTAGTTGAAAGCGAGTGTACAGTCGCTATATTTAAGTTGCCAAGGCATCTAAGCAGTTGAAATAATCCGAGAAAGCACTTAAAAGTGTGGCCTCATATAAACTACGAAGACAGTCTTGTGATGAAGTTGAGAGGAAACATTAAGGACTCAAATGAAATAGGCATGCATTTCTTTACGACAGTACAGCAGGCACTTCTGACATATTGGCCAACTCAGGTATAGCGTAACAACAAATAAGCATTCGAATCAAGCAATACAGCAAGGCAGACAACTGAACTATTTGTAATTCGGTAGGATTACACATTGAGGGCACAAGCCAAGAAAGCAGCCCACTCGCATTACATTTCACATGTACTAAAACACACTGGCTTACCATATGTTGCTATGAAGCCTAGCTGTTGTTGCAATGATCTTTGAAGATATCGTCAGTATCCCGTGGTTGCAAATCTAGTTGTTGTAGTTTATTCTGCACCATCTATTTAGGTAAAATTAATTTTAATCGCATGCACTGGTCCGAATTGATCATCAATGGTTCATCTAAACTAATGAAAGAAGGGTGTGTGCATACACGACAATACTCCCTCCGATTCTTTTTACTTTGCGTATAACTTTTTCTCAGTTTTCTCGTATTAGTCTGTGCGTTGCCGATTCCTAGCGCTGGTTTCCTTTTGTGCCCTGCCCCATCCGCCTCTGCCCTAATTAATTGGCAAATTAATCCAGAAAAATTAAACCAGTGCCCTCCTTGGTATGTGGGTCAAGAGTTATGCGCAGAGTAAATAGAATCAGAGGGAGTATATCTGCTTCCCTATATTTTTATGCTTGTTCAAGGTGCCAGCCCCAAAAGAACAAATAATTTGCTTGATGGGGTTGGCAGCTCCATAATTAATAGAAGCATCAAATTAGTCATGCAACTTGGGAAGATCAAGAACACACAAACAAGTAATGAACATAGGCTCGGAGCAGTGATGTAATAGCTAGCTTCAGAGAATGTAGGGTAAAACGAACAAAAAGCAGCGAAACCACATGCTAGTTTGCTGACATGTAATTAAGCATAGAGAACATTAAGCAGTCTGATGGAACCAACAGGTGGCATCAGAACAAAACTAAAGCATATTAACTATATGTGCACTGGTATGTAATTTAGCACATGTAACATGTTCACTGCCAGAAGTATGGCCCTATAGGTGCAAGTAGAATAACGCGTCTCATGAAAAACTGAATGATGCCCTGAAGAAATTCAAAGGTGCGCTGCTTATGCTAGAAAAGTGAACGTAGGCGCCGGCCGTTGGATAATAGTACCTGATTCTCGGCGGCGTATGGGTATCGTTGTCATACTTGATAGCTAAGGATCGTCGATGGTGCTCGTGTTGCGGTTGAGTTTGGGCTGGTTGTCGCCGTCGCTGAAGCGGCTCCAGTGCTACGGTTGCGGTGCCTGTCAACATACAAGAAAACTCATCTGTGGTAAGTTAATAGTTGCACGATAAAGAGAAAAACTGAAAGGAGTACAAATCGAAATAAGCTGATGAGGCTGCGACATCGGTAAAGCAGGGTTGCTGGAGTTGAATATGGCATCCGTGGAGCGGGTCCGGTGCAGTGGACGAAGGCTTTGGCGGGCGCGTTGTACAGTGCTTTTGGTGAGGCGGATCTGTTGCGGCGGACGAGGGCTTGTATGAAGGGCCAGCGAAGGGGCGGACGAGGGAGTCAGTGAAGGGCCTACGCTGTGGTGGACGAGGGCGCCGGTTAAGCAGATCCGGTGCGGTGGACCATAATGGCGGTCAAGGAGATCTGGAGCGGTGGACAAGCCAGTCGCTGAAGCGGCTCCGATGAAGTGGTGAGTTGGCAGTTGGGGGTTCCAAGGTGCGGAAGGTAGATCCGGCGGGGTGTGAGGTCCACCGCTGCGGCGGAGGACTAGATTCGGCGGCTTGCCGTGGTTGGGGGGTCGGGGAGGGGAAGGGGAGGGGCTCTGGGGAAGAATGTTGGGGGCAAAGAGGGGAAAACAATGGAGTTACCAAAGCAGCCCTTTTTCGTTCATGTGGCAGGGGTAAAACAGGAATATCGCAGGGCTAAACTTTCGGGCGCATGATATTTCGATGTGAGCGGGAAGTTTGAAAGCTTTTGGCGCCTAAAATTATAAGTATTCTGCTCTCGTACAGCCGACTATGATATCATGGCTGACAATTTGTTTGTTTTGCACGCAAAAAAATGTGCAAGTTTTGAAAATCAATGTCTCCAACTCGAAACTTAGATTGTCCATTCAATTCAAATATGGATCATTGAGCTACTACAAGCAAATACCATCATACGGTCCAATTCAAATGAAATTCCAAATGTGTTTATCCTAAATATGATAACAAAAGCAAAAATGTGTATGTGTATGAATAAAGTGGATGATTATAAAGTTTGAACAGAATTTGAAATCACGAAATCCCGGCTTAAAAAATGTACCTCCGTTTAAATGAATTACAAAAGCTAATGATGGAGTCGAATTCCAAAATGCCAATCTTAGGTTTGTAATTCTGGTACATCAAGGTATATCACGCATGTTCAAAAGTATCGTTATCTCATAGTACAAACTGTGAAACAAATTGACCAACCATGAGTGCACAATATCTCAATTACTCTAAAGTCCCTCAAATATAGACACCTCACTCTTTATCTGAAGTCAACCCCCCCCCCCCACACACACACACAGAGAGAGAGAAGTCGTTCTCTGCCCCAAACACCAACACACAAGCACATTAACACCCCTCTCTCTTGTAAAGTCCGGACCCCAACATAGGTCTCTATCACTTTGTCTCTCGGGCATGCACACATCTCTTCCCTCACTCTCTAGGTCTCCCGCTATCTCTCTTACCCAAGCACACGCACTATGTAGAGTGTATATTTTCCATACACACAAAACGTCACCCCCAAACGTCTATCTCCCTAGTTATGTGGTTCTCACGCACTCACCTCACACACCACCCCCACTGCAAACAAGCACACTTTGTCTCCTTGTGCACCACTCTCCTCTTTCTATCTCTCCCACATGCGGACCCGCCCCAGCTCTTTCCCTGTATACATATATGTCGTGACTCTTTGCATAGCTCCCTAATGTATAATCGTTCTCGATTTCGCACATTGTTCTCTACACCATCTATTCTAGATCTCTCATGAAGTCCCTATCACACACACGGTGACTTGCTTCCCTTGTGTCTCCGTTCATAGGCCAATTTCGGACAACATCAACATTGTCTCCCTATCTATACGCCATTTATGGACACAAACGGTCCCTCTCGCCCCCTCTCTTCCTCTCACTCTCTCTCTCTCTCCGTCGCTAGCTCTCTCTTTCTCTCGCTCTCACACCCCTCTCCCACACACACACTCGATGTCTCTTCCAAATAGTCTGCTCCCCCCGCCCGCACCCGTGCGATCTCGCTACTACACATGTCACACCATCCCCCCTTCCCTTATACTAGGTTTACATCATCAGTGGTCTCTCTACTCCACATACACTCTCTGCCTCTCACACACAAACGCGTGCACAAACACACACAGACATGCACAAACACCCATTTACTTGGATCCTCATCTCTCCTCATGTCCGCACGTGTATCCCACACACTCACTCTCTAATTATGTATATGTGTCTCCACGTTACACAACACAAATCCCCATGTACATGTCTCTCTCTATCCTCCACACACATAGACACAAAGAATCTGTTATCATTGCCTCAGTCTCTAACATATCACACACGCACTCTCTCTCTCTCTCTCAAACACGCTCAACAAGTGTTTCCCCGTGAATAACTTACCGTCTATTCATGAACAGTCGTGGCAGTACGGCAAACACGAGACGTGAAAAAGAATAAATATACACGTGCTTACACTAGTAGAAAACAGGGCTTTGGTCCAGGCCGGGTCAGCCCATTAGTCCTGGTTCAGTCCAGAACCGGGACCAATGGGGGCATTGGACCCGGTTCGTGAGCCCAGGGGGCCGGCCGGGCCACGTGGGCCATTGGTCCCGGTTCATCTGGACCTTTTGGTCCCGGTTGGTGGGACGAACCGGGACCAATGGGCCACGCTCCTGGCCCACCACCATTGGTCCCAGTTGGTGGCTTGAACCGGGACCAAAGGCTCCCCTTTAGTCCCGGTTCATGCCACCAACGGGGACCAATGAGGTGCCTATATATACCCCCTCGCGTAAGAGCAGAGCACACTGCTCTGTTTTTTTCTGGCCGAGGGGGAGAGGGCTTGGTGCTCTAGCTCACCTCCTATGCACACAAGGTGTTCGATGGAATACCCGAGCCACACTACTTAAGCTTTCTCCTCTCCAAGGTCGACCTCCAAGATCCATTTTCCTCAATATTTGTCTAGATTTAGCGGTCCGTCACGCCCCGCCTCGTCTTCACCGCCGTCGATCACCCGCTCGAGCTCATCGCCGGCACCACCGTGGTGAGCCTCTTGTTCTTATCTTCTTTTTGAAAGTAAAAATATTCTTACTTGTATGTTTACATAGATACTTGTATTATTTTCTTACTTTTATTATTGCATCTTATATAGTGCGATGGTTTTGGTATCCGCCCCCGTCGGCCCTCGTCCTGTCTATGATTCGGATGTGGTATATATATTATCTTTATAACTATCGGTTCATTTATTGTTTATGAAAATTATGCCGACCAACGTGACATAGATTTTATTTATGTAGGATGTATGTGAATCGGAAATGCCAACCGACCCTATTGTCGAGAGGTTAAATTTAGTTAAAGAAGAAAACAATTTGTTGAAGGAAAAAATAAAAAAAATTGAGGAGGAGAAGATGATGTTGGAGTTGCATGTTGCGGATGTCGTCGATGATCACAAGATCAAGATGGATGCAATGCGCTTGAAGATTAGAAAGATTAGAAAATATGCCATTCATACCGAGGCTTGGTATCATTATGTCGTTGGATCAATTGTTACCTTGGTTGCGATTATGATCGCATTTGTTTTCGCATTGAAATGTTTTACATAGTTTCAATGTATGGTTTAATTAATTAGATGCTCTGGAGAGCTATATGTTGTTAGATGAGAACTATGTATGCACTTTGGTTTTAATGTGATGATGAACTTCTATTAATTTGGACACTTAATTATATATAATGCACGCAGATGAACCGGCAATGGATGTACGGTGACAGACACACCTCCGAGTACATTAAGGGCGTGCATGAGTTTCTCGATGCGGCTGAGGCAAACAAGCAGAATGGTTTTATGTGTTGTCCATGCACTAAATGTGGGAATACGAGGTCTTACTCTAACTGGAAAATCCTCCACTCCCACCTACTTTACAAGGGTTTCATGCCACACTATAATGTTTGGACGAGGCATGGAGAAATAGGGGTTATGATGGAAGACGGCGAAGAAGAAGAGTACGATGACAACTATGTGCCCCCTGAATACGGTGATGCTGCAACGGGGGGAGCTGGTGAAGATCAAGAGGAACCAGACGATGTGCCCAATGATGCTGCAACGGGTGAAGCTGCTGAAGATCAAGAGGAACCAGACGATGTGCCCGATGATGATGATCTCCGCCGGGTCATTGTCGATGCAAGGACGCAATGCGAAAGTCAAAAGGAGAGGCTGAAGTTCGATCGCATGTTAGAGGATCACAAAAAAGGGTTGTACCCCAATTGTGAAGATGGCAACACAAAGCTTGGTACCATACTAGAATTGTTGCAGTGGAAGGCAGAGAATGCTGTGGCTTACAAAGGATTTGAGAAGCTACTGAAAATATTGAAGAAGAAGATTCCAAAGGATAATGAATTGCTCGACAGTACATACGTAGCAAAGAAGGTCGTATGCCCTCTAGGATTGGAGGTGGATAAGATACATGCATGCCCTAATGACTGCATCCTCTACTGCAGTGCATATAAGGATCTGAACGCATGCCCAGTATGCGGTGCATTGCGGTATAAGATCAGACGAGATGACCCAGGTGATGTTGACGGCGAGCCCCCCAGGAAGAGGGTTCCTGCGAAGGTGATGTGGTATGCTCCTATAATACCACGGTTGAAACGTCTGTTCAAAAACGAAGAGCATGCCAAGTTGATGCGATGGCACAGTGAGAACCGGAAGAAAGATGGGAAGTTGAGAGCACCCGCTGACGGGTCGCAGTGGAGAAAAATCGAGAGAAACTACTGGGATGAGTTTGCAAAGGACCCAAGGAATGTATGGTTTGCTTTAAGCGCGGATGGCATTAATCCTTTCGGGGAGCAGAGCAGCAATCACAGCACCTGGCCCGTGACTCTATGTATGTATAACCTTCCTCCTTGGATGTGCATGAAGCGGAAGTTCATCATGATGCCAGTTCTCATCCAAGGCCCTAAGCAACCCGGCAACGACATTGATGTGTACCTAAGGCCATTAGTTGAAGAACTTTTACAGCTGTGGAATGGAAACGGTGTACGTACGTGGGATGAGCACAGACAAGAGGAATTTAAATTAAAGGCGTTGCTGTTCGTGACCATCAACGATTGGCCCGCTCTCAGTAACCTTTCAGGACAGACAAACAAAGGATACCACGCATGCATGCACTATTTAGATGACACTGAAAGTATATACCTGGACAAATGCAGGAAGAATGTGTACCTGGGCCATCGTCGATTTCTTCCGACCAACCATCAATGTCGAAAGAAAGGCAAGCATTTCAAAGGCGAGGCAGATCACCGGAAGAAGCCCGCCATGCGTACCGGTGATCACGTACTTGCTATGGTCAATGATTTACACGTAATCTTTGGAAAGTGTCCCGGTGGACTAGCTGTTCTGAATGACGCTGAGGGACACGCACCCATGTGGAAGAAGAAATCTATATTTTGGGACTTACCCTACTGGAAAGACCTAGAGGTCCGTACTTCAATCGACGTGATGCACGTGACGAAGAACCTTTGCGTGAACCTGCTAGGCTTCTTGGGAGTGTATGGGAAGACAAAAGATACACCTGAGGCATGGGAGGACCTGCAACGTTTGCACGAAAAAGACGGCATGCCTCCGAAGCAGTATAAAGGTCCTGCCAGCTACGCTCTTATGAAAGAAGAGAAAGAAATCTTCTTTGAATGCCTGCTCAGTATGAAGGTCACGACTGGCTTCTCGTCGAATATAAAGGGAATAATAAATATGCCAAAGAAAAAGTTTCAGACCTAAAGTCTCATGACTGCGCGTGATTATGACGCAATTGCTTTCGGTTGCATTGAGGGGCTTCTATCGGAAAATGTCCGATTAGCCATTGTGAAGCTATGTGCATTCCTCACTGCAATCTCTCAGAAGGTGATCGATCCAGAAATCGTACCAAGGCTAAGGAGTGATGTGGCGCAATGTCTTGTCAGTTTCGAGTTGGTGTTCCCACCATCCTTCTTCAATATCATGACGCACATCCTAGTTCATCTAGTCGACGAGATTGTCATCCTGGGCCTGTTTTCTACACAATATGTTCCCCTTTGAGAGGTTCATGGGAGTCCTAAAGAAATATGTCCGTAACCACGCTAGGCCAGAAGGAAGCATCTCCATGGGCCATCAAACAAAGGATGTTATCGGGTTTTGTGTTGACTTCATTCCTGGCCTTAAGAAGATAGGTCTCCCTAAATCGCGGTATGAGGGAAGACTGACTGGAAAAGGCACTCTTGGAAGTGACTCAATAATATGCAGGGACGGATATTCTTGGTCTCAAGCACACTACACAGTCCTACAGAACTCTACCTTGGTGACCCCGTATGTCGACGAACACAAGAACAGTCTGCGCTCCAAACACCCGGAGCAGTGCGACGACTGGATTACATGTGAACACATTAGGATTTTCAGCAGTTTGTTGGAAACACGTCTCAGAGGTGACAACACTGTTTGTGATGAGTTGTACTTGTTGTCTAGGGGACCATCTTTGACTGTATTGACTTACAAAGGATACGAGATAAATGGGAATACATTTTACACGATCTCCCAAGATCAAAAGAGCACCAACCAAAACAGCGGTGTCCGCTTTGATGCAGCAACCGAGAGCAGAAAGGACACATATTATGGTTACATAGTGGACATATGGGAACTTGACTACGGACATGATTTTAAGGTCCCTTTGTTTAAGTGCAAATGGGTCAATCTGTCAGGCGGCGGGGTACAGGTAGACCCACAGTATAGAATGACAACAGTGGATCTGAAAAATCTTGGGTATACTGACGAACCGTTCGTCCTAGCCAATGATGTGGCATAGGTTATCTATGTAAAGGACATGTCTACCAAATCGAGAAAAAGAAAATATAAGGAAGCGAATACATCATACGATGAGCCAAAGCGCCACATAGTTCTTTCAGGAAAAAGGGACATCCTGGGAGTGGACGGCAAGACAGACATGTCTGAAGATTATGAAAAGTTTCATGAAATTCCTCCCTTCAATGTCAAGGCTGACCCAAGCATCCTGATAAACAGTGAAGATTATCCATGGTTACGGCGCAATAAGCAAATGACACAAGCGAAGAAAAAGTGAAGACTTTCTCCCGCAACTATTATGATGATACCATGCCAACTTTGTAACACACGAGTATGCTATGCCAACTTTTTCAGAGTTCATTTGAAAACTATGAATTTAGGTCGAATTTTCTCTATAGGTGCATCTATGTTAATTTTTTTAGTAAAGTTAATCACAAACTTGTGATTCACACAAATTTCAAAGAATTCAAATTTTAACTATTCAAATTTGAAAACTAATGGCACTAACAGAAAGTTTATAATTTTTCTAAAACTAATGGCACTAACAGAAAGTTTATAATTTGACCTAAAAGCAAAAAGAAATAAAAAATAAAGCAAAAAACAAAAGAAAATAAATAATGTAGAAAACAAAACAAAAAATCTGGAAAACAAAAAAATAGCAACAATAAGTATTTTTTTGTAAATAGAAACAAAATAAAATAAATAAAGCAACAA
>NC_041382.1:320828335-320829167 GCF_002162155.2 Triticum dicoccoides | reverse complement strand
CGTCTCCCGCGCCCTCGCCCGCGCCCTCGTCGCTCGCGCCCTCGCCGGCCGTCCCGTGCCCGACGCATCGCCGCCTCTGTCAGCACCGCGCGTCTACCGCCCCCGCCGCCGCCGTGCATTTTTTTAATTATACATGTTTTTTACATGTTTTTAGATTTTCATATATATATATATGTACGTATGTATCTTTTAGATATATGTTTTTGTATGTACGTTCATATATGTTTTTTTATGTATGTTCATATAGGTATATATGTATGTATTTTTTCAATTGTAATGATGTTTTAAAAATACATATATGCAAAAGTTAGATTTTTTTTATTAGAAAAGTTTTATCTATATATGTTCTCTGATTTAGTACTTTTTAGGTTAGTTTCATTTAAAAAAATATATATATATATATATTTAGGAAGAAGGAATAGAAGGAAGAAAATGTTTTATATATGTGGGTCGAGAGGGGGTCGACGGTCGAGAGGGGGTCGAGAGGGGGTCGTCCAACATGAGAGGAAGAAAAGGATAAAAAAGAAGAGGAAGAAGAAAAAAAAAGAGGAGAAGAAAGAATAGAGGAGATCTTCTCCTCTATTCTTTCTTATCCTCTTTTTTTTCTTCTTCTTCCTCTTTTTTTATCAGGAACGAGGGTCGTCGAGGGTCGCCGAACATGAGAGGAAGAAGAGGATAAAGAAAGGAGAGGAAAAAGAAAAAAAGAGGAGAAGAAAGAATAGAGGAGTTCTTCTCCTCTATTCTTTCTTCTCCTCTTTTTTTTATCGGGAACGAGGGTCGCCGAGGGGTCGACGGTCGCCGAGGGGTCGAGGGTCGAAAGGGGGTCTAGGGT
>NC_041382.1:320804269-320827548 GCF_002162155.2 Triticum dicoccoides | reverse complement strand
CGGTGTCGGACACTACATCCACGTCCCACAAGTGACGCGGGCTTCGACGCCCACGTCACTTGTGGGACGTGGATGTAGTGTCCGACACCGACGGCCACATATATCTCACACCCACGATACTTGCTATTTAGGGTTTCCTCTACCGCTCGGTGACCCTCGACGACCCTCCTTCCCGATAAAAAAAGAGGAAGAAGAAGAAAAAAAAGAGGAGAAGAAAGAATAAAGGAGTAAGAACTCCTCTATTCTTTCTTCTCCTCTTTTTTTTCTTCTTCCTCTTCTTTTTTTATCCTTGAAGCGTTGTCGAGGCCACCCCAAACCCTAGAGAAGCAGCGTCGAGGCCACCCCAAACCCTAGAGAAGCAGCATCGAGGCCACTAATTAATATTATTTCTATGTTTGCCACTAATATATCCATCGTCATGTTTGAATAATAATTTCCATGTTGTAAATATTTGTAGAAACAATGGACACCGCCCGAGACGAAGTACAAGAAGAGTTGTTGGGGGACATAATCGCATGAGGAAGTGATGCCGTCTGCTCATTGTTTCTCAACGACACCGATGGTCTGGAAGCAGCTGGCTATGATTATGATGGCTCCGGTGACCTAATGCCGGTGCAAGAAGGAGACCGTGAGGACGGCTCCGGTGACCCAATGCCGATGCAAGAAGGAGACCGTGATGACGTCTTCGGTGACCGAACCGAGTCCGGCCAGGTATATATATTAGTTAAGCTTCTGCTGACTAGCTAATTGATGCATTCATTGTTTTGGTATGTACACATATTAATTAAGTCTTTGTTCTTTTTTCTAGCCCTCTGGATCAAGCACAACTTCGGTAAAGAGACGAGGCCCGAAGAAAAAGTTGAGCTCGGATGAAAAGTTTGAGATCATAGCAATCGCACCCGACGGCCAACCGATTGAACCCCTCCGGACAAAGAGCGCATTTGTTGCTCAGTGCGGGGTTTTGGTTAGGGACAAGATCCCGATCAGCATCTAGCAATGGTTAAAGCCGGCTACAGAAGACCCTGAGGTGTCTTATGTCAATGATATGTAGAAAAATGATCTTTGGACTAAGCTGAAGTCAAATTTCACCCTACCGCAAGAGGATGATCCAGAGAAGCCAGTTAAAGAGCAATTAATCAAGTATTTTGCTCTTAAGAGGATGGCAGAACTATTCAGGAGGTGGAAGAAAGAGCTGAATAAGTTTGTCGAAAATAAAGAGACACCAGAATTCAAGGGCAGATATGAGAAGATCAGAGATCACTGGCCCGCATTTGTGGCCCACAAGACATCAAAAAAGAGTAAGAAGATGTCGGCGACAAACAAGCAAAATGTTGCGAAGAAGAAGAATCACCATCGCACGGGGTCAGGTGGCTACCTCGTAGCCCGACCTAAGTGGGCCAAGACTAAGAATGATATGGATGATAAAGGGATCGAACCAGAGACAATTAATTGGCCAGACCGTTGCCGGACTTGGTTCTTCGGGGCTGGCGGAACCTTGGACCCTGTATCACAGAAGTGCATTTGGACGAACGATCAAATGGACATACCGGTCAAGAAGCTTCAGCAGTATATCGAAGTAGTGCAGCAAGGGACGTTCGTTCCAGACAGAGAGAACGACGAGCTCACAATGGCCCTCGGGAATCCTAAGCACCCTAGACGGACACGAGGCACGCCAGGCTCCATTCCATGGAAGGTTGGTTTCTGGACACAGGCGGTTACAAATGCCAGGAGAGGAGGAAAAAAGTGCAGCAGACCCAAATGCAGGCGCTGCAAGCAACGGTACAAGCGATAGAGGAACGAGAAGCAAATCGCAGCAAACGAACTGCCGAAGCTTCCCCCGAAGCTACCCCGCCATCTCAGCGGAGAAGCAGCATGGCTTCCACCGAGCTGCTTCAGCCAGAGCATGTCTTGACAGCTCCTGCCAGCTATCCCATGGATGGTATCACGGAGTCTCAAAATTGCCACCTTATGACGCAATGGATTAGTATGAAGGTCAAGGCGGCTGTTGGCTCTGTTTTTCCTACTGAACCCGGCGCGACTTTTCACTGTCGGCCGATTCTAGAAGGATATGTGTCGGTGTCAAAACCAGCGGATCTCGGGTAGCGGGTCCCGAACTGTGCGTCTAGGCGGATGGTAACAGGAGACAAGGGACACAATGTTTTACCCAGGTTCGGGCCTGCTCAATTAATATTGATGATATGGGTAGTACAAGAGTAGATCTACCACGAGATCAAGGAGGCTAAACCCTAGAAGCTAGCCTATGGTATGATTGTATGTATATATGATATATCGACTAGCCTAGCCCTGGTTTATATAGTGCACCAGAGGCCTAGGTTAACAAGAGTCCTAGCCGAATACGCCGGTGGGGAGAAGTCCTTGTCTTGATCGCCAAGTCTTGTGGAATCTTCCTTGTATGCGGCAGCAGTCCGAACTGGCCCATGAGTATACGGCCACGGGGGTCCTCGACCCAATCTATTAGATCGGGAGATGACGTGTTGAGTACCCCCTAGTCCAGGACACCGTCAGTAGCCCCATGAACCGGTCTTCAAGTTAGGGACTCTCCTCGATTCTTCTGAAGTGTTCTTCATCTTCGGTCGTCGGTCTTGAAAACTGGTTCAACAAATCTTCTTTATCTTCGATCTTGAGGATCGCTGAAATGCATTCGACGGGTTTACACGTCGGGTATCCGAGGAGCCCCTTTAAGTTTCCGGCCTTTATCAATCCCTTATTATTTTTATGCCACACCTCGAGTTTGAAGTTGTTCCCGGGCGGCAGCGTCCTCTTGCGTCCGAGCTCCAACGCCGGACTGTATTCGAGGTATCTTTTGCAACCGAGCACCAACGTCGGACCGCTTCCCAGCTCTAACACCGGAATGTATCCGAGCTCCAACGCCGGACTATGTATCTGAGCTCCAACACCGGACTGTATATCCGAGCTCCAACACCGGACTATATACGAGGTGTCGTAAATCACCTTGGTTTAAAGAAGTTTGAAGGAGTTTAGCCGAGCTTAATGCCGGAAATGCCCTCTATGGAGCCAGCCACTAGCGCCCAAGCTTGATGTCGGGCTGCTTCCGAGGTGGTGCACCACCCTGAATGTCGGACGATTTTTGTGAATATTTTTTATTGGTGCAATTTATTCTCTGCCGAGATATATAGCCAGTAGCCCTCAAGGTGTGTATCGGTCTAAAACCCGAGATGCACCTGAAGGATGACGTAAGACCGCTGATCCCAGTAGCCGATGAGACTCAGGTTGATTTGCAAAATCGGCCTGAGGATCAAGTCCAAGCTCGGCAGAATACTTCGGGACACTAAAAGCGGCGTGCTCAGTCCTCGAGACTCAGGTTGGGTGTGGCCGACCAACCTGAGGATCAAAATCTCCTCGGAAACTATATTGCACATAAAATTTTCTGCATTGGTCAAGCAATGTAGTAGTCCCTGAGACACTGGTCGGGTGGCAACACCAGATCAGGGGATCGATGTGCCCCTTTAATATTTGTAAATAATAAGCCCAAAGCCCAGTAGCCACCGAGCCTTAATGCGGGCACGGGTCGCCGAATTAAGGATCAATATCCGTAGTAAAATCACAAATTATGTGTAATGACTCTATGTACCCAATTACTTTACATCATTTAATGCTCGAATCCGCATTGTACAAAACTTTTTGACCGACCATCGGCTTCCACCTCCTCGGCCAGTAGCCGAGGAGTGTTTGTCTTACTTTATAAAACCTTTATGATGGCAAAGATTTACGACAAACAAGGCAATCTGGCCATACGGTTTTATAAACAAAGGTACGCGGAGAGATATGTTATATTACTGTTTAACATAAGAATTGTCTTCCAAAGAAAATAGTCCCGCTATTAGTCCCTTTCTTTGTGTTGTCATGCTAAGCATGATCATGAAACCTCAGCTCTAACGTAAGAGCAAAATATTGAGGATTTTGTTTGGGAGGCCAGTTACTAGCCCCCGGTAGTGTTCGGCGACAGTCGAGGTGAAGCCGTAAACACTTCGGCCATAGTTAAGAATGGCCCGTCATTTAACACCGTCATCGGATCGCTGACCAGTTTACGCTTATTGTGACAGTCAATTTTCGGCTTTCTCCACTGAGGTGCTTAACCATATGAGCTGGAAGCACAATAGCAGTGGTTCTTCCTTTGCACACCTAGCCGAATAAAGCGGAACGTAGGAGGCAAGCGCAGGAGCCGGGCAACCCAACTATTGACCGAAGACACAATTCGAAACCGATGCATATATAGCAATATCTGAGAATGTTTTTGCCGAATCCCTAAAGGTGTCCGGCGTTGCACTGCGAGGCTAATGCTGGAAAAGCACAAATAGTTTAAAAGTGCCACAAAGCCTGGAAAACCAAGAAACGTCAGTAAAAACATGACGTCCGAACAAGAGCAAGTGTTCAGTGCCAATCCGAAAATTGGTCTTAGAAAAAGGAAGTGCTTCTGTCGTGCTTTAACATGATATATCCTATCTCAAGACTTCGAGCGGGTCAGCCTATGGCTTCAACCTCCTATCCCGAGGGCGGAGTACTTCTCATTAGGCCAGTTTAGCAAACTAAACTCTAGCGGCTTGGAGAGAGAAATTAGGCTCCCCGGCTAGTGACCGCACACTCGCATCGAAAAAAGGAGTGATAAATAATAATAATAATAAAACTTTGCAACGACTAAGAAGAAGAACACTTATTATAAAACGGCTCAAATAAATTTAAGAGCCCCCAAGTGACTTGGGTAAAAGAATGATTGCATGTACCGAAGTACTTATATCATATCTATGTTCAACCGAACTTTAAACACGTCTTAACTGACGGTCGGCTTCTCCCTCTTCGGTCAAGGACCGAAAAGTGTTATGTATTCCATCTGTCGAGAATATCAACGGTGTTTCCAATAACCAGGCAATCAGGTCATAAGGTTGTAACAAACAAAGCGCGCTCAGGGAACTTATGCTATATTACTGCGAAGTGTAAGAAGCATCTTCGAAGAAAATAGTACCCCCACCGATACCTTTCTTCGGTGCTCATTGTTATTATGAGACTTGTGCAATAGATTTTTTGTACTCATGAGTTCCGTTGTGTGCCGACCATCATTGAAAACTATAAGAGCGCTAGCTTTCGGCTTCACCCAGTCTGAGGTCCGGCTCAGGTGACCCGATCGTGACAATCGCAGAGGTGCTCCCTTTACTCCCTAGCCGAACAATCGGGAATGTAGGGGTAAACACAGGAGCGAGGCAACCCAGCTTGCAAATCGCTTAAGTCAATATGGTGCATATTGTGGCATAATACACGAACAAGGAACGAAGCCGTACAAGTATAATCATATGCAATAGGAAAAGCTTCGTAAAGGAAGCCCCCAAGTAAACGGGGTATTTGAATTTATGCGTCACAAACAAAGTTTGGACAAGGAAATTTTTTACAAGGAACTTTTTCCCAAAAAAGTATAATGCTTGGTCGAACCGAGCACAAGTTAGAAATTAAATCTTTGAGTATGAAAGCGACTTAGCTGGTTAATGTGTTCAGTATTGATGACACGGTCCGAGCTTGATGCGGGGCAAGGTTCCATCCCCCAAGCCGGCCCCGAGGTGGCGGAGCGAAGAGCTCGACAAGTCGAAGTGGTGACATAGCACGGTCAATGTAGACCGGCAGAGTGACGCCGAAGTCCCCAGATCATTTTCCTGTGCACAAAAAATAGTGCAAACCGGAGATAATAGTAATAATGATAATTAAAAAAATGTGTTGCATAATAAATAATTTATGCAAAGTGAAGAATAGAAAAAATATGGCCTGGCGCCAAAGTCAGTGTCGATGCAGGGCGTCGGCGTGATGTAGTAAAGGCGCGGCAAAGCCTGAATTCACAGGTCGGTCCAAGCTCTGGATGCGGCATTCGCCGGACTATGTACGGAAACTGATCGAACCACCACGCGACCTCGTTAATGCGGTCACCATTTGATAGACCTGTGTACATATCATGGACAAACCAAAGTAATAATTCCTTGGGAAAAATGAACCCAAACAAGCAAAAAATACTAGGATTAATAGCAATGATGGGCGATAAAGCTCCCAAAATTGAGACTCGCTCCGCACACCCATTGCCTGATGGGCGATAAAGCGATGGCATGGCAATGCTGGTAAAGGTTGACTCGCCGAGGCAAAGCCCTCGGCCTAGCTAACGTGACGGAGCTGGTCGGCTAGTGATGCCGAAGTGTCCGGAGTAGGTTGATGAAGAGATGGCGAAGCCCCCGGTCCAGCCGAGATGTCGAAGCCTCGACGTCTGCTGATGAGTCGAAGTAGGTTGGCGTGATGGACACCAGCTTGAAGAAACAATAGTGCGGCCTCGTCGATGCAGGTCGTGACGTGGTCGATGCTGGCTAGATGAAGCGACCATGCGGCGATGCCGGTATGCCCGCTCCGTGTAATCCGTGGGGCGGCGATGTTGATGATGATTTATCCTTCGCGATGCCAGACTCTTGTTCGGCTTGCCGAGATGATGATCCGAAGAAGTTGAGCTCGGCTAAAGTGACAACGTGTCTACCGCAGGTCAGCAGCCGTGGAGTAATATTGCCGGACTGGTTTGACACCAGCATGATGTTGAAGATCATGTTCAAAAGATCTTAAAGTTAGTGGGATGTGTTCGGGAACAAAACACAATACCCCATACAAAACTTCCTTCAAAAAGGACGTCCAAAATCCCGTTCATAAAAAAGATGAACGCGGGTCGAATTCGTTTTCGCGCAGCAAACAGATCCGAAAAGTGATGCACTAATCGGAAGGTTCCCGGAGTTTAGACGGTCAGATCGAACTGTAATTTTGAGAGGTGGTAGATATAGGAATTCCGCAGCCGATCAACAGTTGGATCTTCCAAAGGACGTCCAAGCTAGAAGCTGGACACCACGTCCTAAACTCATCCAAATTCCCGTCCAGATTTGATAGGGCTCCGGTATATCGTCGATTGCCAGAGATTCCTCCACCGGAACTCGACGAAATTTTCCAGGGTTGTTGTAGACTCAATTCCGCACAATTCCACCAAAGCGATCGTCAAAGCGATACTCGAGAAGGTGGTGGCGGCAGATACGAGTTCGCTGTCCAGAAAAACAGCACGGTCACTTGAGGGCAATGTTGACGTTGAGCCCCCGAGCTCCATGGATGATTCCTCCATGATCTTGATAGAGATCGGAGTTGATCTTTGATGAAGGCCCTCGTCCGAACATGGTGATCCGAACACGGGGCGCAGTTCTTGGTCGAACCAAGGTGACCAGTCGAGCTGGTGACGAAGATGCCAAAGTCGCAGTTGATCTGCAGGCAAGCCATCGATCCTTTTGTCGATCACACAACGGAACTCTTAATGAAAGCACCAATGTCGGTGTCAAAACCGGCGGATCTCGGGTAGGGGGTCCCGAGTTATGCGTCTAGGCAGATGGTAACAGGAGACAAGGGACACAATGTTTTACCCAGGTTCGGGCCCTCTTGATGGAGGTAAAACCCTACGTCCTGCTTGATTAATATTGATGATATGGGTAGTACAAGAGTAGATCTACCACGAGATCAAGGAGGCTAAACCCTAGAAGCTAGCCTATGGTATGATTGTATGTATATATGATATATCGACTAGCCTGGCCCTGGTTTATATAGTGCACCAGAGGCCTAGGTTAACAAGAGTCCTAGCTGAATATGCCGGTGGGGAGAAGTCCTTGTCTTGATCGCCAAGTCTTGTGGAATCTTCCTTGTATGCGGCAGCTGTCCGAACTGGCCCATGAGTATACGGCCACGGGGGTCCTCGGCCCAATCTATCAAATCGGGAGATGACATGTTCAGTACTCCCTAGTCCAGGACACCATCAATATGCTAGGGTGATGGTGGATGAAATAACCGAGGGATTTGAGGACCTCCAGCTTGACCACCCTACCGGTGAAGGGGACACTCGGTGGGTTCTGCTCTGAAGACTCCATGCCTATGGCGGAAGGAGCTCATCAACCTTCCGAACTGGACGCCTCCACCTCCTCCTCCTCCTGCGGCGGGTCAGGGCACTCCGCCTCCTCCACCGCCTCCTCCTCAGGCGAGTGACGATCAGGGCACTCGGCCGGCTCCTTCTCCGGCGCGTGGCGGCACTCTGCCTCCTTCTCCGCTTGCGCCGGCGCGCCCAAGCAGCCAGCCTCCTCCTTCTCCGCCTCGTCAGCAAGGGCGGAAGAGACCTGTCGCCGCTTCGGCTACTCCGGCGCGTCGTAGTCCTTCTCCTCCGCCTCGTAAGCAAGTAAAGAAGACAACCGCTCTGTATGCTCTGCCGGTGTCTAGCAGTACAGCCAGAGGCGGGAGGACATACAGATTCGGTCCTTTTCTGAAGACTCCAGAGAAGTTACCATACGAGAGGACCCCGGAGGAGAACACCGAGATCACACGAGAAGAAGTGAGGAACTTCTTTGAAGGGGTGAATGCAAAGAAACATCCACCTCCGAAGGAGAAGGTAGATCCGGTGAAAGCGAAGCGCACTCTGGCTGCCCTGACAAAACCACCCAAGTCTCCGCCAAAAGGAAACTATGAGCGCATTATTGGAAAGGAATTTGCCGAAGCGGAGCGGTCGAGAAGTACTGTCAGTGATAAAAGGCTGAAAGAACGACGAGCTGGGAAACAAATTGCACAGCTCGACGAACAAGTGAAGCAATCGTGCCCCCCGCTCAAGGTGCCTAGCAACATCGTCGCTAATGATCCGAGGATGGTGCCCTGTTATAGCAATCTTGGAGGTTACCTGCCCGGCGATGTACATTATGATTTCATGGAGGTGCGGATACAAACATACGAGTACGGGAAGCCTCTCGTCAAAGATGAAAGATCTCTATCAACGATGATGCGAAGATTGCATGATTGGTACTTGAAATTCTGCAGAGAGTCTGGGGGGAGGAGTACTTTGTATGTGAGAGTTAAAAAGGAGCATGACCTCGTTGGAATTGATCTGTTGCATGTTCCTGTTGAGGAGTTCTTTCAGTTTTTCAATCAATTGGCCCTCGATAAAGCAATGGTCACCTGCTACTATCTGTAAGTAGTACTACTTCTGTCATTAAGTCTCTCTATATAGCTCAGCTCTTTCATTGCATGTATTTATAATTATCCTCACTATATTATGCAGATTGAAGATCGTCGAATTGAAGAAACGACAAATCGGTGATATTGGGTTCATTAACACAAATAGCATAGATGCAACTCAGGTTAAATTTCATGCCGCAGATACCGAGGCCAACTTGCTATGATCGTTGGTAATAAATGAAAACAAAGATATAATACTCTTTCCTTACAACTTCAAGTGAGTGTTACTGTCTTGTGCATATTCGGTTTCCCTTATATATTAGTCAAGGTTATAGTAATGTAATTGATGAGTTATGCATGCGTGTGCAATTTCCACTTTATTCTCCTAGAGATTAAGCTTGAGCAGGGACTAGTAACCGTCTTAGACTAAAGATGAAAAGATCCCTAGGACTATGCGGACATGACTCAAATGCTTGAGAAGTAAGTTAAATCGATCATTATCCACCATATCGGCAACTTTGCTCATTTCCTGATATATCAAGTAATTGTTTTCTTTGTCTGGCAGGGTTTGGAAAAAATTCACCAAAAAAGCTCCAGGACTCCCGAAGAAGCTGCAATTTAGACACCCGAAAGTAGGTACTATAGTAGCATGTTCCGCGCATCTCCTATTGATTCAAGCGCTAGTTTCATCAATACCATTTGGCATTCTTGCTTATCAGTTTGACTGACCTCTATTCTTGTAAAGTGGTTGTGGCAGGAACAAGTGAATGACTTCTGTGGATACTACATTTGCGAGTCCATCCGCCACACGAGCTGTGAGCGGGGCTACTCTGACGAACAATATGAAGTGTGTAAATAACAACATTCACAATTTTATTTTATTACCATCATTTGTGTTGAGTTTCATTCATTAATATATATATATATATATGTATTGACCCCCATCTTCAAATTAGATGTTTCGGAAGCGGGATGAACTCCTAGCACCAGCTCGCATGCGAGCAATTCAAGAGGAATTGGCGGCATTCTTTCTGGACCACTGATCGCTGAAGACGGAGAATACTATGTGGACCATGAGTCCGTATGTTAGGAGATTATATTTTTAAGAGATAATTATTGTGTATATGTAGCCGGTAGTGTCGGATAGATATACGAGAACTTGTTGTTCGACCAATCTCTCGGAGAAGGAGAGGTGGTCGATATCACTTCTCTCTGTATGCATATATGTTCATGACGATCTTCTGTTTCCTTTGTTTGCTTACTAGCTAGCTAGCGTGTCTAGTCCTCTCTATACGTATGTATAGTATGTCGCGTCGACCAAGCACGGACATAAGAGAGGACACTTCTCTCTATTAATTATAGCTAGCTAACACAATATATGAAACACCTAAATTTACCCCCCAACCCCCCCCCCCTTTCAAAAAAAAACAAAAACCCCAGCCACAAAAATGCTGAGGCGTGGATGCCTATTGGTCCCGGTTGGTGCCACCAACCGGGACCAAAGGCCCTCCTGCGTGGGCTCCACGCACAGGCCACGTGGAGGCCCATCTGTCCCGGTTCTGGATTGAACTGGGACTAAAGGAACAGGGCACTAGTACCGACCCTTTAGTCCCGGTTCAGGAACCGGGACAAAAGGCCCTTACGAACCGGGACAACAGGCCCTTTTTCTACTAGTGTCAGACCACCTAGTATGACTACTAGGACTAGAGCAAGCCAAAAAGCGCGCCTTCGTCACCCCCTCCTTGTCGGCGACGGGAAAATCTTTGTTTTACACAGTCGAGAAGTCATTGTGCTAAGGCCCCACATGTCGAGGCGTTGAATAGAATGTAGATGCTAGTTTACGGAAGCAAGTATCGATAATACGTTTGTATCTCCATACTTATATTTCTTATCTTATAAAAAAACCGAGTTGGTGATGATGGTACGTGTGCCATCTTGCAACATAGACCGTCCGATCTATATCTGACGGATGGAAATTAAACTAAAAGATACCCGCACCCCTCTCCACATTTGCAGACAAGGCCTTCGCTCGTTCATCCTTATCTCCAACAAACCTCATTGTTGAGCAATTAATAAAGGAAGCCTCTGGAACAAACTGGCCTGGTGGCCGCTGCCGGCGTCATCAATCCCCATGCCTCCGCTCAGTCCGACCACCAACCACCACCACACCCCACTCCTCTTCACCTTATCTCATATTTCTCGAGATATCATTAGTTTTTACACATGGGATTACTCCCGCAAGGGTCAATCACAACAAATGTTTTATAAAAAAAATTCATCTTGATGTTACGTACAATGCACGGATCTTGCTAGTACTCCTACACAAGACTAAGTTGGTGATGCTGGTGTGTCTGCCATCCGTCGTTTCTGACAATTAGATCTACATCTAACGATTGTGAGGTAAGTTGTTGCCTTTCCTAACCAACATCCCACTTGTCTACCAATTTGCAGAAAAACCCATAATTAGTATCTTAAAACCAACCACATCCCTCCCTGACCTCAGCAAAACAGCCCAAGGAATATATTCTAATTAAAACATAATATATCTCTAGTGACATATGTATATCAAAATTAGAGTGTTTTGTACCAAGTTTGTGAATAAGTATTATTCTAATTGTGATTCATTGCAACGGACATGAACACTGCTAGTATTTCCAACCATGCATTTCTTTTCCTAGTATTCCATAGTTTAGAGTTTTCCATCAAGATATTAGTCACTCATGGTTGATATTTACTTTCAATCATGTACACATATGCACTATGTAACTAGCCTTGCTTATTGGCTTCCATAGCTTAACTTTCACTCCTACTTACAATATGTAGAGTATTTAACAAAAAACTACCACTTTCAACCAACCCTAGGAGGAATCTATTGTACAAAAAATAGCAAAAACATACCCAAAATTTCTTAATCCATGCCAAAAACTACCTAGTACTCCTACCGATTAGGTTCATTTTAACCCATTTATGACAGGGTTGGCCCACATGTCCGTGTTGACGAGGTAGCTTAAACCAACACATTTTGTTTGACCATTGACACGAGGGACCCACATCTGACCTTCTATCCTGTTATTCCCCCTCAAATCATTATTTTTCCTGAACATTACTTCAAACAGTACTGATGCGTGTTCGTCGGTGGCGCCGGTGATGAGCGAGTTGGTCGCCGCTCCGCCAGACGGGATGGACGCTGCGTTGGCCTCCGCACGGGTTGGCAGGATGGCCCGAGCGTGACTCATGAGCGAGCAAGCCACCGTGCTGGCCTTCGCTTGAGCCAGATGGCTGGCCTTAGCGCGGCGCGCGCGAGCAAGCCGCCGCGCTGCTGTGCCAATCTAGATAGCAAACCTTGTAGACAAGCAGCTGGACGGAGGTATCTTGGCTAGCTGGCGACCGCGAGCGCTGGACGGAGCTGGCATCCGGGCTGCTGCAACATGGGCTCCGCACCACCGGCGGTTTTGACCTCGCCTTCTGCCGGTGGCGGTAGCTACGTCCCATGGCCGAGGATGACTAGGTGGACGGGCCGGAGGTAGGAGGTCACTCGAGGATTTTTGTTGGTAAGAGGAGTACAATGGTTGATAAGGTAGTCGTATCTTAAGTCTGCCACGTATGCAAGTGGTAGTAGTGTCTTGGCATTTTAGTGGTTTCTTGCATTATTAGAGCAAGTACAATAGAGCTGAGTCAGCGGTCTATAAGAAATAAACTACTACTACATGTTGGCTATAAGATGGGCTATAGATGACATGGCACTGGCTTATAGCCAGCAGCTGGCTATACAATTAACCATGCTCTTATGGGTTTCTTGTAAGGAACGATGTACGTACTACTAACGACAAAAGGCGGTTCTAGGTTGCGTTGTACTCTAACAAGTACTACTAGTGGTCGGGGGAGTGTATACCTCGTTTTGTGGGTTCAATCCCGGCCGAACGCACGGCGGCCTTTTTTTAAAATAGTATACTATCTAGATACATCGCAGAAATGGGTGTATCTAGAACTAAAATACATCTAGATACATCCATACCTGCGACAACTAATTCGGAACGGAGGGAGTACTACACTTCGCTGCGAGCCAATATTTTACACGGGTAGTTTGAGTTTTGAAGTCAAACGGACGTGCGACCCCACAATCTGGGTGCACTGGAGTCTGGAGAGCCTGGCCACGTGAACGGGTTTTCCTTCCGAGCATCTCGTGGCTCGTGTGCTCTCCCTAGCCGCACCTCACTTGCAGCTTATAGCTAGTAGCATATTTAAACTAGCGCCTCCCAATTAAGCCCGAGGAGCCGGAAAAGCCTGGAGGGGCATTGGGAACTGTGCAATATGGCTCTGTACGTAAAAGGCTCTACTACTACTCTGTAGCATGTGGCGTTGCATGCATGGACTTCACTCCATTATCAGCTCTACTATAAAAGAAATTCCTCTTGACATGTGTTTTTTTTTTGAAATGGAGGCAAAAGCTTTGCTTCATCTAATTCATAAAGAAGGAACTACTAACAAAGTTCGACGAGATCCATTACACCTCCACAAATGGAAGCGAAAAGCCTAGTCTCGCTGTATCAAATAACTCAAATGTTCTACCCCCGTAGTAACCGTCGCTGATAAACAGGCTGCTAGTGTGTGCGTGAGAGGAGCGGCTGAGTAGGCCAGCTACGTGAGAGGAACGACTAAATAGAGCACCGAGAGTACCCACTAGGCCACTACGCGGGTGTACTGATGTAGGGCAGAGACCCTAATCGCCCGATCTTTCACGAAAGGAGCGGATCCCGGGGAAAACACGAAGAACACAAGGATGAACGGAAGGAAAACACAAGAGGAAATCACTAAACCCACACGAATAAGTCACACATGGGCTAGATCCTCGAGCACATAGAACGATACACGAATCCACAGACAACTAGGGATGATACACGGTAACCGGTTCTTCTCCGTGAGGAGGTCTTGAATCCACAAGGGGATCTTCCCGTAGCGGGGTCTTGAATCCAAGGTGGATCTTCTCCGAAGAGGGGCCGCGGTCTATCTCATGGAGTAGATCTGATATGGATGAGCAATGCTCTATCTCTCAAATGAGCTAAACCAATGCTAACCCTAGCTAGTATGAATGGGGGGTCTATTTATAGTCTAAGTGCAAATGGGGGCGAAGTGAAGGGGTACATGGGCCTCGGGCCCGAACACTGTGCGCAGACAGGTACCGGGCGTCTGCTGGGGACCGGTCGTCCGGTGTCTCAGGAGCTGCCGGACGTCCGGTGTCCTCCGGTCGTCCGCTGGTTCCGCTCTGTGATGGGGGTGCCGGACGTCCGGAGGATCCGGACTTCCGCTGACTTCGGCTCGGGTGCGGTCGCGCCGGTCATCCGGTCGGGGCCGGACGTCCGCTCATTGGCCTCGGGTGCAGGGGCACCGGTCATCCGGTCTGGACCGGACGTCCGCTGGCTGGGGCTCGGCTGACGCTTCAGGCGCCGGACGTCCGGTCCCGGCCGGTCATCCGGTGGCTGGGACTTTTCCTGTAGCTCTTCTTCTTCTCCGTCTTCTCGTCCATCTTCCTCTTCTTCTTGTCCTTGCTCCTTAGCTTCTCCATTGTACCTGAGTATGCACAAGGAATCCATATGAGGTAGTAGCCATGCTTCATGTGCATCAAAGTGGAATTGTGAGAGGAGAGATGTCACCTCGGTTTCAAGGGCTCTTGCACGTGATCGAGTCATGGGTCCAGTAGGCACTTGATGAGACGATTTTAGGTCCATGGGGATGACCTTGGGATGCTCCGCATCATCTCCCCTCCCTTGGGGAAGATCCGTCCTCGGATCAAAATCTTCATCACCATGGAAGGGAGAGAGATCTTTGACATTGAAGATGTTGCTCTCGCTGTACTTGTCGCGCGGGAGGTCGATCTTGTAAGCGTTGTTGTTGTAGTGTGCAAGCACCTTGAAGGATCCATCCGCTCGTGGTCGAAGCTTGGATTTGCGTTCTTGTGGGAAGCGGTCCTTGCGAAGGTGTAGCCACACTCGATCACTAATGTTGAAGACCATAGGTTGCTTGTTGAAGTTGAGCTTGGTCGCAAGGCGTTGAACTTGGCGCTCGATGGTGTTTCTTGTATCTTCATGCATCTTCTTGAGATGTGTCACACGCGCACTTGCGTCCAAATTGATGCGCTCTTGGAGTGGTAGAGGAAGAATGTCCAATGGTGACAATGGTTGGAATCCGTAAACGACCTCGAAAGGTGACTTGCTGGTTGTTGAGTGTCTTGCTCCGTTGTAGGCGAACTCGGCGATAGGTAGGCACTCCTCCCACTCCTTGATGTTCTTCTTGATTAGTACTCGAAGTAGAGCGGAGAGTGTGCGGTTTGTCACCTCCGTTTGGCCATCGTTTTGAGGATGGTACGTCGTGGAGAAGAGTAGCTTGATTCCGAGCTTGGCGCATAAGGTCTTCCAAAAGTAACTCAAGAACTTGACGTCGCGGTCCGAGATGATAGTCTTTGGCACACCATGTAGACGCAATATTTCCCTACAAAAGAGATTAGCAACATGTGAAGCATCGTCTATCTTGTTACAAGGAATAAAATGTGCCATTTTTGAGAAATGGTCCACAACGACAAATATAGAATCTTTCCCATTGCGAGTCCTAGGCAAACCAAGTACGAAGTCCATGCTAATGTCTTCGCATGGTTGGTATGGAATCGGTAGAGGCATATAGAGACCATGAGATTGAGCTTTGGACTTAGCTTTGCGGCATGTCGAACATCGGTTGGTGAAGCGATTGACGTCCCGAAACATCTTTGGCCAAAAGGAGCTCTTCGAGAGCGTGGCGAACGTCTTGTGGCGTCCGAAATGTCCCATTAAGCCTCCTCCATGTGATTCCTGCAAAAGCAACAAACAAAGTGACGACTTGGGGATGCAAAGTATGTTAGCTCACATAAGATAGCCATCTTTGATGTAATAGCGTTCCCATGATGTATTCGACAAACACTTGGCATAAGGAGTGGCAAAAGTGTCATCATGCTCATACAATTCTTTGATATGCTCGAAGCCAATGACATCTAACTCAAGTTGCGTGACTAGCATGCATATGCGGGAAAGAGAATCCGCAATGATGTTTTCTTTACCCTTGATGTACTTGATGACATAGGGAAAAGACTCAATGAATTCACTCAATTTAGCATGACGCTTGTTCAACTTAGTTTGACCCTTGAGATACTTGATAGTCTCATGATCGGTATGAATGATAAACTCATGGGGATGAAGGTAATGTTCCCATTCATGTAAAACGCGGACTAATGCATATAGCTCTTTGTCATAGATGGGATAGTTGAGTTGCGCTCTGGAAAGTTTCTCACTAAAATAAGATATGGGGCGCTTCTCTTGTGTTATGACACCTCCTATGCCATTACCTCTAGCATCGCAATGAATCTCAAAAGGTAGTCGAAGTTGGGTAAAGCAAGCACGGGAGCATGAGTAAGAAAATTCTTAAGCTCATTGAATGCGGTATCTTGGGATGGTCCCCAAATAAAGGGCGCATTCTTCTTTCTCAAAGCATGCAAAGGCGAAGCAATGGTGCTAAAATCCTTCACAAAGCGACAATAGAAACCCGCAAGACCAAGAAAACTACGCACTTGATGCAAGTTGGTTGGTTGCGGCCAAGTCTTAATAGCATTGATCTTGGACTCATCTACATGAACACCCTTATAAGAGACCACAAAACCCAAGAAAACGAGCTTGTCAACACCAAAAAGGCATTTCTCCATATTAGCATAGAGACGCTCTTTCCTAAGAGTTTGCAAAACGGTGCGGACATGGGTGACATGCTCTTGGATAGATTTGCTAAACACAAGAATGTCATCGAAGTAAACCACAACAAATATACCAATGTAAGGGCGAAACACATGATTCATAAGGCGCATAAAAGTGCCCGGTGCTTCCGAGAGACCCATAGGAATGACTAACCACTCATACAAACCAAACTTGGTTTTGAAGGCGATTTTCCATTCATCGCCCTCTTGAATGCGGATTTGATAGTAACCACTCTTAAGATGAATTTTGGAAAAGATAGTGGCACCACTAAGCTCATCTAGCATATCATCTAGGTGTGGAATGGGATACCTATAACGAACGGTGATAGCATTGATAGGTCTACAATCGGAGCACATGCGAAAGCTACCGTCACGTTTTGGCACAAAGGACCGGTACGGCACAAGGGCTCAAACTTTCACGCACATGACCATGGTCTATGAGATGCTTTACTTGCCTTTGAATTTCTTTGGTTTCTTCGGGGTTGACGCAGTAGGGAGCTTTGTTCGGAAGCGGTGCTCCGGGGATGATGTCGATGCAGTGCTCAATGCCTCGTAGTGGAGGTAGTCCTGGAGGTAGCTCATCGGGGAAAACATCTTGAAATTACTGCAAAAGAGAAGACAACACTAGAGGAAGAGTGTGAGAAGTGTTAGTTTGTGGTGTATTGTCCTTGCACACAAGGACGTAGTGTAGGACACTAGATGGGTTCTCACACACTTCTCTCATCTCACGTTTGGTGGAAAATAGAACTAGGTTCTTGTTTTCGCTCATTGTGGAGGCACTCAATTTGGGCTTGTGGCGCTCACTCTCTTTTTGGTGGCTCACTCTATCACCATTCTCTCCACGATGGGTGGCTTGCTTATCGGTGATCACTTGGCTTGGAGACATAGGTCGTAACACAAACTCCTTTCCTTGCATCTTGAAGCTATAGTGGTTGGTACGCCCATTGTGGACGACTCCTCTAACGAATTTCCATGGTCGTCCAAGGAGAAGATGGCAAACGGTCATTGGTATGACGTCGCACTCCAAGGTGTCTTCGTAGGCGCCGATTTTGAAGGAGACTTGTACTCGGTGCTCGACTTGGATGGTACCGGAGTCACTAAGCCATTGCACTTTGTATGGATGTGGATGCTTCGTCTTGGGCAATTGGAGCTTGGAGCAAAGTTCTTCACTTGTGAGATTGTGACAACTCCCTCCATCGATGATGACCTTGACGGATCGTCCATTGATGCCGGCCTTGGTGTGGAATATGGTGCATCTTTGGTCTTCTTCTTGGTGATGTTGGAGAGTCAAGACTTTGGAGACAACAAGTGCGGGACTTGAGTCTTCATCACAAAAGACTTGTTCTTCTTCATTGTTCACTTGGCGGTGCATGGCGACTTGCTCAAGGGCTTCCATTTCTCCTTCGCTCATGGAATCATAAGTGCCATCATCGTTGAAGATCATGGTGCGCTTGTTGGTGCACTCATAGGACTTGTGGCCTCGGCCTCCGCAAGTGAAACACTTGAGGGAACTTGTCTTGACGGTCTCATCGGTGGGGGTTGATGATGATGAAGCTCTCATCTTGAAGTTGCTTGTAGTAGGCGAAGCTTTCTTGGTAGTCGACTTGTCGAGGTTGGAAGTAGACGGTCTTGTAGTAGGTGTTGGAGTCGTGGAAGCTTGGTTATTGAAGTCGTAGGACTTGGATGAGAACTTGGCATACTTGAAATCATCTTGCACTTGGCGTTCCGCTTTGGTAGCTTGGTGCACGAGCTCGATGAGATTTGAGTATGGTTGGAAGTCGGCGATCTTCATGATAGGATGATTGAGTCCATTCAAGAAACGTGCCATAGTTTCCTCATCATCTTCTGTCACATTGGCTCTTATCATTGCAATCTCCATCTCCTTGTAGTATTCTTCAACGATCTTGGTTCCTTGCTTGAGTTGTTGGAGTTTCCTGAAGAGGTCATGGTTGTAGTAGGTAGGCACGAAGCATGCTCTCATGACATCCTTCATTTGTGCCCAAGTAGTGATGGCTGGATCACCTCTTGCCTTGCGGCGCTCAATGACTTGTTCCCACCAAATGAGACATAGTCTTGGAACTCAAGGGATGCCATCGCGATCTTCTTCTCTTCTTCATAATTATGCAAACGGAAGATCTTGTCAACTTTCAATGCCCATGAAAGGTATTCTTCGGGGTCGTTGCTTCCATTGAACTTGGGCATGGTGAACTTGAGCTTGCCGTAGCGTTGCTCTTCATTGTGTTGGGGTCAGGGATGATGACGCCCATGTTGTAGATGATTGTCCAATTCATGGTGCTCTTGACGCGGAGGGTTGTCAACCTTGTGTTGCTCTTGTCACGGAGGATTCCCATTGTTTTCATGCTCTTGATGAACTTGATGGTCTTGGCGAGCTTGTGGAGGAGCGTGTCAAGCTCAAGGGGGAACTAGACGTTGCATGCGAGCTTGAAATCGTCGTTCATGAAGTTCTTCGCGAAGTGCTTCCTCTTGTTCATGTGCATGTCGGCCTCGGTCGGCAACGGCTCGACTCGCATCACGTAGAGCTTGTTGCGCCTCAAGTGCTTGAGCGTCACGGAGTTGTTGTTCTTGACGTTGAGCCTTGGCATTTTCTGCATTTTGGTGTAGACACGCGCGTTCTTCCTCTTCATGTTGGCATTGTTGTTGCCGTTCTCGAGCTAGCGCAAAGGCTTCTTCGGCTTGATGTCGTCGGTGCTCTTGAGAGTCGGTGTCCTGAAGCGGATTGAGGTTTGCATGACGGTCGGTGCGCGCGGCTCGACGAAGAGTGTTTGATGTCGGTGTACTTGAGTCGGAATGGCGACTTGAACGGCTCCTTCTTGAAGTGGAAGAAGAGCGGTTGAGCAAAAAAGCGTGAATCTCGTCCATCCTTGCGTCATTCTCTTGCTTGTGATCATCGAGCTTGTGGTCGAAGTAGTCCCTGGTACGTTGCTCGGAAAGTCGCAAGTCGGCGGCAAGGTTGTCGATGCGTTCACTCATAGCTTGTTGCTCTTGATGCAAAGCACGTTGTGCACCAAAGAGATGACTCTTGGTGACGAAGGAGTTCATGTCGTTGTCTTGCCCCATGAAGAGTGGGTTGGTAGAAGTACTCGGCCTATCCATCATTCCAAGACAAGTGTGAGTGGTAGAAAGAGAAGAACGAGTACCAAATGTACCTTGACCGAAGTTGAAAGTGAATCGATGATCACTCCAATGTAGGACAAGGAAATAGCCCAATTGGTACGAATTCTCATCGGTTTCTCACACCTACACAAGTAAAAGCTTATGGTGGAGCTTGGTTATGATGGTGGCACAATTTTTAATGTGAATGTAACCAAGATTCAATAATGTTGGAGAAGATTCGCAAGATGCAATGTAACAAGTAGACCAAGAATATACAGTACACAGAAAAACACGTGCAAAAAGATAAGTGGGGTTGTGCAACCAAGGATGAGCCAGAATGTGGTATCCACAAAAATGCTCTTGTTGCACAACACTAGAGAGATGCTAGCACGATTGCACGATAGGCGGATACAAGAACTTGTGCACAACCTACTTAGCAAAAATGCAATGACTTCTATCCCAAATATGTTTTATGCAAGGTGTTGCTATGATATGATCCAAGATGATCGAGTATGACAATCTTAATGTTGTATGATGCTATGGTTCTTGCTTAAAAGCTCTTTGCTTATCTTTCCTCTTTGCTTAAAAGCTTGGTTGGCTCTTTGATGTTTGAGCTCTTTTCTCATGCAATGCTTGACGAACC
This sequence comes from Triticum dicoccoides, assembly GCF_002162155.2. Taxonomy (NCBI): domain Eukaryota; kingdom Viridiplantae; phylum Streptophyta; class Magnoliopsida; order Poales; family Poaceae; genus Triticum; species Triticum dicoccoides. The sequence goes on along the minus strand of NC_041382.1, from coordinate 320,807,002 downwards.
AAGATAGCAAGTGAGTAGGCGATGACAACTTTGTGACACAAGAGATGATACCAATATGGGCAACAATGATGTATGTATGTATGCTATGGGAAGTATGATCACTAAAGTGCACAAGTCTCGTTGCCGGCAATACTCAATGGCTAGCCTCGATGGGTAAGCAACGCAAAGGAGTAAGGCGATGATGGCTATCAACGTAATGGCAAGAGTGATATGTCCAATACCAAGATGAGGTTACCAGTCTTGCTTTCGGTATGGTGTCAAAGTGGAGGCAAGAATACCAAGTCGTAGTCGAGGTGATCATTGTTGATGACGCGTCCGTGGCGAAGATGAGCGGCGGTGATGTCGATGTCGAACCATACCTAGATTACCGAAACACAAAAGGATATGGTACCGCAACTCAAATTCTCAAAACCAAAGGCGACCAAAATTGTCGGAGTAGGTAGCGGTTAAGTGGTGGTGTGGGTTGGGATATTGGGAAGGTTTGCGGAAGTTTGAGGTGGTGTAGCGGATGATGTGGTGGAAGTAGCGGTCGTCCGGAAGTGGACGGATGTCCGGTCGCCGGTCGTCCGGTAACGTCGTACGTCCGGTGCTTCCTGGGTCGCCGGACGTCCGATGAAGTGACGGTCGTCCGGTGGTCGGGGTCAACGTGAAATTTCAGATCCGGGACGCGATTTTGGGCGGAAAATGGAGATTTTGGGGTCAAAATTGATGGGATTTCGAGGTGAAAATGGTGGGGGAAGGCGAGATCCACTTGCAACACAACAAATTCACAGATCAAAACCAACAAAAGATCATCAAAACTCACAAAACACAAGAAAAATTTTTGTGGCTATTTTTGTGGGGATTTTTGGATTAGGACGAAAAACAACAAAATCAAGCTAGAAAACGAAGAGGGGGGCTCCGACATCATGATCAACCTTGCTCTGAATACCAAGATGATGTAGGGTAGAGACCCTAATCGCCCGATCTTTCATGAAAGGAGCGGATCCCGGGGAAAACACGAAGAACACAAGGATGAACGGAAGGAAAACACAAGAGGAAATCACTAAACCGACACGAATATGTCACACATGGGCAAGATCCTCGAGCACATAGAACGATACACGAATCTACGGACAACTAGGGACGATACACAGTAACCGGTTCTTCTCCGTGAGGAGGTCTTGAATCCACAAGGGGATCTTCCCGTAGCGGGGTCTTGAATCCAAGGTGGATCTTCTCTGAAGAGGGGCCGCGGTCTCTCTCGTGGAGTAGATCTGATATGGATGAGCAATGCTCTATATCTCAAATGAGCTAAACCAATGCTAACCCTAGCTAGGATGAATTGGGGGTCTATTTATAGTCAAAGTGCAAATGGGGGCGAAGTGAAGGGGTACATGGGCCTCGGGCCCGAACACTGTGCGCAGACAGGTACCGGACGTCCGCTGGGGACCGGTCGTCCGGTGTCTCAGGAGCTGCCGGACGTCCGGTGTCCTCTAGTCGTCCGCTGGTTCCGCTCTATGATGGGGGTGCCGGACGTCCGGAGGCTCCGGACTTCTGCTGACTTCGGCTCGGGTGCGGTCGCGCCGGTTGTCCGGTCGGGGCCGGACGTCCGCTCATTGGCCTCGGGTGCAGGGGCACCGGTCGTCCGGTCTGGACCGGACGTCCGCTGGCTAGGGCTCGGCTGACGCTTCAGGTGCCGGGCGTCCGGTCCCGGCCTGTCGTCCGGTGGCTGGGACTTTTCCTGCAGCTCTTCTTCTTCTCCGTCTTCTCGTCCATCTTCCTCTTCTTCTTTCCTTGCTCCTTAGCTTCTCCATTGTACCTGAGTATGCACAAGCTATCCATATGAGGTAGTAGCCATGCTTCATGTGCATCGAACTGGAATTGTGAGAGGAGAGATGTCACCTCGGTTTCAAGGGCTCTTGCACGTGATCGAGTCATGGGTCCGGTAGGCACTTGATGAGACGATGGTAGGTCCATGGGGATGACCTTGGGATGCTCCGCATCATGTACTTCCCCTGCATTGATAGTACAGTGATGGTTGTAGAGAACAGTAGTACCCTCCACTTCCAACTTTAGCTCCTTGGCCCTGAGATTCAAGAGTTCAAAACTGGTGCACTATACAAGACTAGACTAGAAGTACAGTACTCCCTCCTTTCCGGTTTATAGGGCTCGTCTCAAAATTTTAGTTTTTCCATTTTATAAGGCTCAATTTAGTTGTTTCCCATCACATGTTCAGATTCCAAGGTGCATTAAATCATTGCATGCAAGTATCAAGAGAAAATTGACCAACGAATGTAATTTATGCATGCATGCAGTGCAATTAATGCATTGGTAAACATACTTTTTTGAGGAAAACAAGAGCATTATTTGGGTGCTTTTTTGAGGAGTAGTTGAGAAAAGTAGTACTAGTACTGCTACAGTACGAGTATGTACTCCTCCGTCACATAATGTACGACGTTTTTTGACACTAGTTGGCATGTACAAAAAATGGCAAAAACATACCCAAAATTTCTTAATCCACGCCAAAAACTACTACCTAGTGCCAAAAATTTCTTACTAGTGCTATTATTTACAGTATAATGCAACCCCATAACGTTCCATAATGCTAGTACTAGTACTCCATGGTACCAAAAACTACTACCTAGTGCCAAAAATTTCTTACTAGTGCTATTATTTACTAGTGCTATTATGTAGAGTAGTAAATAATAGCCTCACCCCTTCGCTGAGGAATGATCTACAGTTGGAAGGGAC
>NC_041382.1:320790278-320803843 GCF_002162155.2 Triticum dicoccoides | reverse complement strand
GGATTCGCCAGGCGGTTCTCCTCCTCGTCGGGGCTGGGAGACCTTGGACGACGATTCTCTGGGAGAAATCACACACCGCTCCGACGTCCTCACCGCCGCAAGACTCAGTGCTTCCTGCACCAACTTTTTCAAGACGCTGCTTAAACAGGCTTGGGAAAAGGCCATGCTTGTTGGTCTTCCATGCGTCCTCGAGGAGAAGGTTCTTCTATGGGACAATTCTTCGAACAGTCCACCGCTCCCTGGCCATGGTTGCACATTGACGCTGCTAGAGCTGATGACGTTGAGAGGTAGTCAGATTTTGTCCGATGAGCAGGTCAGTAATGGAGTTTGATCATGTAGTACTTAGTTATTCCATTTCCATCCCGTAATTTCTTCACTGCCCACCGTCTTATATATAGGTCTGGGTCGGTGCCAACAAATATTGGCTTGCATACCTCCGGCTGGATACCACCATGATTTTGCACAACATCCACAGCAGTGCGGCCGTTCCGGTAGACCCCTTCTCCACCATTGGGATCAGCCTTCCGGACTGGCTGGGCAAGAATACGTATGAATATGACTACATGAGATTGAATAAGATAGCAATTGCGGACCCGCCGACAAAGCGACGCGGCTACGACGATTACTATCTCATTGTAACACCCTCGATGCGACTATATCTCCCACGTGTCGAGGCACGACTTAGAGGCATAATCGCATTGAAGGCATATGTCCCAAGTTAGGCAATCTTCACAACATCCCATGTAATATAGGTAATAAAAGGGGAGATAACATCGTTGGCTTACACTCGCCACGTCAATCAAGTACATAAACAACATTACATCATCCAAACACTCATGGCCCGACTATGGCGCCAAAATAAAAGATAACCCAACATGCGACACGGTCCCGATCACTCCCAACTGGGCACCACTACTGATCATCAGGAAAGGAAACATAGTAACATTGAGAGTCCTCGTCGAACTCCCACTTGAGCTCGAGCGCATCACCTGGAGCGGAATCATCAGGCCCTACATCTGGTGTAATAGTAATCTGTGAGCCACAGGGACTCAGCAATCTCACACCCTCGCGATCAAGACTATTTAAGCTTATAGGTAAGGCAAGGTAAATATGTGGAGCTGCAGCAAGCGACTAGCATATATGGTGGCTATCCTGTTCGCAAAAGAGAGCGAGAAGAGGAGGCAAAGCGCGAGCAAGAAACTAGAGAGCAACCTGCGCAAACATTACTCCAACACCATGTCCACTTCCCGGACTCCGCCGAGAAGAGGCCATCACGGTAACACACTCAGTTGATTCATTTTAGTTAAGTTAAGGTTCAAGTTATCTACAACCGGACATTAACAAATTCCCATCTACCCATAACCGCGGGCACGGCTTTCGAAAGTTCAAATCCCTGCAGGGGAGTCCCAACTTAGCCCATGACAAGCTCTCACGGTCAACAAAGGAATAGACCTCCTCCCAAGACGTTCCGATCAGACTCGGTATCTCGGTTCTTCAAGACACTTCGACAGGTTAAAACAAATCCAGCAACACCGCCCGAATGTGCCGACAAATCCCGATAGGAGCTGCACATATATCGTTCTCAGGGCACACTCAGATGAACACTACGTACAACTAAAACCAACCCTCGAGTTGCCCCGAGGTGGCGCTGCAAGTGGCTCTATTTGGACCAACACTCAGAGGAGCACTGGCCCGGGGGGGGGATTAAATAAGATGACCCTCGGGCTCCGGAAACCCAAGGGAAAAAAGAGGCTAGGTGGCAAATGGTAAAAACCAAGGTTGGGCATTGGTAGAAAAGCTTTAATCAAGGCGAACTATCAAGGGGTTCCCATTATAACCCAACCGCGTAAGGAACGCAAAATCCGGGAGCATAACACCGATATAACGGAAACTAGGGCGGCAAGAGTGGAACAAAACACTAGGCGAGAGGCCGAGCCTTCCACCCTTTACCAAGTATATAGATGCATTAAGATAACATGTCAATATAATGATATCCCAACAAGTAAATAAATGTTCCAACAAGGAACGGTCTGCAATCTTCACCTGCAACTAGTAACGCTATAAGAGGGGCTGAGCAAAGCGGTAACATAGCCAATCAACGGTTTGCTAGGACATGGTGGGTTAGAGGTTTGACATGGCAATTTGGGAGGCTTGAAAGCAAGTGGTAGGCATCATAGCATTGGCATAGCAAAAGAGCGAGCATCTAGCAAAGCAAAGATAGTAGTGATTTTGAGGGTATGATCATCTTGCCTGCAAAGTGGTCAGAGTTGACTGGATCCTGGAAAGCAAACTCAACGGGCTCCTCGTTAGAGAACTCGTCTCCTGGATCTACCCAAACAAGACAAACAAGCAACAAGGACACAATCAACCATGTGCAAGGATCAAACAATATGATGCAAAGATGATATGCTATGCGGGATGCGATGTGGGATGCATATGCAAGATTTGACAGGGGATGCATGAACCTGGCCTCAACTTGGGAATACAAGTGTGCCACTGGAAAGATGAGATGAAATCGCTTGAAAATGATATAAAGAACGTCGGAATCGGAGTTACGGTTTGCAAATGGCAAGCAAATCAAATATGACACCGGTCTGCGATTTACAGCAAGTAGCCATCTAAATGCAAAGAGATGAACAAGCTACAGCACCCAAACATGGCATCAAAATACATGGCAGGGATGCATTCAAGATGCTTAACAAAAGTCTAGCACTGAGCTACGGCCAATTCATCCATTAACAGGTTCAAACAAGCATGGCAAAAATGCATATGGTAAACAGATCTCAGACTTGGTGAAATTAACACTTGTCTGGAATTTCAGATCAGATAGCACTCTCCGGAGCATCAAAACTATATGCTACCGGACCTGAGCATGGAAAAGTAAAGCATGACATGGAGCTACTTAAAGAGCTTAACAAAAGTCCCTTAGTGACCTTGAGCCAAAAGGGATTAGAAAATACAATTGCAAGCATGTGAACATGGCAAAAACATAATCAGTTCTCAGACTTAGTGAAAACTGGAGCATGCTGAAAACAAATATCAAGTAGGCATGTTTACGAGCTTGATGCACTCACTATAGAGCAAGTCATGACAAACTAAGCATACACCCATAAAGAATACACAAAATACAAGCTATAAACGGCAAGAACAATAACATAGCATGCACGGATCAACTACAACATCATCGGCAAAATCGCTAACAAGTAGACAATCTGCCCAGATTCACGAAGTAGCAAAAGTAGAGCTCGATTGACTCAAGCTAGGGTGCTCCATAATTTTAAACAAAGACATGGATGGATAGAGCACTACAAGATTAACAAAACACCCTTACTGATCATCCTCAAAAGAGGCACGGATCACTAGGAAACAACATTAGCATAAGGTCATATGAGATAAACAGATCAAGGACTTAGTGGAAATGGTAAGTCCCTGAAATCAGCATTACCAAGTGCCTCACTTTGCAAGCTTGTGCTAGTCACCACACACATCACAAAAATACATCGGTTGCACCTCTGGAATGATGGCAAAACCCTTAACAAAACATATGTAGAGCTCATGGGCATATCATGCACACAATAATCATGGAAAAAATGACAAATATCTAAATAGAGCAGCAGATCTGGCAATTATCTCAAGTAGCACTCTTCTAACAGCATTTTGGGCATCAAGATGAACTCAAATGAAAATGATGCAATCGAATGAAATGATGTACTCTCTGAGTTGAACATTTTGATATGCTATATGCCAAAAACGGAGCTACGGGTGCGGAGTTATAGTATGATGAACATGAGCACATGAACTAGGGTTTCAGGCAAAAAGTCAACCCGATCCGGATCTAGATCCAGCCGGCACGGATCTCGAGGATCATCGGAGTTCCTGTTCATCGGAGTTGACGAGCTCGCCGGAGACGTAGGAGGCCGCCGGAGGAGGGGGAGACGGCCGGGCGGCGGTGGTGATGGCGGTGGCCGGCGATGGCGATGGCGGTGGAGGCCGGGCGGCGAGGCGCGACCGGGGGCGGCGGCTCGGCTTGGCAGCGGAGCGGACCGGGAGGCGGCGCGGCAGCGCCGGTCGGCGAGGGGAGCGGCGCGGACGAGGAGAAGGGCGGCGGTGGTGATGGGCTCGCGGGGGCCCGACTTGGGCCTCCCGGGCCGGAGCGGTGGGGGGTGGCGTAGGGGGCCACGTGGCAGCTCCTAAATGGTGGCGGCGATGTGTCTGGCGGCCGACGGACGTGTCCGACCGCGCGGAGAGGAGCGGGGCTAGGGTTAGGGGTGGAATGAACCGAAAATTTCAAGGGAGATGCTATTTTATAGGTAGAGGGAGCTAGGAGAGACCAAATGAGGTGCGGTTTTCGGCCACGCGATCGTGATCGAACGCTCTAGATGATGGAGAGGGTTTAGGTGGGTTTGGGCCAACTTGGAGGGGTGTTGGGCTGCAACACACACGAGGCCTTTTCGGTCCCTCGGTTAACCGTTGGAGTATCAAACGAAGTCCAAATGGTACGAAACTTGACAGGCGGTCTACCGGTAGTAAACCAAGGCCGCTTGGCAAGTCTCGGTCCAATCCGGAAATGTTTAATCCCCACACACAAAAGAAAGGTAGAAATGACCACCGGAGGAGAACGAAGCGCCGGAATGCAAAACGGACAACGGGGAAACTGCTCGAATGCATGAGATGAACACGTATGCAAATGCAATGCACATGATGATATGATATGAGATGCATGACAATGATAACAACACACGGAGACAAAAACCCGAACCTGAGAAAATAAAATAACTTAACGCCGGAAACGGCAAGAGTTGGAGTACAAATTGGGAAAGTTACATCCAGGGTGTTACAACACTCCACCACTACGAAAGGATCTCATCCCGAGATCTAGGACTGAAAGAACGCCGGGTACTCAGAACGGAGGTGATCCTTGCGTTCCTAGGTAGCTTCATGGTCGGAATGGTGTGACCACTTGACTTTGAGAAATTTGATTGACTTGTTGCGAGTCTTGCGTTTAGTCTCTTCGAGAATAGCAACTGGGTGCTCACGATAGGAGAGATCTTCTAGGAGCTCAATGTCCTCAAAGTTGACGGTGCGGTCAGGCATCTTGAAGCACTTTCGAAGCTGAGAGACATGGAACACGTCATGAACATTTGCAAAGTTTGAAGGAAGCTCGAGTTGATAGGCGAGATCGCCTCTCTTGCTGACAATCTTGAAAGGTCCAACGTATCTGGGGGCAAGCTTCCCTTTGATACCGAAACGACGAGTACCTTTCATTGGAGAGACGCGGAGGTAAACATGATCTCCGATCTCGAAAGCCAAATCACGGTGCTTACTGTCATAGTAGCTCTTCCGGCGAGATTGGGCTGCTTTGAGGTTATCTCGAATGACTTTGCACATTTCCTCTGCCTCTATGATTAAGTCATTTCCGAGAAGCTGACGTTCACCGGTTTCGGACCAGTTGAGAGGTGTACGGCACTTCCTGCCATACAGAGTTTCAAATGGGGCCTTGCCCGAACTTGCTTGAAAACTGTTGTTGTAGGAGAATTCAGCATAAGGAAGACAATCCTCCCACTTCATGCCGAAGGAGATCACATAAGCCCTGAGCATATCTTCAAGAATCTGGTTGACACGCTCGACTTGACCGCTAGTTTGAGGATGGAAAGCTATGCTGAAGCGGATGTTGGTGCCCATGGCCTTCTGAAAAGAATCCCAAAACTTGGAGGTAAAGATGCTGCCACGGTCTGAAGAGATCACTTGTGGAATACCGTGCAGAGAGAGAATTCGAGAGGTATAGAGCTCCGCCAATTGAGCTGCAGTGATCGACTCTTTGATAGGCAGAAAATGAGCCACTTTGGTGAGTTTGTCGATGACAACGAATATAGCGTCATTGCCACGCTTGGACTTTGGAAACCCAGTGACGAAGTCCATTTCAATGTGGTCAAACTTCCATTCTGGAATGGCAAGAGGTTGGAGGAGACCCGCTGGCCTTTGGTGTTCTGCCTTCACTCTTCTGCAGACATCACACTCATTCATGAGTTGAGCAATCTCGCGCTTCATTCAAGTCCACCAATAAGCCTGCTTGAGGTCCTGATACATCTTCGTGCTCCCAGGGTGGATGGAGAGGAGAGAATTGTGAGCCTCGTTCATGATCACTTTGAGAAGGTCACCTTTGGGTACAACAATACGATCCTCGAAGAAGAGAGTATCCTTGTCGTCAAGGCGGTAGCACTTGTACTTGGGTTGACTCTTGGAAATCCCAATCTTCACCTTTTTCACCATAGCATCAAGAAGCTGGGCTTGGCGAATCTGGTCTTCCAAGGTAGGAGAGACATGAAGGTTGGCGAGGAAACCTTGAAGAACAACTTGTAGATTAAGCTTGCGGAAAGCTTCACAAAGCTCGGGTTGATAAGGCTTAAGAATAAGACTATTGCAATAAGCCTTCCTGCTCAATGCGTCAGCAATCACATGGGCCTTGCCTGGAGTATACTCGATACTTGGATTATACTCTTGAATCATTTCGACCCATCGAGTTTGCCTGAGGTTGAGATTAGGCTGAGTGAAGATGTACTTGAGACTCTTGTGGTCAGTGAAAATGTCCACTTTTCTTCCCAATAAGAGATGTCTCCAAGTCAAAAGAGCATGCACAACTGCCGCCAACTCGAGACCATGAGTGGGGTAGTTCTTCTCATTGTGCTTCAACTGGTGAGAGGTATAAGCAACAACTTTCTTCTCTTGCATCAACACTGTGCCAAGACCTTGGAGAGAGGCATCACAAAAGACCTCGTACGGCTTGGATTCATCAGGCGGAGTCAGAACTGGAGCAGTGATCAGTTTCTCTTTCAAAGTGTTGAAAGCAATGTCACACTCCGGAGACCAAACGTACTTGACGTGCTTCTGGAGAAGATTAGAGAGAGGCTTCGCGATCTTAGAAAAGTTTTCAACGAATCTTTGACAATAGCTTGCGAGACCGAGGAAGCTACGGAGTTGCTTCACGTTTTGAGGAGGTTCCCAATTCACAATTGCAGACACCTTCTCAGGATTCACGGCAATGCCCTTGGAAGAGATGATATGACCAAGATAAAGAACCTCATCGAGCCAAAATTCACAATTGGAGAACTTGGCGTAGAACTGATGTTCCCTCAGCTTATCGAGTACCAAAAGCAAGTGCTTGGCATGATCTTCCTTGTTCTTCGAGAAAACCAGAATGTCGTCGAGATAGACCAAAACGAAGTCATTGGTGTAGGCGTTGAAGATGAAGTTCATCATGCGAGAGAACGTCGGAGGAGCATTGACGAGGCCAAAAGACATGACAGTGCATTCATATGAACCATAGCTTGTCCTGAAAGCCGTCTTGGGAATATCTTGCTCACGGATTCGAATCTGATGATAACCCATACGGAGATCAAGCTTGGAGAATACTTGGGCACCTTTGAGTTGTTCGAACAGCTCATTGATGTTGGGAAGTGGGTATTTGTTCTTGATGGTCTTCTTGTTCAATGGACGGTAATCAACACAAAGTCGGTCCGTTCCATCCTTCTTCTTCACAAAAAGAACACCACAACCCCACGGAGAAGAACTAGGCCGGATGAGACCCATTCTCTCTTGAATATCGAGTTGCTTCTTCAGCTCCTTCAACTCTTCAGGTCCGAGCTTGTAAGGACGCTTGCACACAGGTTCCGTGCCAGGCTCAAGATCAATAACAAATTCAACTGGACGGTGTGGAGGCATTCCTGGAAGCTCTTCTGGAAAGACGTCTTGATATTCGCAAACGACTGGAATTTGCGAGATAGCATCGAGTTCACCCTTCTCATTGAGAGAAAACAGACGGATGGTATCATCACGAGCGGGAAAGACAATTACATCTTCAGACGAATGAGTCAATTGAATCTGCCTGGCTGCACAATCAAGATGCGCCTTGTGCTTAGAAAGCCAATCCATTCCGAGAATAAGATCAATATCCGAGTTGCCAAGAACCACCGGAGAAGAGAGAAACTTGTAATCGCCCAACGTGATAGAGACGTCCAGGACGCAATTGTTAGAAGTCATTTGCTTGCCCGGAGACACAATCTTCAACGGAACAGGAATCCTTTCGGTCACAAAATCATGCTTGGCCACAAATGGAGTTGAAATAAAAGAAAGCGATGCACCAGTGTCAAAAAGAACTTTTGCAGGAACATGGTTAACAGGAAGGTTACCCATAATCACATCTGGCGAGTCCTCTGCCTGAGCTGCATTCAGCAAATTGACCTTGGCGTGCTTGGGGTTATGCTTGACCACAGCTGTACTTGCCGATCTGATAGGAGGAGGAGGAGGGAGATGCCTCTGGTTGAAACACTTGTTGGCATAGTGACCCTTCTGTTGGCACTTGTTGCACGTGACCTCTGAAAGCAGACGGTGATACGGAGCACTCGATCTTAGAGGTTGAGACGAAGTCTTGTTCTGAAAGCCAGGGTTGGGTGGGTGGGAAGATCCACTACCACCTTTGCTCTTCTGTTGATACGGCTGACGGAACGGAGGAGGAGGAAGCCAATACTTCTGCTGCTTGGCCACTTGAGTAGAGGAAGAAGGAGTAACATCTCTGACTCGCTTCTTGGAAGAATCACACCTCAATTGAGCAGCCTCTTGCTTCAACGCCATGTTGTAGAACTCATCGTATCTCAAGGGCTCAAAGAGAACAAGAGATAGCTGAATTTCTTCTCTGAGACCACCCCTGAACTGGTATATCATGCTCTTCTCATCAGGGACGTCCTGCTTAGCAAAGCGGGCGAGCTTCTGAAACAACTTGTTGTAGTCACAGACAGACAAAGAGCCTTGCTTCAGGTTGCGGAATTCCTCACTCTTGCTTTCAACCATGCTCTGAGGGATATGATGAGCTCTGAAATCTTGACGGAATTCATCCCAAGTGATAACACGTCCACCTCTGGAATCCTTGTACTGCTGGAACCATTCTGCAGCTTGATCTTTGAGTTGGAAGGAAGCGAACTTGACAAAGTCCTCAGGCCTGACATTACTGCACTCGAGATGCTTGCACAGATCCACAAGCCAATCGTCAGCATCGGCTGCCTCAACACAATTGCTGAAAGTCTTTGGCCCGTTAGCAAGGAACTGGTTGAGTGTAGCAAAGTGATTCTGATTGTTTCCTTGGTTCCCTTGGTTGCCTTGATTACGCTCTTAAAGAATTTGCATGATCAACTGTGTGTTTGCATTGGTTACAACCATCACAACTTGCCATGCCTCCGGAGGAGGTGGAGGTGGTGGCGGATCAGGATTCGGAGTCGCGCGCATTGGAGGAGCCATCCTGAAGAGGTTGACATCCATTAGCACATTGATAGACAAATATTGAAGCTGAATCCAATGGAATGAAAATTGCAACAAATAGCCTTCACATCCGAACAAAATGAACGAATGCATTCCTCTTGAAATGGTCACAAATCCATAAATTGAGAAGCCACTTAGAATTTAGGTAAAGAAATAAATCAACAAGGTACGGATCAAGAACGAATAATCGGTAAGAAATCCCAATCTCAAACCAACTATACGTGGAAGAAGAACTAGATCTCCTAGAATTCCCACCTATGAAACTCCCGAACCTTTCCGGTTATGCAATCAGGTGTTGTGGATACAGGGGAAGCATAATATCTCACCCAAATCTAACAAATCCTACATCCAGCTGTATACATCCTTCAACACATAACCGAGAAAAACTTCGGAAACCATCTACCTCAACCTTTGAAAAGCATCCGTTATACAAGTTATGGCGATACTCCCGAACTCCCGCCCCAGTACTGGGTGGCGTCGAGGTTATCTCACCAACGAACTGCATAAAAGAGATTTTCGATGTCGGCTACTAAACTCAGGTATTCAGGAACTGCAACGATAAAATTATGATGACAACACCTCAGAGCTCAACTCCCCGGGACACTTCCACAAAACCCCTGACAGGAGGCACCAAGACAATGTTCTCATCATAAAACCATCGGAACGATTCCAAGATACCCGCGTGATCCTAAATTTTTTTTTGTGAAATTTGAGAAGAGAAGAGTCAAAACTCTACGTCAGGATGCCTTACCAGAGCGATGAGGAGAATGGGAAGTAAAAAGAATTCCTAAACTCTCTGATATCTAATTACTAAATGACTCAAAAAAAATTTCTAGACACAACTCGGCCGCTAATAATGATCAAGCAATGGGGCTCCTAAGGTCGGGGAAGGCTCTGAATACCAACTTGTAACACCCACGAAGCGACTATATCTCCCACGTGTCGAGGCACGACTTAGAGGCATAATCGCATTGAAGTCATATGTCGCAACTTAGGCAATCTTCACAACATCCCATGTAATATAGGTAATAAAAGGGGAGATAACATAGTTGGCTTACACTCGCCACGTCAATCAAGTACATAAACAACATTACATCATCCAAACACTCATGGCCCGACTATGGCGCCAAAATAAAAGATAACCCAACATGCGACACGGTCCCAATCACTCCCAACTGGGCACCACTACTGATCATCAGGAAAGGAAACATAGTAACGTTGAGAGTCCTCGTCGAACTCCCACTTGAGCTCGAGCGCGTCACCTGGAGCGGAATCATCAGGCCCTGCATCTGGTGTAATAGTAATCTGTGAGCCATAGGGACTCAGCAATCTCACACCCTCGCGATCAAGACTATTTATGCTTATAGGTAAGGCAAGGTAAATATGTGGAGCTGCAGCAAGCGACTAGCATATATGGTGGCTATCCTGTTCGCAAAAGAGAGTGAGAATAGGAGGCAAAGCACGAGCGAGAAACTAGAGAGCAACCTGCACAAACATTACTCCAACACCGTGTCCACTTCCCGGACTCCGCCGAGAAGAGGCCATCACGGTAACACACTCAGTTGATTCATTTTAGTTAAGTTAAGGTTCAAGTTATCTATAACCGGACATTAACAAATTCCCATCTGCCCATAACCATGGGCACGGTTTTCGAAAGTTCAAATCCCTGCAGGGGAGTCCCACCTTAGCCCATGACAAGCTCTCACGGTCAACGAAGGAATAGACCTCCTCCCAAGACGTTCCGATCAGAATCGGTATCCCGGTTCTTCAAGACACTTCGATAGGTTAAAACAAATCCAGCAACACCGCCCGAATGTGCCGACAAATCCCGATAGGAGCTGCACATATCTCGTTCTCAGGGCACACTCAGATGAACACTACGTACAACTAAAACCAACCCTCGAGTTGCCCCGAGGTGGCGCTGCAAGTGGCTCTATTTGGACCAACACTCAGACGAGCACTGGCTCGGGGGGGTTTAAATAAGATGACCCTCGGGCTCCAGAAACCCAAGGGAAAAAAGAGGCTAGGTGGCAAATGGTAAAAACCAAGGTTGGGCATTGCTGTAAAAGCTTTAATCAAGGCGAACTATCAAGGGGTTCCCATTATAACCCAACCGCGTAAGGAACGCAAAATCCGGGAACATAACACCGATATAACGGAAACTAGGGCAGCAAGAGTGGAACAAAACACTAGGCGAGAGGCCGAGCCTTCCACCCTTTACCAAGTATATAGATGCATTAAGATAACATGGCAATATAATGATATCCCAACAAGTAAATAAATGTTCCAACAAGGAACGGTCTGCAATCTTCACCTGCAACTAGTAATGCTATAAGAGGGGCTGAGCAAAGCGGTAACATAGCCAATCAACGGTTTGCTAGGACATGGTGGGTTAGAGGTTTGACATGGCAATTTGGGAGGCTTGAAAGCAAGTGGTAGGCATCATAGCATTGGCATAGCAAAAGAGCGAGCATCTAGCAAAGCAAAGATAGTAGTGATTTCGAGGGTATGATCATCTTGCCTGCAAAGTGGTCAGAGTTGACTGGATCCTCGAAAGCAAACTCAACGGGCTCCTCGTTAGCGAACTCGTCTCCCGGCTCTACCCAAACAAGACAAACAAGCAACAAGGACACAATCAACCACGTGCAAGCATCAAACAATATGATGCAAAGATGATATGCTATGCGGGATGCATATGCAAGATTTGACAGGGGATGCATGAACCTGGCCACTAGAAAGATGAGATGAAATCGCTTGAAAACGATATAAAGAATGTGGGAATCGGAGTTACGGTTTGGAAATGGCAAGCAAATCAAATACGACACCGGTGTGCGATTTACAGCAAGTATCCATCTAAATGCAAAGAGATGAACAAGCTACAACACCCAAACATGGCATCAAAATACATGGCCTGGATGCATTCAAGATGCTTAACAAAAGTCTAACACTGAGCTATGGCCAATTCATCCATTAACAGGTTCAAACAAGCATGGCAAAAATGCATATGGTAAACAGATCTCAGACATAGTGAAATTAACACTTCTCTGGAATTTCAGATCAGATAGCACTCTTCGGAGCATCAAAACTACATGCTACAGGACCTGAGCATGGCAAAGTAAAGCATGGCATGGAGCTACTCAAAGAGATTAACAAAAGTCCCTTAGTGACCTTGAGCCAAAAGGGATCAGAAAATACAATTGCAAGCATGTGAACATGGCAAAAATATAATCAGTTCTCAGACTTAGTGAAAACTGGAGCATGCTGAAAACAAATATCAAGTAGGCATGTTTACGAGCTCGATGCACTCACTACGGAGCAAGTCATGACAAACTAAGCATACACCCATCAAGAATACACAAAATACAAGCTAGACATGGCAAGAAAAATAACATAGCATGCACGGATCAACTACAACATCATCGGCAAAATCGCTAACAAGTAGACAATCTGCCCAGATTCACGAAGTAGCAAAAGTAGAGCTCGATTGACTCAAGCTAGGGTGCTCCATAATTGCAAACAAAGACATGGATGGATATAGCACTATAATATTAACAAAACACCCTTACTGATCATCCTCAAAAGAGGCACGGGTCACTAGGAAACAACATGAACATAAGGCCATATGAGATAAACAGATCAAGGACTTAGTGGAAATGCTAAGTCCCTGAAATCGGCATTACCAAGTGCCTCACTTTGCAAGCTTGTGCTAGTCACCACACACATCACAAAAATACATAGGTTGCACCTCTGGAAAGATGGCAAAACCCTTAACAAAACATATGTAGAGCTCATGGGCATATCGTGCACACAATAATCATGGCAAAAATGACAAATATCTAAATAGAGCAGCAGATCTGGCAATTATCTCAAGTAGCACTCTTCTAACAGCATTTTGGGCATCAAGATGAACTCAAATGAAAATGATGCAATGGAATGAAATGATGTACTCTCTGAGGTGAACATTTTGATATGCTATATGCCAAAACGGAGCTACGGGTGCGGAGTTATAGCATGATGAACATGAGCACATGAACTAGGGTTTCGGGCAAAAAGTCAACCCCATCAGGATCTAGATCCAGTGCGGAGTTATAGCATGATGAACATGAGCACATGAACTAGGGTTTCGGGCAAAAAGTCAACCCCATCAGGATCTAGATCCAGCGGCACGGATCCCGAGGATTGTTGGAGTTCCTGTTCGCCGGAGTGGACGAGCTCTCCGGAGACGTAGGAGGCCGCCGGAGGAGGGGGAGACGGCC
>NC_041382.1:320760882-320789957 GCF_002162155.2 Triticum dicoccoides | reverse complement strand
CGTTGCGGTCCGCGGCGGCGCTGGCCGGCGAGGGGAGCGGCGCGAACAAGGAGAAGGGCGGCGGTGGTGATGGGCTCGCGGGGGCCCGACTTGGGCCTCCCGGGCCAGAGCGGTGGGGGGCGGCGCAGGGGGCCACGTGGCAGCTCCTGAGTGGTGGCGGCGATGTGTCCGGCGGCCGGCGGACGTGTCCGGCCGCGCGAAGAGGAGCGGGGCTAGGGTTAGGGGTGGAATGACCCGAAAATTTCGGGGGAGATGCTATTTTATAGGTAGAGGGAGCTAGGAGAGACTAAATGAGGTGCGGTTTTCAGCCACGAGATCGTGATCGAACGCTTTAGATGATGGAGAGGGTTTAGGTGGGTTTTGGGCCAACTTGGAGGGGTGTTGGGCTGCAACACACACGAGGCCTTTTCGGTCCCTCGGTTAACCGTTGGAGTATCAAACGAAGTCCAAATGGTACGAAACATGGCAGGCGGTCTACCGGTAGTAAACCAAGGCCGCTTGGCAAGTGTCGGTCCAATCCGGAAATGTTTAATCCCCACACACGAAAGAAAGGTAGAAATGACCACCAGAGGAGAACGAAGTGCCGGAATGCAAAACGGACAACGGGGAAACTGCTTGAATGCATGAGATGAACACGTATGCAAATGCAATGCACATGATGATATGATATGAAATGCATGACAATGATAACAACACACGGAGACAAAAACCCGAACCCGAGAAAATAAAGTAACTTAACGCCAGAAACGGCAAGAGTTGGAGTACAAATTGGGAAAGTTACATCTGGGGTGTTACACTCATCGCGGTGTTCGACATAAGGATTGCCATCAATGCAGGAGGCAGTAACGGCAGACGCTGGCGCATGTTGGCGGCGGCAGATTTGTACCCCTACACGTTTGAAGACGCCGTGCACCATCTAGGCCGCATCTTCGCGGTGACAAGCCAGGGGACTTGTTTCATCTGGGTGACATCCTACGGTACGGGAGATTACAAACAGAATGCACAAACCATCATTTGCATCCCTAACAGTACTCCATTAATTTTGCATGGACCAGTCATCCCCCGATCAAAATAAGATCGCCGATCCTGGATGTGCATTTGCATCCGCGATTTGGTCTAACCTGGAACCTTGTAGCTGACTTTGGCATATTGGGATCAACTATCTTAGCAGTCGTTACCCATGGTACCACTGATGTGCAACATGGTCACATAATCTACCACGATCGGACCGTCACCATCTACCCAGGTATTCCATTTTTTAACCCTCTCGCCTTCTCTTTCATTGTTGTACTAGTTGTATACTTTGTAGTACTAGTAGGAGTACTTTTTACCTTGGAGGACGCGTATAGCTAGCTAGGCCCTTGAAGACTTGAACCCACTAGCTGCCACCATTTTTGTTTTTCCATGTCTTAATATCTCATCCATGTAGCCAAGAGTGGCTATATATAATAAGCTGGTTATTTTACTTCCTCTATACCGGAGTAGTACTATTTGCTGCACAGTATTACTGACCGCCACATTTGAGCACAACATTATTATGCATGGACCTTGACTATGTACGTCACCATGTGTCCAGATCTGGGATGCCGCGTGTACCAGATGAACGGCGCCGAGTTCGACCCCCGTGATGCTACATGGGTGCCGAGGAACACTCTTGGAGAGTACTCGCTTTTCATTGGGGACAGCTACCCCATTATGAAGTGGATGCCACCTTCCGTGCACGACACGGAAGGCCTGCCGTTCATGAAGCATGGTTGTGTATTCAGTGCGCACCGCCGGATGAACGACATGCTGGGACACGCTATCCCTGATTTATGCCGCTTCAGCTTGGATGAGTCTCCATCGTGTGGAACCGGACTAGAAAGCTGCGATAATGATTCCCATTGCCCACCGCTATGGATCGTGCCATCCATGAAGAACACCTGGGACTGGAACCTGGAGGAGGACATGTAGCCCATCTATAACGTGTAAGTGGAGTACGGTAATTGTGAACGGTAGCGCTGTGAATATATGTAGACTAGTCGTGCACAAATTTATCACATGAGTTGGAGATGAACTTGTGTGGCATACTTGCATTTGTCCTTTAGAATTTATTACTAGTAAATGTGTTATGTCTACGTGCAACTTGTGTGGATGTTGCACGGGCTCCAACACGCTCTTTGAGAAAAAAAAGGTGGCACAACTTTGGATATACGTACGTGGCGGCATCATACAGTAGCATCTTTCGCTATAGTTGTACTAGTACACTCCTACTAGGACGACAACTCCTATAAAACCTTGCGCTTGGCTCTTTGCCTCTTCGGGAGGTTCAACAGTTCGTACTCGTGTGAACCTTGCACTTGGCTCTTCGCCTCTTCGGAAGGTCCAACAATGATGATACTACAGTACAATATGCTTCTGGCAATCTAATACCGATTGAACTGCTGCACGTCCACCGCGAGGGCGAGGGCGAGGGAGAGGGAGAGGGCGCTGTAGTCAAAACCCTCTCCTCGTCCTGTGAACCACCGCGCGTGTGGACGAGGGAGAGGCGTAGTAAGCAAGCTTCTCCTCATTCGGCGAGTTGACGGGACACATCAAAGCAGTACTAGTACTAGTAGTAGTAGTCGATACTGTGTCCTTTCCGATTAATATGTCTTAATTTGAAACAAGAAAAATACACTGGTGGTCAACGTATGTAACAGTATGCTCTTTACGGTCACTATATATAGTTTTGCGGCGATTATGCGATCACTAGCTCATCGTAGAGCACTGTATTGCACCCTACTGACTGGCCACATAGTCGACGTGGCACTTTGTTGACTGGTTAAATTGTCACCTGGTTTCTGGGTCCCACCTGTCAGTTGCAGAGCAAAGAAATCAGTTAAACAAAACTTTACGCAGGCGCGACACGAGTCCAACGCTTGCGTGCGAACCGCCCTGGCTGTGTATGTGGGTGCATGCACGTGTCCTCCCTCGGTCTTCCAACAAAGAGTGTACTACATGATGTACATCTACACTTCCAATGCATTTAGCATTTAATCTACTAAATCGATATTGATTGACTAATGCACCAACTTGTGCTGTAGGTATAGGCTACATGTCTATCCTTAATTACAGCATGCAACAACCTTCATTTAATCTTCTTATCTTAATGGTCGCATCCACACATAAGTCTGCTACTTTTGGGCATTAGTTATGCCCTGGTCAATGTGTAAATCTCTAAATGTACAGTCTTTCATGGAAGTAGGGAGTAGGTTGAGCACTTGAGCGTGAGAGTGTGTGTTGCGTCATGTGTTGTGTGCCGCATGGGTGCGTGAGTGTTGCGTGCATCCATGTGTACGTGTGAGTGTTGCATGTTGCATGCATGGGGCTTATTCCCTCCCATTGACATGTTCGTATTTCAAGCTTCCTCTGTTCCCACCATATGGTGATACTCCCTCTGTTCCCAAATATAGTACAAAGTTGAGTCATCTATTTTGGAATGGAGGGAGTAGTACGGAGTAAAAGCCTCCCTCTATTCTCAAATATGGAGTATTTGTCTTTCTACAGATTTCAACAAGTGACTAGGTACGGAGAAAATGAGTGAAGTGAGCGTAGAGGCACAGGGATACTGTAGAAAAGAAGTCCTCGGTATCCATTTATTCCCCATCTCGGTCAGAGAGAACTATTCAACTAGTCTTCGCAGTGAAGTGACAATACATGCTGCAGCAGATGGGACACGTAATTAATAAGCTGAACCAGCGTGTTGGTGTTACTAAATCAGCCTTACCCAGTACTGCCATCATGTTTTCCAGTAGAGCACGCTTCCGCAAATACGCCTACGCACCTCTGTCCTCCATTAACTGACATATGGGCCCTATTGTGGTAGACCCACATGTCATCGGTGTAACTATTTACACTCTGAAGGACGATATATCCTGGTAGTAGTACTAGTAGAATTGAGATTGAATGCACTTTCTTCCCCGTCTTCCACTCTTCTTCGTCCTCTCTTCCACATCGTCGGCGCACACCATTTACCCCCGCTCACTGCTCGCCCGCCCGCGCCATCTTCCTTGGTAGCTCGCGCATACCATATCCCCCCGCTCACTGCTCAGCCATATGAGGAGAAGCTTCTTCGCTTGCCCGCCCGAATCCACTTCCCCGCTAGCTCGCAGGCACCGAAAACCCCAATGGAAAAACCGACTGACACGCAGAGCCACGGTTGGAATTCCCTCCCCGATGTTCTATTGGAGGAGATCTGTAGTCGTATGGACCTACTCAGCACCGTCCGTCTGGCCGCATGCTCGGTGTCTTTGCACCGTCTACTCGTCTGGAACCGGCCGGCTCTTTTCAAGACACCCTGCTTGCTGATGCCCGATCCTCGCAGGTGGCCCAGACACCGACTTGACGATCCTACGGAGGTTGTCGTGGTGCCCCAGACATGCTACCACTACCCGTCCACCTGCCCTTCATGCGCGGCCACTACTGGGCGGGCATGAAGGCCAACTGGGTCGTCCTCATCCACCAATCTGGTAGTCCATGGCGTCTCGTGGATATCTACACCTAGCGAGAGATCACCCTTCCATCTCTGGATACCGCCGCCATCGAGCCTCGCGGCCCGCCGGGCACTCCTGCCTACTACGCACGAGACGCGTCAAGCTTTTGGCTCGACCTCTGTTTGCACAAAGTTGTAATCTACGAAGTGCCCACACCATCAGAAGACTACTTGGATTACAAGCTCATTGCCTTGTTCAACAAGGGATTAGTCTATCTGGAATCCGGTCGCCATACATGGTTATGGATCAGCATCAATCCTATTGAGGAAACATTTTTGTCTGATGCTATAGTGCATGATGGCATCGTTTACGCGGTCGACGCACAGATTGGCTACCTATACTGGTGGAATCTATCATTGTCTAATTGTTCTATCTCATCTCATCTTTACCTTATGAATACGACTGCCTGTTCATTTGTTACAAATTTAGAATGCATAGCATGTCTATAACCACATCATTGCTATATGTTCCTCTCATTTCCTAGATTTTTATGACCACACATGTTATTGTTAGAGTTGATATGAAAACAATTGGCATCTAATGATTGTTAAATACATATTATGAGCATAACATCATGATTGCTATATGTTACTCTCGTTTACAAGATTTTTATAACAACGCATGTTATTGCTTAGAGTTGATATGAGAACAGTAGTAGTAAGTGCTATGGTAGAATATGAGTAGGCGCTGTCATAGCTGTTTTCCTCTCATTGTTACATGATGTTTGAACCATGACATATTGCTAGAATATGAAAGCCATTGGCTTATTTTTTTTAACTTGGGGTATGATTATGACCACGGCATTGCAATTCTCTGTCTATGATATGTGTCACTGTTATAATAATCTTAATTCCACACATACTCTGCACATGATTGTTTATTTTTGTACTTTTGATCTCCAATTTGAATTGTTGCAGCAGACGCAAATGCGCTGGCCTTCATGCTTCCAGGACCTGGAATCATACTAGCCGATGGGTGGTGGTTTATCGCTCGTTCAGCTGACGGCGGTCATTTGATGCTCATTCACACGTACCAAATTGACCAAACCATTACATCAAACCACATGCAGTACAATGCGTGGGGCGTTCATGACATTTATGGCTATGGCTACTTCGTGTTCGAGAAAGATCCCAGCTCCGTTGGGCCAGGCGTATTCAACTGGAGGCGGGTTTACAGCCTCGGCAACCACTCCTTGTTCCTCGGGCTCAATTATCCGATCATCCAACCAATCATCGATCATATCACTGGCGATGATTACTGTGCTATGCAACTTCCATTCGCGAGGGGGGGTTGTGTTTACACATCATACCATGGGTTTTATGAATCACCATATCCAGAGATTCGTCGACACAGCTTGTTGCCAGATAATCTTCGGTGTGTGAAAGGCATCAAGCTTCCATGCGATGGATGGCTTTTGCAAACCTGACATGCGGCGATGTGGTTCATGCCAACAGCAAATATGCAAAACTTGGTTCATGCTGATATCTAGACTGAGCCATGTATTCTGCTGCTGTAGCACGACCCTCTTTTGTTGGTTATTATGTATTGTTGTTAGTTTGAAGCACTCTTCTGGTTTGAAGGATAGATACCTTCCTGGGATCAAGTGCATCCTAACTCACCTGCGTAGGATGTACTGATAATGATGATGGAGATGCTGTGCAGAAGCCATATATATATACATATATCAGTTAGGCTTCAAGTGCGTACTTGTTAGTTAAACCTATGTATAAATTGTGACACTAAATATGACTAGTAAGTAGTATAGTAGCAGTACTAGTATATGTCGGTCAAATTATTCATCATGTCCACACATTGAATTGACGTGACAACACGCTGCGCGTGAGGTGACACAAGAATCCCGGTGGCGTGTTCGGGTATTCTGGAATTACCGATGCAAGTCGAAGAAGGATTGGCCCAACCTGAGAAACTTGAGGCCAAAGTGAGTGCTGACAGCACGAGATTTCAGTCTCTCATCGATTTGTTCATACCAACCATCAACAGCGAGCACGGCATATGTTACACGCAACCTGAGAAACTTCTAGGTAAGACACTGATCGGCCGTCTACTTGCACAAACATATTCCTTTGCTTATAGCTCTATTTTTATTTTTACACACAGACCTGGTGAAGCAATTACAATTTGACAGTTAATAAAAAGTGAAACAAGTGACTAGAACATGCCAAAGATGTTATGAAAATGCCAACTAGGTACACTAAAGCCTGTATTCCACAATACTGCAGGTATCACACTGAGTGGCCTAAGGAAGCATTTCTTCCAGCGCAATTCGAGGGCGTTCAAAAGGGGCGCGTGGACTCGTCGCAAGATATAGTCGGAGTGCGGCATGCACGCGATGTGGCACAAGACTGGGAATACCTTGCCAGTGATGGTAAACGGCCGGTAGACGGGCAGCAAAAAAGGTTTAGGTGATGCACACCAACAAGAACTTCAACTAGCAGAGGACCAACTGGGTGATGCACCAGTACCACCTCGGGGCCCTGGAGCAAGAGAAGGAGCGGGAGCTGGTCCTCTGCAAGATTTTCTGCCAGACAAACACTAGGGCAGGAGTAAAAAGATTATAAGTTAGTTTGGTATTGGTAGTTGTACTACCTTCTCATCCGCAAGTTGGTATTGTTGTTAACGATCTTTTGGTATGAACTTGCATTTGCTTCCAACCATCATGCCGAGGGTCGACGTGGATATAAAGCTGAATCATTTTTTCGAAACGAATTTTCAGGCACCTGATTTTTATTTGATGGGTAGCATAAGCACCCGCCGTTCGAATTCCCAGTTCTCCAATTTTTTTCGAAACAAGTGCATGCACTTATTATCACGATAAAAAAACAATATCCGTGCTGCATCCCAGTTATCAGTCTGTACTTGCAGAATTCTCTCGTTTATTGAGCATGTATATTGTTTTTTCAGGTCGAGCAAGTTTCAACTAGGTTGTAGATTGCCAGGGTTTTTTGTTTTGAACAGGCCCAGCCCATGATGACAACGGGGCACAAAGATCCAGCAGGTATCTACTGGCCTCTGGCCCGCCAGCGTTAGTTATATTTTGTCTTACAACATCCGCAGGTAGTTTTTTTACTGAATCAAACACACAGCCCAGTTATATTTTCCTCTTGAAACGCATGTCCTACATCTGTTTTCTAAGCTCTACCTATAGTTTTACTAGTTCGTATACACGTATCATTATATTGAAAACACATAAAATTCCCTTTTCATATTTACATCCTTATTTTTGTTGTTTTTTCGCACCCAGCGTTGATTTTTTTACCACTAGTTTTCCCTTAAACAAACTAAATTTGTCCCACGTCTTATTTGCTTACAAAAACAAAACGATTTTTTGGCAAATCAATAAGTTCTTAAAAAATGTTTATCATTTCGGGATTACAACAGTTCGGACTCCACCGAAATATGAAAAATAAGGTTGGACTTTTTGACCGTGGTCCTAGGCAGAAAATGGGTTGTAATAAATTACTTAAGAATTAGCAATTGGGCTGCAAACTATAAAAAATAGCAAATGGGCTTTATGTTGTCTGCCACAGATTTGGAGGCTGGCTTGTGGGCCTACTAAGTTCATGCGTACACAAGGTTTCTCAAAAAAAAACTTAGTCAACAATCGACTCTACCAGCGTCAGACCATTAGATGTCAATCTAACGGCAATCGTGCTTCTTCAGTCTCAGATCCTCCTGCCCCAGCCGCCCAAACCAGCGCCATCGGAACCGCCTGCTCCCGCCTCCCGTGGCCGGCAGTGCTGCCGAGAAGGCCTCATGGCCCCATCATACTCGCATCCCTGGCCTGTCTATCCCTCTACTCACCCACACCTCCTGTTATTTTCCGGCGACGGCAGCCGAACCAGTCAACCCTCGTACTCTCCACCATGTGGGCAGCCACTGCCATGTCTTCCCCGGCTCCGTGTCGTTCCCTTCATAGGCCTCGCCGTCGTCCACCGCCCTGGTGCTCTCGGCGCGACATGGTCAACGATGTCCATCCAACGGCTGTAGTGCTTCTTCAACCTCTGGTCTTCTTGCCCCAGCCGCCCAAAGCAGCGCCGGTCGTGCCGCATGCTCCTGCCTCCCGTGGCCGGCTGTGCTGCCGCGAAGGCCTCACCGCTCCCTACTATTCCCACTGCTGGACAGGCCCTGCGGCGACGGCAGCCTCACACCACAGCCGAACCAGTGAACCCTTGTACTCCTCTCCGTGCGGGCTTCCACTACCGCTCGTCCCCTTCCTAGGCCTTGCTGTCGTCCACCGCCGTGGTACTCTCCACGCGGCGTCGTCAACATGGTCAAGGAACGACTTCCATCGGAAGAGTACAGTACGTGGAGAGGCTGACAGCTGGGTCCACGGCCACACCCCAGTTTTTTTGTGATTTGCCAAGCAAGTCGCTTTGTCAGGCCTGTTGGGCTGCAAATCTTTCAAGACGAGGAGAGCTTTCATTTGGCTGGCCGAGAAAATGGCCCATCAGTAATGAGAAATGGGATGTACATTTTTAAAACACATCAAACCGGCAATTAGTTTCATATATCATTTTTTTTCATTTCAAGATTTTAAATTACATTAATTTTTATGCGTTGAGAATTTGTTGGATTTTATATTGATATACATTTATTTTTAAAATCAGTTTGAATGTGAGTCAAAATTTCGGGATTAAAAACAGTTCGGACCGCACCGAAATATGCAAAATTTCGTATAATTTTTTAACCGTGGCCACAATATGGGCTGTAATGCTAACAAAAAGAATATGGGCTCCAAAAAAACCTTAATAATTAGCAAATGGGCTGTAAATTATTAGAAATAATGGCAGATGGGTTGTATGCTGTTTCCCACAGATTTGAGGCTTTCCTAAAAAAAAGGTTGATGCACAAGCAGTGACTGTTGGATGGCCATCCAACGGCTGTCGTGCTTCTTCAATCTCTGCTCTTCCTGCTCCAGCCGCTCAAACAGGCGCCGGCGGGACTGCCTGCTCCCTCCTCCCCGCGGCCGGCTCTGCTGCCGCGTAGGCCTCACCGCCCCACTGTACTCCCATCGCTGGCCTAGCCATCCCTCTACTCACCCACACCTGATGTTATTCTCCGACGACGGCAAACGGACCAGTAAACCCTCGTACAGTCATACTCCCCTCCGCGTGGGAAACAACTGCCGAGTCTTCCCTGCCTCCGTGTCGTTCCCTTCCTAGGCCTCGTCATCGTTCACCGCCCTGGAGCTCTCGGCGCGGCCTGGTCAACATGGTCAACGACCGACATGCATCTGAAGTGGACTTTAGGTGGAGAGGCCGATAGCTGGGTCCATGGCCGCACGCAAGGAAATGCCTCCTTATTACGCGCAAAATAATGATTCCTCCACCTGACATCTGGGACTCACCGAAAGGGCCTCTGTATTTCGCGAAAAAAACGTTACCGCCGCTGACAGCTCGGACCCACCAGCTATATCTTCGCACGCAAGGAAGTGCCTCCTTATTAGGCACAAAAAAATGAATACTCCCCCTGTTAGCTGGGACCCAGTATAGTGGCAGGCTAACTTGTGGGCCTACTAAGTTGACGGGGACGGAGGGCTTTGTCAACTTAGTCAATATGCACGATTCTAGCTCCAGTGACCGTACGATGTCCATCCAACGGCCATAGTGCTTCTTCAACCTCTGGTCTTCTTGCTCTAGCCGCCCAAACCAGCGCCGGTCGTGCCTCATGCTCTTGCCTCCCATGGCTGGCTGCGATGCGGCGGAGGCCTCACCGCCCCCTACTACTCCCACCACTGGCCAGGCCATCCCTCTACTCACCCACACCCCCTGTTATTCTGCGGCGACGGCAGCCTCACACCGCAGTCGAACCAGTGAACCCTCGTACTCCTCTCCGCGCGGGCTTCCGCTGTTGCGTCTTCCCCGGCTCCGCGTCGTCCCCTTCCTAGGCCTCGCTGAGGGAGTCCTGGATTAGGGGGTGTTCGGGTAGCCGGACTATACCTTCAGCCGGACTCCAGGACTATGAAGATACAAGATTGAAGACTTCGTCCCGTGTCCGGATGGGACTTTCCTTGGCGTGGAAGGCAAGCTTGGCGATGCGGATATTCAAGATCTCCTACCATTGCAACTGACTCTGTGTAACCCTAACCCTATACGGTGTCTATATAAACCGGAGGGTTGTAGTCCGTAGGACATCAACTCCATATACAACAATCATACCATAGGCTAGCTTCTAGGGTTTAGCCTCCTTGATCTCGTGGTAGATCTACTCTTGTACTACCCATATCATCAATATTAATCAAGCAGGAGTAGGGTATTACCTCCATCAAGAGGGCCCGAACCTGGGTAAAAACATCGTGTCCCTTGTCTCCCGTTACCATCCGGCCTTGACGCATAGTTTGGGACCCCCTACCCGAGATCTGCCGGTTTTGACACCGACATTGGTGCTTTCATTGAGAGTTCCTCTGTGTCGTCGCCTTTAGGCCCGATGGCTCCCTTGATCATCAACAACGATGAGGTCCAGGGTGAGACTTTTCTCCCCGGACAGATCTTCGTCTTCGGCGGCTTCGCACTGCGGGCCAATTCGCTTGGCCACCTGGAGCAGATCGGAAGCTACGCCCCTGGCCATCAAGTCGGGTTTGGAAGCTTAAACTACACGGCTGACATCTGCGGAGACTTGATCTTCGACGGGTTTGAGCCACGGCCAAGCGTGCCACACTATCTCGAGGGGCATGATCTAGCTCTGCCTCCGGACAGTGTCCTGGAGGCCGCACATGCACTGGTTCCGACCCCTAACTCGGAGCCTCTTGCGCCAATCGAGGATGAGCGGTTGGACGTCACCTCGGGGGCTGCGATCTCAAAGGCGATCGAGCCAAACGCCAGCCCCGTACTCTGCATGACCCGTGACTCCGAGGATCCGGACTCCTCCCCGGACTCCGAACCCCCCGCGCCCCGGCCAATCGAATCCGATTGGGCGCCGATAATGGAGTTCACCGCCGCAGACATCTTTCAGCACTCGCCTTTTGGCGACATCCTGAATTCTCTCAAGTCTCTCTCTTTATCAGGAGAGCCCTGGCCGGATTATGGTCAGCGAGGATGGGATACGGACGATGAAGAAGTTCAAAGCCCACCCACCACCCACTTTGTAGCCACTGTCGACGATTTAACCGACATGCTTGACTTGGGCTCCGAAGACATCGACGGTATGGACGATGATGTAGGAGACGAACAGGAACCAGCACCTGTAGGGCATTGGAAGGCCACCTCGTCATATGACATATATATGGTGGATACTCCAAAAGATGGAGATGGCGATGGAACAGCGGGGGATGACACCTCCAAGAAACAGCCAAAGCGCCGGCATCAGCGGCGCCGCTCTAAATCCCGCCAAAGCAAAAACGGTGATTCCGGCACAGGAGATAATACTACCCCGGATAGCACCGAAGAATACCCACCCCAGCAGGATTCGGCACAGGAAGATGGAGAAGCCAGCCCTCATGAGAGAGCGGCAGACCGAGAGGTCGAGGATGATAACTATATGCCTCCCTCCGAAGATGAGGCAAGCCTCGATGACGACGAATTCGTCGTACCATCATACCCTGCCGAACAAGAGCGTTTCAAACGCAGGCTTTTAGCCATGGCAAGCAGCCTCGAGAAAAAGCAGCAATAGCTTAGAGCTGCACAAGATTTGCTAGCTGACAGATGGACTGAAGTCCTTGCAGCCGAAGAGTATGAACTCGAACGCCCCTCCAAGAGTTACCCAAAGCGCAGGCCGCTACCCCGATCAGAGGAGGAAGCACCTACATCACTAGCGCATGACATGGTAGACCATCCACCTCGCGGCCGCGACAGAGAAGCCTCTCGGCCCTCCACCCAAGCCATGCCCCGACGCCGCTCAACTAAGGCACGGGAAAATGCGCCAGACCTGCGCGACGTACTGGAGGATAAGGCAAGACAAACAAGATTGATCTACGGATCGCGCAGGTGCCCTACGGCACGTGACGATGATCTTCACTCCGGATACAACAAATCCGGCCGGGCCGAACACAACAGACATAGCTCTTCCGAGCTGCGTCATGATATAGCCCAGTACAGAGGCGCCGCACACCCGCTATGCTTCACGGATGAAGTAATGGATCATAAAATCCCAGAGGGTTTCAAACCCGTAAACATCGAATCATACGATGGCACAACAGATCCGGCGGTATGGATCGAGGATTATCTCCTTCACATCCACATGGCACGTGGCGATGATCTACACGCCATCAAATACCTCCTGCTCAAACTTAAAGGACCGGCCCGGCATTGGCTTAACAGCTTGCCAGCAGACTCAATCGGTTCTTGGGAGGACCTGGAAGCCGCATTCCTCGACCACTACCAGGGCACTTACATGCGACCACCGGATGCCGACGACTTAAGCCACATAATTCAGCAGCCAGAGGAATCGGCCAGGCAATTCTGGACACGGTTCCTATAAAAAAACCAGATAGTCGACTGTCCGGACGCAGAGGCCCTAGCAGCCTTCAAGCATAACATCTGCGACGAGTGGCTTGCCCGGCACCTGGGACAGGAAAAGCTGAAATCTATGGCAGCCCTCACGACACTCATGACCCGCTTTTGCGCGGGAGAAGACAGCTGGCTAGCTCGCAGTAACAACTTATCAAAGAACCCTGGTAATTCGGATACCAAGGACAAAAGTGGCAGGACATGTCGGAATAGGCAAAAATGCCGCGTTAGCAACGACAGCAATGAAGACACGGCAGTCAATGCCGGATTCAGAGGATATAAATCCGGTCAGCGGAAAAAGCCATTCAAAAAGAATACTCAGGGCCCGTCCAGTTTGGACCGAATACTCGACCGCTTGTGCCAGATACATGGCACCCCCGAAAGGCCAGCCAATCACACTAACAGGGATTGTTGGGTGTTCAAGCAGGCAGGCAAGTTAAGAGCCAAAAACAAAGACAAGGGGCTGCACAGCAACGACGAGGAGGAGCCCAGGCCACCGAACAACAATGGACAGAAGGGCTTTACCCCACAAGTGCGGACGGTGAACATGATATACGCAACCCACATTCCCAAGAGGGAGCGGAAGCGTGCGCTACGGGACGTATACGTGATGGAGCCAGTCGCCCCAAAGTTCAACCCATGGTCCTCCTGCCCAATCACTTTTGATCGAAGGGACCATCCCACTAGCATCCGTCATGGCGGCTTCGCCGCATTGGTTCTCGACCCAATCATCGACGGATTTCATCTCAGAAGAGTCCTCATGGACAGCGGTAGTAGCCTGAACCTGCTTTACCAGGATACAATGCGGAAAATGGGCATAGATCCCTCAAGGATTAAGCCCACAAAAACGACCTTTAAAGGCGTTATACCAGGTGTAGAAGCCAACTGTACAGGCTCAGTAACACTTGACGTGGTCTTCGGATCCCCGGACAATTTCCGAAGCGAAGAGTTAATCTTCGATATAGTCCCGTTTCGCGGTGGCTATCACGCCCTGCTCGGACGAACCGCATTCGCAAAGTTCAATGCGGTGCCGCACTACGCATATCTCAAGCTCAAGATGCCAGGCCCTCGAGGAGTAATCACGGTCAACGGAAACACCGAACGCTCCCTCCGTACGGAGGAGCACATGGCGGCTCTCGCAGCGGAAGTACAAAGTAGCCTTCTTAGGCAATTCTCCAGTCCGGCCATTAAAAAGCCAGACACTGCCAAGTGCGCCCAGAGTAACCCACAGCAGGACCGCCTGTCACGCTCTGAGCAAGCGTAGCAATGCGGCCCCAACCCCAACTCTTGCGACATAGCGAAACCAGTGCCTCGCGTACATAATTACGCCCTTGAAATACCATGGGCACAGGGGAAGGGGCACAATAACGACACGCCCAAAATACGGCTTAAAACGTACTAGGGGCTGCCTGATTCTTTTTTAATTTTTTCTTACTTTCAGGACTCCATACTTCGGACAACCTGTTCGGCAATTCGACTGCCGCACAAATTATGCAAGATCCAGGGAGGCAGACAAGCCATGCCACATTATGGAACTCCCGGGTGGTCTCTGTTACGAGCAGTATACCTGTTTTGAATACAATTCCGCGGCCTGCCCCTGGTAAGGACGTGTTAAATAGTTCAATATCCTTTTGCTTATCGCACTATTTGTATCGTTTGGCTTTGATAAATAGCCTCTCTATAAACAATGCATAGCTTTTCGTCTATTTTTTGCATTATCCTCTTTTCACATATATGTTTATCAAATGACATGATTGCACCCGTACACCATGGTACGACAAACACGCCAGGGGCTTCAGTACCCCTCATTATGGTGTGAGAAGTCCGTACACTTTCACAAGTGCGGCACCCCGAACTTATAGCACTATATGCATCGGCTCTGAATCATGATTTGGGTCAATAGTTGGGTTTGCCCGGATCCTATGTTTTGGTGCCTTACGTTTCGCTATATCGGCTAAGGTAGCACTAGGAGAACCACTGCGATTGTGCCCCGGTTCAGCTGGGTTAAGCACCTCAATGGAGAAAGCTAAAACTGACTGTCATGATGAGGCGAGAGACCGGTCACTGTTCGAGAGGTTTTTCGAGTCCCTAAAGACTTATGCCGCTTCGAGCGAGGAGCTGGCTTTGTCCGGCCAAGGCGTGGATAGCGCCCCAAACTCGGTCTTCCGAACTAGGGGCTTCGCCGAAATTTAAAATTATAGAGTTCTATGGCTAAGTGAGAGTGTTCAAGCATTATAGTCTGATTGCCTGGTTCGTTGTGCTGAGCGCCTCCCTCGAAGGACCCAACTATGGGAAAAAGAGCACTCAGGTTTATCCCGAACACCCCAGCACTAGTGGCATGGGGGCAGAAGCCGATGACTGGCCATCTCTCAATTTTTTGATACACGGCCGCACAGAAAGTAATATTTTAAATTCAATAAGCATTGCTTAGCGCATATGAACAAGTTTTCAGCGCACAGGATAAACACGAGCGAGTTCATTCAAAAATCACATCCTTGGTACATTCATCTGCCACAAGGCGGGCACCTGCAAGAACATCCTTGTAGTAGTTCTCGGGCTTGCGATGCTCCTTCCCTGGCGGCGGCCCGTCCTTCACAAGCTTCTCACCGTCCAGCTTACCCCAGTGCACCTTTGCACGGGCAAGGGCCCGACGGGCACCTTCGATGCAGACGGAGCGCTTGATGACCTCGAGCCTCGGACAAGCCTCCACCAGCCGCCGCACCAGCCCGAAATAGCTCCCAGGCAGGGCCTCTGCGGGCCACAGCCGAACTATGAAGCCCTTCATGGCCTGTTCGGCCGCCTTGTGAAGCTCGACCAGCTGTTTCAGTTGGTCGCTCAAGGGCACAGGGTGTCCGGCCTCAGAATACTGAGACCAGAACACCTTCTCCGTCGAGCTGCCCTCTTCAGCTCGGTAGAATGCGGCAGCGGCGGATACGCTGCGGGGAAGATCTGCGAATGCCCCTGGAGAGCTCCAGATTCGGGTAAGTTACAAGTAGTTTACTTTTATATTTCTGCTTTGCATTAAGAATGCCTTACCCGCTGCTATCTTCCCCATCTCCTCCAACTCTTGGAGGGCCTTTTGGGCTTCGGCCTTGGCAGACTTGGCAGTCTCAAGGGCCGTCGCGAGCTCGGATGCTTGCGCCTTTGACTCAAGCTCCAAACTCTCATGTTTTTTCATCAGGGGCTACTGTCTATGTGGTAATATTTTTACATATTTCTACTTACCTCGAAGCCTGTTAGAAGGCTAGCGCAAGCTTCAGTCAGTCCGCTCTTGGCGGACCGAACCTTCTGGATCACCCTACTCATAATAGTACGGTGCCCCTCGTCGATGGAGGCGCCGTCAAGCAACTCCAGCAGATTGTCCGGCACCTCCGGTTGGACGGAGGCCTCAGGCTCAGAAGGCTTGCTCCTCTTGGAAGGAGTTCGCCTACCGCGGTCCGGAACTGTGGAAGATTCTGGCGCGGTGTCCAGCACGAAGCCGGACTTGGAGCCCTGGGGGGCCTTATCCCCTTCACGAAGGGTCAGCAATAATCAATTCAGAGATGCAAACTTGAATAAATGCTCAACGACGGCACTGTGCTGGTCGTAGGCTAGACCATGCTAGAGACGCAAGGCTAGAACACTAGCAAAATCACGACGCTGCATGTAAACAAGGGAGGAGCACGCTCTAATTTTTTTTCACTTTTTTCCTCTTTTTTTTGCTCCGCAACAATTTTTTTCCAAAAAAGTCTACAAATGGTCTAAAAACTGCCTAGCCAGAATTTTCCAGACTTTTTTTTTGAGTTTGGAACTATTTTTCTACTGCGGGTCGGACGAATTTTCGGGAGTACTACTCTGTCACGACTCAGAGTATGGCGTGATCTAGAAATCCAAAACAGAGCAACAAAATACTGGACTCGGACTACGACTGGTGGCGGAGATGAATCTGGTGAAACTCGGACTGGTGGCGGCAATGAATCTGATGGCGGCGGATAGGTGGTGGCGGATATGGACTCGGATTGGCGGTGAATATGTGGTGGTGGTATATGGCAGCGGCGATGAAGTTGGTGCGGTGGTGGTATACGGCAGCATCGATGATGATGATGAGGCGGTGGTGATATATAAGGCAGCAGCAACGTGAAAACCTGTGAACAAAACTTGAAACTCTAAAGGACTAGACGCTAAGACCAGCAACTAGACACGATGATGCAACCGCAAATTCAACAAAGAAAATACACAAAAGATTATGCAAAGGCTCAGATTGGTTCGAATAGGATGAACTAACCCTATTTTTTTGGCTTTTTCATGGAATATAGGTATGAAGAACAAACTCGATTGAAACTACGAAAAAACTGTAAAATCTCACCGAGCAACCTGAAAATCTGATACGACTTGATAGAGGCGAAGGTGTCCTGATGTTTCGATGAGATGGTGGCTATCATTTTCTGTGGGAATCGACCTTGACGATACGACTACGAACGTGCGAGACGTCGTGCCTTAGCAATCGCTAAACCAACTTCCGAGGGGTTATTGACCACGCCGGAGCACGATCAACCTACCATGAGGGTCTTTTTCCTGCGAGCAAACGAAGAACAAGCAAGAAACTGGGATTGCAATCTGGATATTGCGAATATAAGATGAAAGCTTTATTGATCAAGGTGGGGTTCTGTGACGTCTTGGTCTGGTCGTTGAACACAGACAAAGTACGCGAAGTTGCAGCTTGGCGAACTTTTGAACTAAACAAAACCCAAAGTCTAAACGATGCCCTAAGGGCTGTCTATATGGAGGAGAGAGGGGGGGAATTTCGTGGCCCTTGGAGGAGGGGTCCGAAACCAACCCTAACTCTTGTTTCCCCACACATACGAACTCTAAAAACAGCCTATAATCAAGTATTTCGAAATTACATGGGCTTGCCCAAAAATAAGATGATGCAGCACCTAGGATAGCCTCTGGACGAAATATATGAAGTGGCATCTTGTATATTTCGTCCAAGGCTTCATGCACTCATTATGGTGGCTTCAAAGTCCTGGAATCATCACTTGTAACTCCGTTCTTGTTCCCCTTGCGCACGCCATCATTTCCATGCTTGAACTTGCTCCAAGGTTCATCTTTCTTGTCCAAGCTAGGCCCTTCATTTGTAACCAAAACAAATGTATCCAATTTAGGCAGCAACATATTCTCATGAACATTAGAATCATTACCAAGAAATGGAAGTACCTGGTAATTTAATTGGCGTGCACGAGCTCTAGTAATTGGTCCAGTATGTATAGCAGCAGGGACTGTGGGTGTAACAATGGTATTGATGTCCTCATCACTTCATCACACCAACAAATCACAAAAAATTGGGACTATTTTTGTGGGGAATTTTTTGGATTAGGGACAAAATCAACAAAAACAAGGCTAGAAACACAACGGGGAGGCTCCGAAATCATGATCAACCTGGCTCTAGATACCAAGATGATGTACGGTGGGAACCCTAGGGGCCGATCTTTCATGAAAGGAGCGGATCTCGCGAAGAACACGGGGAACACGAGGGGGAAAACGAAGGAAATCACGATGGGAAACACGAGAGAATCACTAAAACCAACAAGAAATAGTCACACATATGCTAGATCCTCGAGTACATAAGAGATCACACGATCCACGGACAACAAAGGACGATACAAAGGTAGCCGGTTCTTCTCCGTGATGAGGTCTTGATGGGGCCGCTCAAAGGGGGGGTCTTGAATCCAAAGGGATCTTCTCCGAAGAGGTGCCGCGGTCTATCTCGTGGAGTAGATCCGGTGTGGATGAGCAAAGCTCTATATCTAATGAGCTACTACTTTGCTAACCCTAAAACATAGTTAGGCGGGGGTTCTCTCTGTCCTCTGTTGCAGCTTGTCCGGATATCCGGGCGTTGTGGTTGGATTTCTGGGCCGGGCCGGATGTCCGGGCTGGGGCCGGACGTCTGGGGCCTATAGATGTCCAGCGGCTAGAAGGCTGCTGTAGCTGATGTCTCCAGCGGCCGGATGTCCGGGCCCGGGGCCGGATGTCCATGCCCTAGAGATGCCTTCTTCTCCTTTCAACGTTCCTCTTCATCCGTGGACTTGGAGGCTTGTTCGTCTTCACGTGCATCTTCAGGAGGGTCCTCTTGGTACCTAATGATGCACAACATCTCGGACTTAGGTAGTAGCCACATCTCGAGAGGATCATATGTAATATCACTAAGGAGAGAAGTCACCTCGGTCTCGAGAGCTCTAGCTCTAGTCATAGGTCCTCTTGGCACTTTGTGAGACGATGGTAGGTCCATGGGGATGACCGTAGGATGCTCCGCAACAAAGAACGTGAAGGTCAAGAGCTCAACACCAACAAGCACTCAACAACTTCACCATCTCCCTTGGCATCTTCGCCAAGCGACTTCAAGGCATCTTCGCTTTCGGATATACGACATCTTCGCTAACAAGCACCTCAAGACTACTCTCAAGAGAAGCTCCCCAAGCTCAAGTCCGTGACTTCCACGAGCTACTAAGACCTCGACACCGACCATGAGATTCCTTTCTATGGGACTCTAGAACCCGAGGAGTATCTCGAGTGGGAGCGTTTGATGGACGACTACCTCAAGCTACATTAAGTTCCTCCCGAAGATCAAGTCAAGTGCGCCACATGGAACTTCCATGACTACGCGTTCAGATGGTGGCTTCACGTACCTTCGGAGACCTACAACATGAGTTGGCCCAAGACGAAGAGAGCATTGTGGCGAGAGTTCGTGCCTCCAATCTACACGGAACAACTTCTACGCCAATTGGAGAGCACTACCCAAGGATCCAAGTCCATCGACGAGTACTTCAAGGAGATGAAGAAAGCCTTGCAACGAGCCGGCGTGGAGGACCCCATTTCTATGAAGTTCCACTTCATGATGGGATTGCACAATGACATCTCCAAGACTCTCTTCCTCGAGAACTTCAAGTCCCTCGACGACTACTACATTGATGCTCTCAAGGCGGAACAAGAACTCATGAAGGCCAAGGCTTCTCCACCCCAAGCACACTTCTCAAAGACCAAGCTCCAAGAAGGCGAGCATGAGGATAGTACCACCAAGATGTCCAAGCCCGACGAGCTCCAAGACGATGCTCCCAAGTTTGACTTCACCGCCATCCCTCTTTGTGGCATTGATGATGTCGAGTCTACTTCGACTCTTTTTCAAGATGGTGCAGCGACAACTATGACTACGGAGCCTATCAAGGAACAAGCTTTGGAGGTGAGCGACATGGTGACGAGCAAGGATGATGCTTCCATCTTAGGAGGTGAGGGTGATGATGTGCCATCTTCGGCCTTCAACCACGGCAATGATGACGAGATGACCGAGCATGGGATTTTCCCTTCGGTCATGGAGGAGAGTGATGATGGGCCATCTTCGGCCTTCATCCATGGCACATCATCACTTCACCTCGACCACGGCGATGTATGATGACTTGAGTGACTTTTTCCACCATATTGAGAGTGAGAGTGACTTCACCACTAGCCCCATATATGATGTGTTTCCACAATTCCCATGTGAGGAGAGCCATAACCCCCACCACTTGAGTGAGATGAGTGACTCCACCATATGTGAGCTTGAGTGCACCTATTTTGAGGGAGTGAGTGAACCACCACACACACACACACAAAGAGAGAGAGAGAGGTAGTTTATAGGGCATGCGAGGCCACTATGATTTCTAACAACTTGACCTCTACCTCTATTGTGTATCCTCATTTGGTGCTAGGTCCCATATATGATGACGCACCAATTCGCAATGACTTTGTCCTCCCTTTGGACAAGACGATGGCCATGGTGGAATATGATGCACCCCCCACATGGTTCCATCAAGATGAAGATGACCACCATTTGGTCTTTCCCACCTCACCTACACCACATGAGTGGAATGCCAAAGGTAACGTAGGTGAAGGTGATGCTCTAGTCCCACTAGTGGACATTCTTGACATTTGCTTGCATGATGTTGATCAACCTATTACCATGCTTCATGCTAGTGCGACTTCCCCATGAGATGATTTACCCATTTATGATGAGTATGATGATTTCCATGTGGAGTCTATTAGTTGTGATGCCATGTTACATAGGATTTCTTGTGATGATTCTCTCGGTCACATCATGTTTGCCAATCCGCTTGACTTGTCATATGCTATGCATGAGATCAATCATATGTCATATTTGCAATCTCTTCATAATGACTATGCATATGCTATTAAAATAAACCCAATTTGCACATATGGCATAGATGACAAGCCTATGGTTATTGGTATTTATTTCTCTTATGATGATATTGACATGCTACCTTTGCATCATTTAGCTCATACGCCGTGCCATAAACACCTAGCTTCGGATGTGCATTGTTTTGGATGTTGTCCATTTTCTCCATATGATGTTTCTGATATTTCTCATGAGGAAACCCTCATAGTTTCCTCATACATTTTAGGAGATTTTGATCACTCCCATCCATCGCATGATCCCAATACCTGTGTGCACCATATGCTCCCCATGAATAAAAATGCTATTGTTGTGCCATATACTTGTATGCTAAATTTGCATCCCCATCGGTTATACATAACAACTATTCTTTCATGATGGATGACATGTTCTAATACCATGCATCAAATTTCTTTGAGCGATGCTTATCTTGTGCTAACTTTCACGTGCACATACACATCATGATGGATGATGTGTACATTTACCGCACACATAATTTCTTTCGTTTGTGTCTCTTTTGTGTAGGTACTCATGAATTCTTGTCAACCTCGCAATCCCACGAGTCGAAAAAACGAGCTCTAGAGAGCAATTATGACTTGGGATCCCATGGATTGTCTTCCCCACCGCTCTCTTTGCGCAAAGACTTCGCGCATTTCTTCTACATGGCCCTCACTTGGCTAATGGTTATTGTCCATTTTATATCATTTGCCCATCTTGCCATGTTCACTTTGCATGATATGATTATTCCTATGCCTTTGCCATGCATTTGTGACCCATGCTTTGCATTGCACCTGATGATTGATTCTACTACTTGTATGTGTATTTGAAAGCTTGGTGGAGATATTGCTTGCCATTTCCATGTTTTCTTTGTACCCCATGCCTATGATGATACCTTCATCTTGCTTTGTGTTCGTGCTTGCGATATGTCATGTCCAATGTCTATGTCTATTATTTGCTCACATGACATGATTGCCATGATTTCCTCTAGTAAGTCGCATCTTCGCACTACTAGCTTGCACGACTTGATTACTATGCTTTCTTATGTTGCATCACCAATGATTCATACTTGCTCATTTCATGCGGTTGATGACACCCGTCTACATGCTTTGCACATGATTGTTATTGCTTCTTGTCATATATCTCCATGTGTTGCCTCTCTCATGCTAGATTTGCCATGTATTGAGTGCAATTATGCCTTTAGTCTTGATAATGAGTTTGCCCCCATAGCATTCTCGCATATATTTGGAGATTTTGACGTTTTTCTTGTGAAGCATGCTTGTCTTGCCTCTTTGCACCATATACCTAGTTCCATGAATATAGCCATTGTTGCATCATATTATTCATGCACTTGTGTTTCTAATGGTTATGTGCAAGAGGAGAGAACCATCATGATGGATGATTTGTTTATCTACCATGCGCATACATTCTTTGCTTTGTTTTGTGCATGTGTAGGATATTTGGACTTTGTGTCAACTTCCACGTCATGTGAGTTGACAATCCGAGCTCTTGAGAGCGAACCACCTCCTACTACGACGATTCTACATCGCATTTGCTTGTACGTCAGCATTGTGAAGAATGCACGAGGGCACACCTTCAAGGTGACATCTTTCTTGAGCATGGATATTGCAGATCATTCTACTTGTGTTGCTTGCACCATGAGACTTATTGGTCATCTTGGACCACTTCATTGCGCACATGTTAGATATCTTGCTTCACCTTGCCATTTTCAAAATTCCATACATCATGATATATATGCCTTGTGTGTTGCATCCAATTCTTGGATTACTTGCTCCTATCACATGTTTGGTTGCAACAATGTCATTTTTTTCACATATGCCATGTCCCATCGATTGCTACATGCTTGCCTTGATTGCCTCACACATGATGAACAATTGCTCTTTCTATTTTGTTGAGTGCCACACTATATTCACTACACGCTATGCACGTTTTGCTTGGATTGTCTTGCACTTGACCCATGTGTTTAGACACCTCATTTCTTTTGGTGTTGTGAATGATTCCTATGCCTACCATTGACCTTTCATTGAGCGCTTTGCCCATGTGTGCTATGATCTTGAGGTAGATGC
Organism: Triticum dicoccoides; assembly: GCF_002162155.2. Classification (NCBI taxonomy): domain Eukaryota; kingdom Viridiplantae; phylum Streptophyta; class Magnoliopsida; order Poales; family Poaceae; genus Triticum; species Triticum dicoccoides. Next base: position 320,766,691 of record NC_041382.1, on the reverse strand, counting down.
TTATTCACTTGTCCAACATATTTGCATCACTACCTCACATTTACATGCTTGTCCCCATGATATCTTTGCTTGTGCTCAATTTATGTGCTTATATGCCATGTCACAATACTTTGTCAAACCATATGCTTTGAATGATGATGACACTTGTTTGGTGAATCACCTCTTGAATGCTTGATTTTTCACTAACACTAACCACATTTGTTTTTCAAGTGTTTCTTGTCTTTGCTCCTATTGAAGGAAACCCAAGATGGTGCGACATTGGAGAGTGCCCATTTCGAGCTTCAAGATGACGAGAACTTGGTGATCGACCACTCCTACACGGCGACGCCATCTCTTTCCCATGGTGATTTGGATTTTGATCCGAGGTCGGATCTTTCCCAAGGGAGGGGAGATGACGCGGAGCATCCTACGGACATCACCATGTCAAGAGTCCATTCGGCGAGTGACACGTGCGACATCTCGACTCGTGTGCATGCATAGGTATTGTCGGAACGGTATGGACGACGAGGAGGAGTGCGAGCGCAAGTTTACAACTACACCATCCACGAGGGAAGAGTGGAAGTGAAGACGGAAGAAGGAGTGGCGGAGTCTACAGCGACCGGATGACCGGAAGCCACTGAACGTCCGACACTCTATAGCGCCCGGACGACCGACGTCCACCGGACATCCGAGCGACCATGCCAGGACCATCCAGGAGATCTATAGCGGTCGGACGACCGACAACCTCCGGATGTCCAACAAGCCCCAGCGCCCGGACGACCGACGCCAACCGGACGACCGGTGCCACTTTCACAGAGCGATATTAGCGGAAGTCCGATGCCCTCCAGACGACCGGACCCCCGCGAACGACCGGACGTCCGACGTCGACCAGACATCCGACCCTGCCTGTGCGCAGCCAGGCCTTTGGCCTTGTATATCTCTCCCACTTACCCCTTCGTGGCTTAGACTATAAATAGACCTTCCCCTCATCCTTTCTAGGTTTAGCAAAGTAGTAGCACATTTAGAGATAGAGCTTTGCTCATCCATTACGAATCTACTCCACGAGAGAGACCGCGGCCCCTCTTCGGAGAAGATCCACCTTGGATTCAAGACCCCTCACGGGAAGATCCCCTCATGGATTCAAGACCTCCTCATGGAGATGAACCTTACCTTGTATCTTTCCCTTTGTTGTTCATGTACCTTGTGGATCTTGTGTGTTTGATTATCAGTGGATGTGTGATTGGACTTGTTCTTGAGTGTTTCCCCTTGTGATTTCTCTCCATTCTTCCCCGTGTTCTTCGTGTTCTTAGTTGGGATCTGCTCCTTTCGTGAAATATCGGCGTATAGGGTTCCACCCTACATCAGCAAATCTCTTAAAGATCATGTCACCCATGTTCGAACCGTTTTGCAAACTCTTCGAAAAGAGCGTCTTTGTGCTGACATGGAAAAGTGCCTTTTTGGCGTTGATAAGCTCGTTTTCTTGGGGTTTGTTGTTTCCTCTAAGGGTGTTCATGTTGATGACTCTAAGGTCAATGCTATTAAAAATCGGCCACAACCAACCAACTTGCATCAAGTGTGTAGCTTCCTTGGTTTAGCCGGTTTCTACCGTAGATTTGTGAAGAACTTTAGCACCATTGCTTCATCTTTGCATGCTTTGAGCAAGAAAAATGCACCTTTTGTTTTGGGACCATCCCAAGACACCGCTTTTAGTGAGCTTAAGAATTTGCTTAATCATGCTCCCATGCTTGCATTACCCAACTTTGACAAACCCTTTGAGATTCATTGCGATGCTAGTGGTAATGGCGTAGGAGGTGTGTTAATGCAAGAGAAGTGCCCCATAGCTTACTTTAGTGACAAACTTTCTGGAGCGCAACTCAATTACCCCATCTAGGACAAAGAGTTATATGCTTTAGTGCGAGTTTTGCATGAATGGGAACACTATCTTCGCCCTCATGAATTTGTCATTCATACCAATCATGAAATGCTTAAATACCTTAAGGGTCAAACCAAGTTGAACAAGCGTCATGCTAAATGGAGTGAATTCATTGAGTCTTTTCCTTATGTCATCAAGTACATCAAAGGTAAGGAAAATGTTGTGGCGGACGCTCTTTCCCGCATACGCATGCTTGTTAGTGATATGTCTCCGTCGTATCTACTTTTCCAAACACTTTTTCCCTTGTTTTGGACTCTAACTTGTATGATTTGAATGGAACTAACCCGGACTGACGCTGTTTTCAACAGAATTACCATGATGTTGTTTTATGTGCAGAAAATAAATACTCTCGTAATGACCTGAAACTCCACGGAACATGTTAGAAAAAACAATAAAAAATCCTTGCCAAAGATAAAGACCAGGGGGCCCACACCCTTCTCATGAGGGTGGGGGGCGCCCCCCTAGGGCGCGCCCCCTACCTCGTGGGCCCCCTGTTGCGTCTCCGACTCCAACTCCACCTCCATATATTGAGTTTCGATGAGAAAAAAATCAGAGAGAAGAAATCATCGCATTTTACGATACAGAGCCGCCGCCAAGCCCTAAAACCTCTCGGGCGGGCTGATCTGGAGTCCGTTTGGGGCTTTGGAGAGGGGGATTCGTCGCCGTCGTCATCATCAACCATCCTCCATCACCAATTTCATGATGCTCACCGCCGTGCGTGAGTAATTCCATCGTAGGCTTGCTGTACGGTGATGGGTTGGATGAGATTTATCATGTAATCGAGTTAGTTTTGTTAGGGTTTGATCCCTAGTATCCACTATGTTCTGAGACTGATGTTGCTATGACTTTGCTATGCTTAATGCTTGTCACTAGGGCCCGAGTTCCATGATTTCAGATCTGAACCTATTATGTTTTCATGAATATATGTGAGTTCTTGATCCTATCTTGGAAGTCTATAGTCACCTACTATGTGTTATGATCCGGCAACCCCGAAGTGACAATAATCGGGACCACTCCCGGTGATGACCATAGTTTGAGGAGTTCATGTATTCACTATGTGCTAATGCTTTGTTCCGGTTCTCTATTAAAAGGAGGCCTTAATATCCCTTAGTTTCCAATAGGACCCCGCTACCACGGGAGGGTAGGACAAAAGATGTCATGCAAGTTCTTTTCCATAAGCATGTATGACTATATAAGGAATACATGCCTACATTACATTGATGAATTGGAGCTAGTTCTGTGTCACCCTATGTTATGACTCCGGAGTGCGATATTGCTTTCAACACTTTGAAAGAGAAATTGATCACTGCTCCAGTTCTGACTCCGCCTGATGAATCCAAACCGTACGAGGTCTTTTGTGATGCCTCTCTCCAAGGTCTTGGCGCAGTATTGATGCAAGAGAAGAAAGTTGTTGCTTATACATCTCGCCAGTTGAAGACTAATGAGAAGAACTACCCCACTCATGACCTCGAGTTGGCGGCAGTTGTGCATGCTCTTTTGACTTGGAGACATCTTCTATTGGGAAGAAAAGTGGACATTTTCACTGATCACAAGAGTCTCAAGTACATCTTCACTCAGCCTAATCTTAACCTCAGGCAAACTCGATGGGTCGAAATGATTCAAGAGTATAATCCGAGTATTGAGTACACTCCAGGCAAGGCTAATGTGATTGCTGACGCTTTGAGCAGGAAGGCTTACTACAACAGTCTTATTCTCAAGCCTTATCAACCCGAGCTTTGTGAAGCTTTCCGCAAGTTTAACCTGCAAGTTGTTCCTCAAGGTTTCCTTGCCAACCTTCTAGTCTCTCCTACCTTAGAAGACCAGATTCGCCAAGCCCAGTTTCTTGATGCTATGGTGAAAAAGGTGAAGATTAGGATTGCCAAGAGTCAGTCCAAGTACAAGTGCTACCGCCTTGATGACAAGGACACTCTCTTCTTAGAGGATCGTATTGTTGTGCCCAAAGGTGACCTCTGTAAAGTGATCATGAACGAGGCTCACAATTCTCTCCTCTCCATCCACCCTGGGAGCACGAAGATGTATCAGGACCTTAAGCAAGCTTATTGGTGGACTCGAATGAAGCGCGAGATCGCTCAATTCGTGAATGAATGTGATGTCTGCAGAAGAGTGAAGGCAGAACACCAAAGGCCAGCAGGTCTCCTCCAACCTCTTGCCATTCCAGAATGGAAGTTTGACCACATTGAAATGGACTTCGTGACTGGGTTTCCAAAGTCCAAGCGTGGCAATGATGCTATATTTGTTGTGATCGACAAACTCACCAAAGTGGCTCACTTTCTGCCTATCAAAGAGTCGATCACTGCAGCTCAATTGGCGGAACTCTATACCTCTCGTATTGTCTCTCTGCACGGTATTCCTCAAGTGATCTCTTCAGACTGTGGCAGCATCTTTACCTCGAAGTTTTGGGATTCTTTCCAGAAGGCCATGCGCACTAACATCCGCTTCAGCACAACTTTCCATCCTCAAACTAGCGGTCAAGTCGAGCGTGTCCACCAGATTCTTGAAGATATGCTCAGGGCTTGTGTGATCTCCTTCGGCATGAAGCGGGAGGATTGTCTTCCTTATGCTGAATTCTCCTACAACAACAGTTTTCAAGCAAGTTCGGGCAAGGCCCCTTTTGAAATTCTGTATGGCAGGAAGTGCCGTACCCCTCTCAACTGGTCTGAAACCGGTGAACGTCAGCTTTTGGGTAATGACTTAATCACAGAAGCAGAGGAAATGTGCAAAGTCATGCGTGATAACCTCAAAGCAGCCCAATCCCGTCAGAAGAGCTACTATGATAGTAAGCACCGTGATTTGGCTTTCGAGATCGGAGATGATTTTTACCTCCGTGTCTCTCCTATGAAAGGTACTCGTCGCTTCGGTATCAAAGGGAAGCTTGCCCCTAGATATGTGGGACCTTTCAAGATTGTCAGCAAGAGAGGCGACCTCGCCTATCAACTCGAGCTTCCTTCAAACTTTGCAAATGTTCATGACGTGTTCCATGTCTCTCAGCTTCGAAAGTGCTTCAAGACTCCTGATCGCACCGTCAACTTCGAGGACATTGAGCTCCAAGAAGATCTCTCTTATCGTGAGCACCCAGTTGCTATTCTTGAAGAGACTGAACGCAAGACTCACAACAAGTCAATCAAATTTCTCAAAGTCAAGTGGTCACACCATTCCGACCGTGAAGCTACCTGGGAACGCGAGGATCACCTCCGTTCTGAGTACCCGGCGTTCTTTAAGTCCTAGATCTCGAGACGAGATCCTTTTGTAGTGGTGGAGTGTTGTAACACCCCGGATGTAACTTTCCCAATTTGTACTCCAACTCTTGCCGTTTCGGGCGTTAAGTTATTTTATTTTCTCGGGTTCGGGTTTTTGTCTCCGTGTGTTGTTGTCGTTGTCATGCATCTCATATCATGTCATCATGTGCATTGCATTTGCATACGTGTTCGTCTCATGCATTCGAGCATTTTCGCCGTTGTCCGTTTTGCATTCTGGCGCTTCATTCTCCTCCGGTGGTCATTTCAAGCTTTCTTTCCTGTGTGGGGATTAAACATTTCCGGATTGGACCGAGACTTGCCAAGCGGCCTTGGTTTACTACCGGTAGACCGCCTGTCAAGTTTCGTATCATTTGGACTTCGTTTGATACTCCAACGGTTAACCGAGGGACCGAAAAGGCCTCGTGTGTGTTGCAGCTCAACACCCCTCCAATTTGGCCCAAAACCCACCAAACTCTGTTCCATGTCCTAGAGCGTTCAATCATGATCGCGTGGCCAAAAACCGCACCTCATTTGGACTCTCCTAGCTCCCTCTATGCCTATATATACACCCCCTCCGAAATTCGCGGATCCTCTCCCCCCTAACCCTAAAAAACCCAGATACGCCGCCGCCGGACGTGTC